>NC_090728.1:180242218-180387218 GCF_036898095.1 Palaemon carinicauda
ACAGATCTATCGTAGGCTGACCCCACAAGGTCCAAAGTCTGTTGCACACGCTCTTGTGAAGGGTCCATTCCGTGGGGATGACTTGATCTTTTCTGCTTAGGCGATCTGCTGAGACGTTCATGTTGCCCTGAATGAACCTCGTTACTAGAGTGAGGTTTAGACTTCTTGACCAAATGAGGAGGTCCCTTGCTATCTCGTACAGGTTCCTCGAATGGGTCCCTCCCTGCTTGGAGATGTAAGCCAAGGCTGTGGTGTTGTCGGAGTTCACCTCCACCACCTTGCCTAGCAGGAGGGACTTGAAGTTCATTAGGGCCATATGAACTGCCAGTAGCTCCTTGCAGTTGATGTGGAGCGTTTCCTGTTCCCTGTTCCACGTTCCCGAGCATTCCTGTCCGTTCAAGGTCGCGCCCCAGCCCGAGTCTGACGCATCCGAGAAGAGATGAAGATTGGGGGTCTGAATCGCTAACGATAGGCCCTCCTTGAGAAGGAGGTTGGTCTTCCACCACAAGAGAGTGGTCTTCATCTCTTTGGTGACAGGGATAGAGACTGCTTCGAGCGTCAAATCCTTGTCCCAATGAGCTGCTAGATGGAATTGGAGAGGGCGGAGGTGGAGTCTCCCTAACTCGACGAACAGGGCTAATGATGACAGGGTCCCTGTGAGACTCATCCACTGTCTCACCGAGCAACTGTTCCTCTTCAGCATGCTCAGGATGCAATCTAGGGCTTGGCTTATCCTTGGGGCCGATGGAAAAGCCCGAAAATCCTGACTCCGAATCTCCATTCCCAGGTAAACTATGGATTGGGAGGGAATGAGCTGGGACTTTTCTAAGTTGACTAACAGACCCAGTTCCTTGATCAAGTCTAAAGTCCAGTTGAGACTCTCCAGACAGCGACGACTCGTGGAGGCTCTCAACAGCCAGTCGTCTAAATAAAGGGAGGCTCTGATGTCCGATAAGTGGAGGAATTTTGCAATATTCCTCATCAGATGCGTAAACACCATAGGAGCTGTGCTTAGGCCAAAACACAGGGCTTGGAATTGGTACACAACCTTTCCAAAAACGAATCTCAGGAAAGGTTGGGAGTCTGGATGAATAGGAACGTGAAAGTAAGCGTCTTTCAGATCCAACGAGACCATCCAGTCCTCCTGCCTGACCGCTGCTAGGACCGACTTCGTCGTCTCCATAGTGAACGTCTGCTTGGTGACATAAGCATTGAGCGCGCTGACGTCCAGCACCGGTCTCCAACCTCCTGTCTTCTTGGCCACCAGAAAGAGACGGTTGTAGAAGCCCGGGGATTGATGGTCCCGGACTATAACCACTGCCTTCTTCTGTAACAGGAGCGACACCTCCTGGTGCAACGCTAGCCTCTTGTCCTTTTCCTTGTAGTTGGGAGAGAGGTTGATGGGAGAAGTGGTCAGAGGGGGTTTGCGGCAGAATGGTATCCTGTAACCCTCCCTTAGCCACCTGACAGACTGGGCGCCTGCACCTCTCCTTTCCCAAGCTTGCCAGAAGGTCTTGAGTCTGGCTCCTACTGCTGTCTGGAGAGGAGGAGAGTCAGTGTTTGCCTTTTGAAGTCGTGGGACCTTTCCTAGACCTGCTCCTGGAAGAGTCTGGACGGGAGCTTCCTCGGCTGGGGGCTCTGCCACGAAAGGGCGGAATAAACCTTGTAGCAGGAGTATCAGCCACTGGGGTGCGGTAAGTCCTGGGAACTGAGGGAGCAACCTTAGTCTTACGAGCTGAAGAGGCCACAAGATCATGAGTGTCCTTCTGAATCAGGGCCGCAGACAAATCCTTGATAAGCTCTTCGGGAAACAAGAACTTAGAAAGCGGAGCAAAAAGGAGTTGAGACCTTTGACAAGGTGTGATGCTGGGAGAAAGAAAGGTGCAAAGTTGCTCCCTTTTCTTAAGAACTCCTGACACAAACATTGAAGCAAGCTCGCCAGACCCATCCCGAATTGCTTTATCCATGCAGGACATTAAAAGCATGGCCGAGTCCTTGTCCGCAGGGGAGGTCTTCTTGCTCAGGGCCCCCAGGCACCAGTCTAGAAAATTGAACATCTCAAAGACACAAAATACACCCTTTAGGAAGTGGTCTAAATCGGAGAAGGTCCAGCAAACCTTAGAGCGCCTCATTGCTGATCTACGAGGAGAGTCGACCAAACTTGAGAAGTCAGCCTGGGCAGAGGCAGGGACTCCCAAGCCTGGTTCCTCTCCTGTGGCATACCATACGCCCGCCTTAGAAGTGAGCTTAGTAGGTGGGAACATAAAGGAAGTCTTCCCTAGTTGCTGTTTAGACTGCAACCACTCCCCTAATATTCTTAAAGCTCTCTTAGATGACCTAGCAAAGACGAGCTTAGTATAAGTTGACTTAACAGGTTACATGCCCAGCGAAAACTCAGATGGAGGAGAGCGGGGGGTAGCAGAAACAAAATGGTCCGGGTATACCTCTCTGAAAAGAGCCAGGACCTTACGAAAGTCAATGGGTAGAGGAGAAGACTTGGGTTCTTCCACGTCTGATGAGGGATCCAGGTGCGCAGCTTCCTCCTCAGAAACCTCATCACCAGAGTGTAGCGAAGTGAGAGGTAATGTAACAGTGGTATGCTGAACAGCAGAATCTGAACAAGCGGGTGCATAAACGCTTGTGGTTTCATCCTCAAGTCTCTGTTGCTGAGTTAAAACCTGAGGTTCAGGCTGCAAAGACTGGTCAAGAAGAGTAGAGGAAGGTAGGCGCATGGGTTGAGGTGGCTGACTCCTAGCATGAGTTTCTTGTCTCAAGAGTTGCGCTTGCTGTAAGGGTTGCGGATGCGCAGTAGCAGGTTCCTGAGGAACGAGATGAGGTTCCTGAGGTGTGAGCTGCGAGAGTTGAGGTAGCGGCTGCGCAGAACGCAGTTCTTGTCTCGCGAGTTGAGGTTCCTGAGGTGCTAGCCTAAGGAGTTGAGGCTCTCGCCTTGAGGAGGGTTGAGGTCGCTGCAGCGAGTGCTGAGGTGGCTGCCTCATGGATGGAAGAGGTTGTCGTACCTCAAGAGATTGTTGCCTCGCTGGTGGAACCGCAAGCGGAAGCGGAGGAAGTAAGGCATAAGACTCCTGCTCCCATTGCTGAGGTTGCCTTAAGGAAGGCGGAGGTTGCTGCACACCGCTGGTAACTGGCAACTCAGTACGCGGTAAGGTATCCTGAGGAACCTCAAATTCGTACGCCTGGCAGACTGGACTGCGGTGAGGCGGAGCGATCGCAGGAGGAGGTGTAACCTTCTCAGCCTGACACTCACGCATTAAGACCGCAAGCTGTGACTGCATGGACTGCAGCAAAGTCATCTTGGGGTCGACAGACGCTAAGGTCTGCTGAGGCAAAGCCTTAACAGAAGATGAGGTCTGTTGCGGCATCACCTTACCTCTCTTAGGAGGTGTGCAGTCACCTGATGACTGCGGAGAGTCAGAGCTAATCCAATGACTGCAACCAGGTTGTAGAACTCTTGAGGTCTGGACTTTGCGTTTGAGAGGTCTTGAGACCTGAGTCCAGCGTTTTCTCCCTGACATTTCTTCTGCAGACGAGTAAAAGACGGGCTCAATCGTCTGCGGGTGGGAGTGACGGTCTCTGTAAGACACGCCCGCAACCACCGAGGATACTTCTGTGCGCCGATCAAGGCCTGCCGAACCCTTTTGCCCTTCGACATTGCTTCTCCCCTGGGCTTGGGAGCTTGCAAGAGGTCCCGGACTGGGAGGACGACTGGCACGCACAGAAGTACCCTCACGCACCACACTGACACTGACACTAGCACTTGGCACCGCACTGACACTAGCACTTGGCACAGCACTGGCACTATCACCTCCCACTGCACTTTTGACCTTAAGTTCTTTGACTTCTGCCATAAGAGACTTATGGTCACTAACCACCGATTCCACTTTGTCACCTAAAGCCTGAATGGCACGCAAAACATCGGACATATCAGGTTGAGCACAAATAGAAGGTTCGGGGGTAGCCACTACAGGGGGAGGAAAAGGTTGAGGATCATGAGGTGAGGAAAAAAGTGAAGAGCGAGAAGAACTCCTCCTAACTCTCTCTCTCTCTCTAACTTGGTTGAATATTTCAGGAATCGAACAAATTCAAGTTCCGAAAGTCCGGCGCATTCCTCACATCGATCTTCCAACTGACAGGGTCTTTCCCTACAGTCAGAACAAGCGGTGTGAGGATCAACCGAGGCCTTCGGAACACGCCTATTACAAGACCTACATCGTCTATGGGGTGGGGCTTGTGAAAGGTCAGACATCTTGAATCAAAGAGTTAGTCAAGGGGGATTCCAAATCAAGCAAAAAGATCGTTAACCATTAATCAAAACCAAATAAAAGCTATCTAAGCTAATTAGAAAAGTTTCCAGTATAGCGAAAGCTGAAATCTTAGAGAAATACTTCACCAAAAACCGTGAACAATACTCCAAAATCATAAGCGTATCCCAGAACGTCTTGCCGGAAGCACGACAGAGGAAAAAGTGAGGTGGTGTCAACAAGAAGTACTGCAGTACCTGGCCACAGGTGGCGCTGGTGAGTACACCCCCTTCTAGTATAGTGATAGCTGGCGTATCCCTCCCGTAGAATTCTGTCGGGCAACGGAGTTGACAGCTACATGATTATCGGGTAAGTTTAATATTGAAAAAGAGCAAATTAATCAGCAGAAGTTAGAAATTAGCTCCATACGATTTCAATAACTTTGTGAATTGTTCTTCAGCTGCATGGAAAAAGATTCTTGCCTGCTCATAACACTGGAATATCCCCATGCATAGATAACAGGCTACTTTTGCTTTTCTAAGGGGGGAATTGAAGTTTATTGGACAATCTTTTTAACTATGAAAGGGGTTAAACTACAAGCAATGATATTTTGAGAAACAAATAGTAACTAAATCCTGTACTGGAACCTGAAATGTTTTAACTTCCATAACTAAAAATGCTGTTTGTATTTGAAATAGATTTGAAATATCTTTAGTCATATGGATGTAAAATGTTCTATTTTAAAAAAGAAGCTTAAAAAATACAAATAGTATACTCACCCAGAAATCCTGTGACACTAAGCAAGAATAAACCAAATGGCGATCACTCCTACTGATATAACTTCTGTGGCTACTGTCTACTATAATCTATGAGCAGTTGCCTCAAAATATTTCCACTTCAAATCAATTTGAGCTACAAAAGAAAAGAAAAACATTGGCATAAAAATCTTGGCTAAGTCTATAATATACAATGCAATGTGTCAAATATTCAATAAACTGCCATTCTGTAAAGAAAACAGATGTGTTTAAAATGTCCGTACATTGGTGCATCTTAAAAACAAAAAACAAAAAATACAGTCTACACATTATTGAGGAAACTTATCACAGGTCCCAACAACAGTAAGGATTTTTATATGGTTACTATAGAATTCACCCAAGAATACTATACACTTGAAAAAGACATTTCAAAGTACTACAGTGCTAAAATAGTTAAGAGATACAATACCTCACTACAAAATTTCATGTGTATGTATGCCAAAGAAGTAAATGCTACCTACTGTTACTACTGTACATTACAGTTTCATAATAAATGCCAAATATATGGAGCAGTATAACTGAACACTAAAAAATACTAGAGGGGCACTCGGTAGAGAGCATGCCTTTGCCATGACAAGAAGTCTTATTTTGCTCTTGATTCCACAGTGTACTTGTACTTCAGTATACAGTACTATACAGCGTTTTCTTCAAAATATAAATGCGTCCTTGGGTCATACCACACGTCCAAAAAGTTTTGTTGAAACAGGTTCAGTAGTTTAGCATTATGATGCTCACAAACAAAATATTTGCTGTCTACTTAACATTTTTATCATTTTCAAAGTACTTGTACTTTGATGAAATTTATCCAGAATGTTACAGATTCATCCTTGGACCATAGCCAACATGACTACCAAGTATGGTCAAAATCAGTAAAGTAGTTTTTGTGTAAAATTGCTTCCACACAAACAAACAAACTAATTAAAATGGCAAAACAGACGGGTGAATACATACCCTTTGTAAAACAGTACATTCAAAATATTTTGTTTGAAAAAAAAAAAATTCAGAAAAGGGGATTCCAAAACTAAAAAAAAAGGAATCAGTAGAAATTAAGCAGCAGCAACAACAGAGAATATGTACAGTATTCTGATGCTAAGAATACTTATGACTGTTCTCTTTTTTTTTTTTCTTACAGACAGAGACATGGAGAATTATGATGGCGTTCGGAACAGACCTGCAGCTCACTCAGTTTACACTGGTAAGTAATAAAGAAACACAAGCTTAGTGAAAGTCAATGTCCTTTATACCGAAGCTCATAACCCCCTAGTAGGCTACTATGAACAGTATATTTCGTACTCTATGTAGAATATGTTTTCATTTCTATTTTTAAGCAAGTCATACACAGTACTTTAATAGCCATAATTACTACTCTTACCTTTTCAATTTTCTCACATTTCTTGAATACTTCTGTCTAACCAAAGTAATATATCCAAATGAATTAACACTCCAATGGTAAAATTATAACCAAAGCACTATAATTTAAGGTGAGGTTGACTCTGAAGAAGGATCTAAGGGGTCCCCTTAGTCAGGCCTCTTTTCAGTGGACGGTGGCTACCACTGTTTTGTGGCAAGAAATGAAACGCAAGTTTTTATGGATATCTGCACATAAGCCAATTTTTTAGTGGCGGGGTGTTCACAGCTTCCCTCTCCACTTTTCCATGGCAGCCACCATCCACTGAAAAGAGTCCCCTCTCCACTTTTAGTCACCATCTACTGAAACGAGGCCCCTCTCCACTTTTAGCCACCATCCACTGAAAAGAGGCCCCTCTCCACTTTTAGCCACCATCCACTGAAAAGAGGCCCCTCTCCACTTTTAGCCACCATCCACTGAAAAGAGGCCCCTCTCCACTTTTAGCCACCATCCACTGAAAAGAGGCCCCTCTCCACTTTTAGCCACCATCCACTGAAAAGAGTCCCCTCTCCACTTTTAGTCACCATCTACTGAAACGAGGCCCCTCTCCACTTTTAGCCACCATCCACTGAAAAGAGGCCCCTCTCCACTTTTAGCCACCATCCACTGAAAAGAGGCCCCTCTCCACTTTTAGCCACCATCCACTGAAAAGAGGCCCCTCTCCACTTTTAGCCACCATCCACTGAAAAGAGTCCCCTCTCCACTTTTTCGTGGAACCACGAAACAGTAGCAGCCACTCTCCACTGAATAGAGGCCCCTCTTCCCTTTTTCGTGCCACTGATAAGAGGCCGAGTGTGGGCCTTAAGAGTACTTACTCTCAGGGATCCATATTCTGTCAAATGAAAACACATTTTAATAAAGCTGAAATAAACACATACTCACCATTGTGGCAGTGTTCAAGAGTTTATTCTTTATAATGAATACACAGAGTAGAAAAAATATACAAGTAAATTTTTCCCATATATTCTGTACATGAAATTTTTATAGCCAAACTGAACTCTTGAAAACTCACTTTCCTTACTTTGTTTTACATGTTTATCACTACAAAGCCTTTAAGCAAAATGAAGAAACACTAACTTCCATAGTAGGACTCATACTAAGTCGGGATAGATCAGTGTGAAATTAAATTTCACCATTCAGTCACGAAGCAAGGCTTGAGTATACTTGGGGTCATGCAAGCTGTACATATATCTGCATTATGTCATTTCATGATTAGAGGAATAGACCTATCTCCACCAAGTAGCTTAACTTTTAAATGTTTCCTTTTAATTCTAAAAGGATGATTTATTCTTGAACAAGTAAAAACATTCTTTGTAAATGGATTATCATTTTGAATAACTTTATGAAAATCAACGCATTAAATATATTTCTTAATTCTAAATTTAATCATTTAAAAACCATATACAGTATTAACATAAAATTTGTTTTTGGTGACGTACAGTATAATTTCTAATAGGTTGTTAGTCATCAAAAATCTTTCAAAGTACTATACCGTAATATGATTACTGTATACTCAAAATATTCGTCGTACCGTATTGTTTTATTATGTTGATAGACAAACATAAAATCAAATTAAAATGTTAAATTTGTATAATAATCTTTATTTCTCCAAGGGGTTGGTGAAGAAAATGGAGAAGAGAATGTGGAGGAGCTACGAGAACGTCTTCGGCAGATGAAAGCGATCGTCAATGATCGCACAGGAGGAAAAAAGAAATCAGGTACTGTACAGGAAATTATAGCTCATAAAATGTACATTTTTTAATAGTACAGTATTGCATTTTCCCGAGACTAAGGCACTCGACTATTTGAGCTTATAGCTTTGGGTATTTATTCACATCACCTTAAAAACGCATTCAAAAGAAACAAGTATAATAACTACCCCATTGGAATCATATAAATAGTATCTACATGTACAGTCTATAGCATAAGATTTTATTACAGTATCTGCAGTTAATTCTTAAAATTCAAGGTCTTGTGCAGAATTTTGTGGAGTAAACCTTCAACAATCTGGATCAATCAAGGGGAACACTTGGTGTGAGCAATGGGAGCCAGATTGCATATATGAATTTGGGCTACATGACCAAGCACTGGGGCTAGGGAGGCAATTAACCCTTTTACCCCCAAAGGACGTACTGGTACGTTTCACAAAACCCATCCCTTTACCCCCATGGACGTACCGGTACATCCTTGCAAAAAAATGCTATAAGAATTTTTTTTTTCATATTTTTGATAAATTTTTGAAAAAATTCAGGCATTTTCCAAGAGAATGAGACCAACCTGACCTCTCTATGACCAAAATTAAGGCTGTTAGAACAATTTAAAAAATATATACTGCAAAATGTGCTGGGAAAAAAATAACCCCTTGGGGGTTAAGGGTTGGAAATTTCCAAAGAGCCTGGGGGTAAAAGGGTTAAAAATGCTAAAAATAGGGTGCAGTTCAGGACCAGAGACACTGCAAAAACCTTCCAATTATGCCTATAGTGCACCTTCATCACCAAGATTTGGTGGTTATTAACAAAGTTTTTATGCACTGTATTTATATTCTTAAATGAGTGAGTCAAAAGAAGAGGAATGATTTCTCTTGCAGTACAGTAATAATGGCATGACAGCAAAGAAGAGAAAATGCATCACTGTATGTTTCCACCATTAATGTTAATATGTAATTCAATAATTGCTCCTTTCCCCTAAATTCCAATTACTATATGTATGTAATTGAAGCAAATGAGAGGTAGCCAACATTAGCCAGTATTGTGAGATAACCATGATGTGAAATAAAAAAAAATATCAAAATTAAATCATCTCGGTACTTATCAGCTCCTAATAGCGCTATCAGTTTTAGTAGCTTTAGCAATTCAACTACTCAAAAATAACACAAAAATCACCCCTCTACCCTAGTGGTTCAGGTTCATTCATTTACCAAGTTAAACAATGGCTTCCCTCATCATTTTGTTTCCCTTTCTTCAATTTTCACATTCAGAATTTTCTTGTTCATTTTCAAAACTGTCCTTCAACTTGTAAGGCCTTCCTACAGTCATGCTCCATAAGGGATGCTATTCAAAGTGTGATTTACATGAGTTTTTGTAGTAAAAATCAGAATATAACAACAGAAAGAAGCTATGAAGGAGCTGGTATGCTTGAGAAGCACCATATAAAATAATCAAATACACACAAACACACTAAAGAATATTTGAAAGAGAGGCATTCGATGCAATCAAAATGCACTTGAGTAGAAACAAGTCTGAAAGGAACACAGGAAAATAGGACAAACATAAAACTAAAAACTAAAAAGGTAAACAAGCTGAAACATCTCCCTTCCATGGAAACCAATTGAGGTAAGTCATAGATATTCAGTCAACAATGATACCACTTTGCCTTTCAATTCCAGTTTACATGGTTAATCCATTTGCCCCCAGCAGAATTGATGTTTGTATAAAACACAAAATTCGTATCTATTTAATAATACATCACTATGCAAATGAAAAGTATACATACAACATGAATTATCTTTAAAAAATGCTTACATAAATTGGCCAATTTCCCAGAATCATATTAATGCATAGTTTGCTGTATGCTTACTTCAAGAAATGAAAAGTTTATGCTGATAATCAAACAAAAAATTAACAGGTGAGAAATTTCTATATGTGATATCTAAGTATGTATGTCATTATTAAATAAAAAAAACCTAACAAAGATGTAACATGATACTTTAAATGAACTATATATGCTCATCCAGAATAATTCTAAGAAACTATTTCCAGGTATTGATGAGGGCTTCTTGAGCATTGTGTTCGCCTGTATCCTTATTGTCATCGCTGGAGTTACCGTTTATGCCTTTGTTGTACTGTATGCAGCAGTGCACAGGAGATGGACAGAGGACCTGAATGACTGAAATTCCTCTCTCAAAGCGTGGAATTTATTGTCCCTGAAATTCAGTCAACTGGTGCTCAACAAAGCTACAAATGAGAATGCCCTAATGAACTCTGACGAATGGGCTGGTCTTACTTTTCTAATTGCATCTGGTAATACAACTATTATCAGGAAATAGTTATTGCTAATATACTTCCTAAATTCTAAAATACAGTACATTAAAACTTAAAAATCATATTAATTAAATTTTTCATATCTTCCAAGAACTACTTACATGAAAACTTTTATTTTTAAATGACAGCAATCTCAAGAAAACAGTAACCTTGCTTCATACACTTTTGAATACATGTATGATTTCTCTTAAGCTTTTACTTGGACTATTCCAAGATGAGGCATTTTTCTATTATATACATAATCCTATTTATTACCAGTTTTCATTTTAACACAAACAAATTAGGGAAAGATTACGAATACCCACTAAAGTTGGCGTGGCCTATAATTATTTTATGGTCTTTGACAAAATTTCATACTCTATCATTCACCAAAATCAGTCTTATGTTTACAACACTTCCCACATTAGTTTTATGTACAGAATTGCATCAATTAAAAATGTATTCTGAAACAAAGAGATACAGCAAACACTTATGGTATTAAGACATATATGGCTTGGGTATCAGATGAGTAGAGCCTTTACTTTCTATTCCCATTTTGTTCACTTTTCTCAACTTATACAATACCTACAGTATACTAAGCCTAGAAAGAACATTAATCTCCTTCCCCAATATTTTTCTTTGAAGGCCTTAATTGTTTTATTCCATCTCTTTCAAACTTGAAAAGTGACTGTTTGATATTTCATTTAAAAATCTTGAAATGTTTGAATTTGGAGTTTCATTAATTAAAGCTATACTCCATTACTGGTGCTTGTTTATAAGACTGGAATGAACTCTCAAGAACTATGGAAATTTAATCCCTGAAATGGCCGTTACATTCCAATACTTGAATTAAAAAAGCAACTTCAGTAAGTAATACCATTTTGCATAAACATAAGGATAATATTGAATGACATGTACTATATATTTTAACTTAATATACAGTAAATTCCCAAATGTGTTAGTTACTTCAAATTACTTACCAAAGCAATTAAATGTAGTAGTACTTACAAAGAAAATAACTACTAAAGTATTACTAAAATAATTTCTAAAAGGGCAATGGTCAACATAGAAGAATGCTGCCTCACAATATCACAATTATCAATGGAGGTATGTTAACATTAATAATAAAATTGCACTAGAAACATCTGAGGCTAATTGACATTCAATACTGTACAAGTACTCTATAAAGAGAATATGTACTACAAATTTTGTATGTTTTCAAAGGAGCCCAATATGTATAATCTACATCCACAAGAAATACATGATGCATGCAGATTGATTCCAGAAATGAAAATTATCTATCGGGTTTAAAAATTTTGGGGATAAGTTAGGTCTACTACATTTTGATGATTTACTAAACTCTTTGCATTACTATGTTCCGCTAAATTCCCTCCATAAGATATTCATTCTTTGGTTTCCTTGTTAACATAAGTTGGCCTCAAAAAGAAACCCCATATTCCTTTCCCTCTACACAAAGAAAACTCACATTAGTACGACCGAAAAACAAATGTCCGAGATAAACCGTTATCATTTATGTTCTGATAACCTGACAACAAATATCATCTTAAGGGTAACTACATCAATTATCATTATACAATATATTTTTACATAACAAATGTTTTATATCAATATCAATTTTCTAGTCTACAAAACTTTGGAAAACTTACATGACCATCACTGTCTTATAAGATCTATTACTGTCAGGCTGTGCAAGGTTGTGTGGAACTGAAGCTCACAAGAGTTGATACTACATTTTTAAATGCTTTTGTGAGTGAGTGCTTCCCAAAAACAACAACAATAAAACCTGTTCGTATATAGGAAGAAATGTTTATTTTTCCTCTTACCTTTCATGCTAAACCTCTAAGAACTTCATAAACACAGTAACTAAACTAGGTCTCGGTACAATGAATTTCCAATTTCAAATGAAACACAAATATATTATGAAGTGTATTCATTCTACTATCTCATCAAAAGACAATTTCTATTTTATTCAGATCGTTAGGAGATCTTTGAATCTATTCTTTGTATATAATCATGTATGAATGACAGTAGTAACATATTTACTTCTAAAGAAATTCTATAATAAAACCTTCCTCTTTTTATTGAAACATTTCATCAATGAAGTGTATTGCTTCTTTCAAAATAGTCAGCGAATAATAGAGATTAATATAACAAATAATTTAGCTAGAAACATTACATCAATAATATAATAAATTTGGAAGTACAGTAATTTGTATTTTCCCTAGTATACAAACCTCAAGCTACTTATAGGGGTATATATTTTTGGCGTAGCTGAAAGACGAGCCATGATAAGTTTTTAGTGAGTGATAACTACCATGTCCGCTAGTTAGCAGGTGGAGGTGGGGTAGACTGGCTACACCGCTCACTCACACCTCTCGGCTGAATAACCACTTTGCTTTATGGCAAGACTTCTTGGGTGACAGGGTGATGGGCCAATTTGTATAAATAGCTTCATGTTTGTATGCTAGGAAAAATACAGATTACTTACAAATTTGTTATCTGTTTCGGCGCAAATATACTCTCTCCACTATTCATAAGGGTGACTTAATCTTAGGAGGGAGGAAGTCCTCACCAACTGGCCTTGGTCATGACCCAGGGTCCTCTATATTTTGATCTGTGATCCATAGTAGATGGAACCCTACCCTCGCTAAAATCAACTGCCGATATGAGGTAATGCACTGATAGCAGCCTGCAGAAGCTTATGTGCGATTGGAACTGACAGTGTGGCTTGTCTTTAACATAGGAACTCGAGTACAGAACCTATTGTTCTTAAGACTTACACAAAACCCTCCCTCAACAAGGTTTTTGGGACGTAACAAAGTATTATTCTATGCAGTATTTGGGAGGCACAAGGGAAATGAGTCTTACCTGCAGCGAGGTGAGGTCAGCTATGTTGAGGCTTGCGGAGCTGTTTTCCCCAGAGGGGAGAAGGTGAAAGGAAGACAGGAGCCAGTCATTTTTACTCATTCCCCCAGGCTAACCCGGGTAACCTCAGCCCTCAACCCTCTGCTACTTGTCCATCAAGGAGCCTGAGGTGTTTAGACCATTTGTTGTGCGACCACCACAGGACCAATGGAAAAGGTCTCCTGTGGGTTACCTCTTTGCAGGTAGTGGGCCGTGAAAGTTGATTGACACTTCCACATGCCCGCTTACAGTACCTGCCAGAGTAATTTCTTGAACGCCAGGGATGTAGCAACGCCCCTGACGTTACGAACTCTGGGTCCTAGGATGGAAAAGGGTCTGGACTGGGAGCAAAGTCAATAGCCTTCCAATCCGGGAGGAAAAGGAAATCCTTATGATCCTCCTCTTGACCTTCCCTGTGCTGGTCAACAGCGTTGACACACTGGGGCGAGCTGGTGTTGTTCTCTTAAGGTAACACCACAGACTCCTCACTGGGTAAAATCTCAGTTGAAAGGGTCTTCGATTACCTAACGAAGACTCTCTATCTGGAATTGGCCGCACCTAGGGTACAGCACACTCGGATTATGAGTCTTGGCAATCAACTCAGGGATGTCGCTGAGAATTACTTCTCCCCGTCTCCTAGAGTAGGAGACATCAGAAGATGGATCATACGACTTGCTAACTCTCTTGGTCGAAGCCCAAGTGAGTAGAAAATCCGTCTTCCATATAAGGAAGCAATCTGTTGCCTGGCATAAAGGTTTGTATAGAGTGGCATTCAGGGACTGAAGGACCTGAACTGCGTTCCCAGAAGGAGGTTGAGATCTGACAGGGGACAAGTTATCTCAAACTGTGTCTGAGTGAAGACCTCGAAGGGGGAGAACCCCTTTCCACAACATCAGTCACAAAGGACTGAACACTTCGCCTGGAAGACTGACACTGGAAAATGTCTGAGGTGTCTAGACATCTTTTCCGTAACTCGTTGCGAAAGGCCTCTCTAAGAGAGGAGGTGTAGGACCGTTTACAGGTGTGAAGTCGAAGCGAAGCATGATCAGAACCCAAAGGAACTATGTCATAGTTACCTGTAGGGAGAAGAAAACTCTTGGGCAGCAGGCATCCCTCACCTCAGGGTTTAGGAATCTAGGCAGGTTTCTTAACCCTCTTGCCTGTGGGAGGCTTCCCGGCAGGCAAGATCGGCACAGGCCTATCCTTAGGGATAGGGTCAGGGCGTTGTATGGAGGCCTTTGAGACTGGAGAGACTGATGGGTGTCTCTCCTTGCAGGAGGGTTACCCTGGGAGGGATGACCTTTTGCACCCAAAAAAGGAGATGGTACTTCATCCGAGGATGTGACCACCAGGTCCAGACGAGTTTAGTTCCGTGAGGATGGCAAACCGCGAGAACTCTCACTCGACTGAGACGTAGAAACGTCAAGCGCTGGCGCTTCGATAGAGTTGCGCGATACTGTTCTGTCGCGTGATGCAGCACGAGAAAGAGCTGGGTCAAGAGATGGAAAACCAGGAGGGGGAGCAACAGAGGATTTTGAACCACGATTGCGCGACCTATTGGAACCCACACGGCGAGGAACCTCATCGTTAATTCCTGTTAAATGGAAAACTGGATGTGGGCTGCGAGAACCGGAAGGTTCAACGTAGTGCTGGTCGCGCGAGTGCGAATGCTCTACGTGACAAACTCTTGATGACGAGGGTCTCGGGAACCAGAAGGTTCAGCGTGATCGTGTGAACCCCTAGAGGTTGCGCAACGAGGAGAGAAATCCCTGCTATGAGAACCGGAACATTCGAACATTCATTGTAGCGTTCAGCATGAGAGCATAAAGGCTCAGCGATACCGATGTTAAGAATCCCAAAGGGTCAACTAAACGGGAAACCGCAGTCTCCCTGCCACGAAACCCCAAAGGGTCAGCGTGACTAAAGGAATGAGAGTCCAAAGGCTCAGCGTAACCCAAGTTGCAAGACCCCGAAGGGTTAGCGCAATGAGGAACCGAAGTTCTCCTGTCACGACCCCGAAGGGTTAGCGTGACTAAAGGCACGAGAGCCCGAGGACTCAGCGTAACCTGTGTTGTGAGACCCCGAAGGATCAAGCGCAACAGGAAACTGAAGATTCCCTGTCACGAGAGGTACGAGAGCCCAAGGGCTCAGCGTAACCAGGGTTATGATGGCATGAGAGCCCGAAGGCTTAGCGTAACCATCGTTACGAGAGCCCAAAGGCTTAGCGTAACTGAAACACAAAGATTCCAAGTCACACGAACCCGAAAGTCCAGCACGACGGAGGCTCAAAGTACTCCTAAGGTCATGAGAACCCGCAGGGTCAACATGATGAGAGTCCAAAGGCTCACGATCACACCAGCCCAAAGGGTGATCGCAGGTTCAAAAAGATGTCTCCTCACAAATCAAGGAGGAGAACATCCAGGATGGAGAGGGGTCACAAACCCTTCCACCCTACGATCCTCTGGAGAGGAACGCAGTGCAGACTTCGCCCGAGGGGGAGACTGATCCAGCTTTAAAGATACCTCCTCCGCAGGGGAGGTTTGTTCTCCAGAAGGAGAACATCGCTAAAGACAAGGCTCTCGCTCCGCCCCTGGAGGAGAATCATAAGTGTAAGGGCAGTCTCCTCTCGCGAACGAGAGACTCGTTCCCCCAAAAGGGGAAACCTGCTTTGGAGAAAGCTCTGACACCACCCCTGGTGGATTAGCAAACTCCTAGGCGTAGGAAACAGAGTCAAGGCCTGACCGACGGGCTGCAGCGCCTGTGACAACCAGCAGGTCTAACACAAAAGCTGAACACAAGCTTTCCCTCGCAAACAAGAGGAAAGTTCTCCCGAAAGAAGACATCGCCTAAAACAAGCTTTCTCCCAGCCATATGGGAAAAAAGTGTAAGTGTTCGACATATGTTGGTCACTGAACAATCTCTCTCTCAAATGAGAGAGAAGTCCTCCCAAAGGAGGACATCACCTTGGACAAGCTTTCTCTCAGCTCTATGGGAAAAAAGAATAGGTGTAACAATTTCTCTCATGAACGAGAGAGACGTCCTCCCGAAGGAGAACATCACTTAAGACAAGCTTTCTCCCAGCTCTACGGGAAAAAAACCATAGGCATAACAATCTCTCTCGCAACCAAGAGAGAAGTGCTCCTGAAGGAGGACATCGCCTAAGACAAGCTTTCTCCCAGCTCTATAGGAAAAAAGCATGTGCGTAACAATCTCGCGAATGAGAGAGAAGTTCCCCCCGAAGGAGGAACAAGCCTTGGACTAGATTTCCCCCAGCCTCAAGGGGAAGCAGCACAGTCTTCGGCGATGAGATAGCAGAAGCAGATCTCGTCGATTTGTCAACAATTCTTCCCGAAAGAGGGAAGGTTGCAGAACGGCTTTAGAAGGGAAGCTCTCCCTCGGAAGGGGGAGCAGCCAAACTCCGTGGAAGGTTAACACTCCATTGTAAGTGAAGGTTCTCCAACCCTAGAAGGGGAACCTCATGGAAAGCACTCTTTGCTTCCCATCAACAAGCCTTGTTCAAGTTGAAGGTCGGCAACGAGTGCTACCTCCAAAGGTGGGCAACTCACGAGCTGCCACAGGTAGTGCAGGACATTGACTGCAGCGGCCGAAGCCATCATCCTTGCTTTCTACGTCGCTGCTATCTGTAGAAAAGAAAATAAAAGATGTGATGAATTACAATTCATAACTCTGCTGCATAAAATGAACTATTCGGGGAATAAGTCTCCTTCCTTGTAAGAGAATTCCTCGAAAGGGAGCGGACAAATTAGATAAGAACTCGCTCTGCCAGCTGAGGAAGGGCATTGGCTCATCGACGGCAAGGGGAGCGGAACGAGAGGTGAAAAGTTAAATTATAAACTGTTATAAACTTTAACTCAAGTACTAAAAAAAAAAAGAAAAGCACACGGGAACGTCACCATACCCGCGAACGGGAAAGTAGTAACCCTGCTGAGGAACTGCCGGCCATCCACGCAAGGGAGGGTGGCACGGTAAAGGAGTAATAGTATCAACACAATGACAACTCCCTTACAACAGAGACCGCCGGATACAGTGTCAACTGTAATAAAAGTTACAAGTATTTAACAACATATGAGTATGTTTCCATATATACACAAATATATATGTATAAGAAAAACACATACAAAAGAATAAACTAAACAGAATAACAATCAAGGAAAGTCTTTGCGGAAGAGAAAGGCTAAATGCCGGTCCTCTACCGAGCCATAAAGTAAAGTGGTTACTCAGCCGAGAGTTGTGAGTAAGCAGAGTAGCTAGTCTAGCCCACCCCTACTCGCTAACTAGCGGATGGGGTAGTTATTCCTCACTAAATATTATCATGGCTCGTCTTTCAGATACGCCAAAAGTATATACCCTTATAAATAACAGAGGGTTTGTATTTGCGCCGGAACAACCCATCTTTAAGGTCCTTTAACAATATTCTTTTAGTTTTAACCATATGTGAAGAAATGGGATTAAATGGGTACAGTGTATAGTCAAATTATACTTTAAATATCTACATTAACTTTATATACATGTCACAGGATTTATCTTAAAATCAAACAGCTACTTGTTCATACTCTCATCAGAAAAGGCTAGGAAATTTAGGCCACCAGTACTTCGTTATACGATTAAATAAACATAGGGTGATAGCAAGTGATTTCACTTCCACAATTTTAGGTATTGACACTAAAGCCTAAATTAGAGTATCAACTACTTAAGTCTTCAGTTAAATCAATACCTAAGAAATAAATAAAAACATTGAATTTAGAAGACATTGTCACTATTAACATTTTCATGCCAGTTTCACTTAGAATTTGTTCTCTGAACCATCTTGCGTACCTTTAGCATGCAATTTTATTTGGTCAAAGTTTTCAATAATAAACTTCCACTCAAACCAAATAAGAAAACTAATAAGTTTTAGAATCATAAGTAATCAGTAGTATTTCCTTAGTGATTGATAACATTTTTGGTTCATATGTTTTTCAGTCTTAACAATTTACTGTGGAGAAAAATAAAATCTTATTAAATTTATTCACCATATTTCTAATTTTCAACATTCTCTAGGTAGCCATATCATATAACATTATAGTAGTAACATTAAGATTTGATAATTTTCGAGCTTTGCATATGGTTAAAAACTAATATAACATTGATAGACCGCCAATATAAAATTAGGTACTTTTTAATTATACTTATGTGGTTCCCTAAAGGGTACTTTGCGCTTAGATAACCTTTAGATGCTTTCGTAACTTAAGACATAATCTTATAAAATAAGGATGCATGTGACTCAACAGGCGTTAAGCCTTGCTTGAAAGGACAACATTTTGTGCATGTGAACTGTAATGGTGTGAGGTCCCCATTTGATGATTAATAACCCTCAATCAATCTTGAGTGTATGATAAATTCCATCTACCAATATACAGAATGAATTACACAAAAAAAAAATGGATATATAAGACTTAAAGTCTAATTAAGTATTAGAGAATAAAATATGAAAGGTTTTCCTTACTGCAGATAATTATAAAAACACATACACTTGAATGGGTTTAATAAACGTTGAATGACAGATTAGTGTATCATCAAACGTTTTTGCTTTGTGAGGAACATCTAAATATTTTTAGTCTTATTTCTCAAAAGTAACATAAGTTTTTTGGACAAAAAGTCAGGAAAGGTTTGAAAATGCTAGAGTACCATACAGAAATCTGAAAGCTAATAATTATCACATTAGAAAGCTAATTGATGATTCTTCATGGGAAGCATAACAAAAAAGTGTCCATAATCATGGAATTGTAGTTACTTAACCCTTTAGTTCAATTGCACCTTAAGCACACTATCATACTGTACTAAAAACAAATTACAATACCATTAAAATAATAATAATAATAATAATAATAATAATAATAATAATAATAATGATATTAATAACAATAACAATAATAATAATAATAATAATAATGTGCTGTTTCTGTACTGCATCACGATTAAAATATTTTTCTCAAGAAAATATAAAACCTAAACTTTAAAATGTACAATATAGTATATGTGTTTATAAGAGAAATATATCAATTACATTTAGCAATTCAAGATAAAATAATGAAGCTGTAACCAAAATTCAATGTTCAGCTTTTATGTCATATATTTGTAAGTTCTGTCATGTATACTAAAATGAAACTTTTAAACTAAACTACATGAAAAATGCATTTCATCATAGTGTACTGAATTTCTCCAACTAGAAAAGAGATATGAACGGCACTAAGCAAATTATTCTAATACTCAAGTTATTGTTTACAGGTAGTTCTCTATAAAATATTTGCAGACAATAATTATTGATGCATAACTAATTAAGTGTCTAACTACTGCTGATCAAATGATGCATTTAACGTCAGTTTTTTCTTACACCATTTCCTATTTTTATTGAGTAAGGCAGTAAATTTCAACTTTTTAATCTTCAACTGTGTATTATTTACTCATGCAGAGTTCTTTCTTGAAAAAATATACACTTTTACTTATGTGGAAAAAATTATTTGACAAGTAACTTGAAAAAAAAATTTATTATAGTAACTTTTACAGACATACGCATGACTGCAAAAGCTTCAGAGATAAATCATCTTAAATTTTTTTTGCATAAGACTTAACCAAATGCAGGCCTCATTCTACAGAAGGTATTACAAAGTAGCGTGCTGTTCCCGAAAGTACTCTGATCTTCCTACAAATATGCATTTTTCAAAAGTTAAACATATCCCATAAAAACTTTCCAAAGATACAGAACACAGAATAATGTTACATTACCCTCAATAAAGTGAATCTACATGAATTGTTTCAATGTTTTGGCAGTTTATACGGATAATCAACTAAACACTAAAGGAAGTGTTCATGTCGTGTCTATTTATGTTTTAGGTTAGGGTGTATAAAAAAGAAAAAAAAAAAAAAAAAAAAAAAAAAAAAAAAAAAAAACCTTATTATTATGTATAATCTAATACCTTACATACATTAAAATATATGACAAATCAGGTCTTTCTAAACTAGTGACAATTACCGATGTGGTATCATCAGTGGTTACGTGGCAAATGTGAGGGCCTCTTAAGGATGACGAACAATTGCCTTGATTAATGAAGCTACTTAGCAAATACACCAGCCACCCATTAAGATACTACTGCTAGAGTTATTGGGTCCTTTAACTGGCCAGATAGTACTACATTGGGTTCTTTACACATTCTTCTCTTCCTGTATACACCTGACAACATTCAGATCACTCAAGGGGTTAACCATTGTACTGTTTTTTTTCAGTGCTTACTTTCCTCTTGGTAAGGGTTAAAGAGACTCTTTAGCTACTATGGCAAACAACTCTCCTAGAAGTACACTCCAAAATCAAACCATTGTTCTCAAGTTTTGGGTAGTACCATGGTCTTCCATTGTCTGGGTACCGTTAATAGTTCTCTTTCTTGAAGGTACACTCAGGCACACTATTCTTGTTTCCTTATTTCCCTTCCTCGCTGAGCTATTTTCCCTATTGGAGCCCTTGGGCTTATAGCATCCTGCTTTTCCAACTAGGGTTGTAGCTTAGCTAATAACAATAATAATAATAATAATAATAATAATAATAATAATAAAGGGATTTTGACGAAGGAAAAATCCACAATACTGGAAAAAGAAACAAATGCCCGGTACTGAAATAAACTGTCAAAACAAACTATGGTACTTAACATTGGTAAAGGTGAAGTAGCAACGTCAGTCATGTTGAATTAACGACAATCACTTCCGAAAATCACTGGGCAAAAACTTATCAACTTTGCAGGCAAGTCCAAAACAGAAGGATGACCTGGAGAGCGCGAGTAGTAGGTGTCGGTGGCGTAGCCCAACTGTATTCTCTAGGGCCTGTCACGGCCCTCCCCTTTGATGAAGGGATTATTTAAATGGAAGACAGCCTGTGAATAGTGGTTTCCACACGCCCTTGATAAATACACGACACCAACAAGGTGTTCGCGCGAGGGTTGTAACCTCTGCATTCCATGCTTTATCTTTCTCTAGTATATTTGGAAGATTTATATTAGAAAAGTGTAAGAAGGACCCTTTTCACCGGCCGTCACAGATCGACCCAGAAATAATAATAATAATTGAGGAAAGCCTAAGATAGATCAGAAAGCTAATTCAATTACTATACATACAAAATATCTTTCTTTCTGAAATGAGGAAAACATGGAAAATAGTGAAGATTTTGGAAAGGGGGGGACCATATAATGTTAAATTTATTGTCTGATTAAAGTAGGGAGATCATATTACAAATGAGAAATTAGTGGAGATGTTCCGTAAACCGGCTGGAATGGGACGATTTCTCAAAAGACTATGGTGATTTGTGCGCTTGATGTGAAGGGACAAAGAATAATTTGTCACACATCAGTAGATAAGGAAGTAGCAGGACAAAGGCCTCTAGGAATGCCAGGAAAATTAAGGAAAAACAACAAATGTTAAAAGCATTTGTTTTTTTCCTAGCTATAAAAATTAGAATCCTTTAAAATATAAAATATCCTTAGCAGAGTGAGAAAACCCATTGAAATCATTAATGAAGTAGAAGGTTTGCGCAGGCGAGTAGCTTCACCCACCCACTTTTGACCTTCAGCACTGGAAAGAGATGTAATTGTATAGCTATAAAAATTATAAATTACTTTAAAAATTTGTTAGTTGTTTCTACGAATATACAAACCTTTCTTCCTTTAAAATAGGGATACTCCCTTATTGGTGGATGGGAAGTTCTCCTAGAGTTAAACAAGTTGGTGCTTTTTCTTTCCTGGGAATAACAGTCTCCCAGGTCCCATGAGGAGACTACCTCAATCTCCTATTAGACCATCATAGTGATGAGTAGGCTGATAGGGCCTAACCAGTAGTTGGTTGGTACCTGGTACTTGGTCAATGAACGAATCTTCTCCACCAAAAGGGAGATGCAATCTGGATGGCCAAAGGGTAGTTATTCATTCTACAATGCTCCACCAATATCAGATCTAGTGTGTGATGGTATGAAATCTTCGTCTCCAAGTAAGTCGAAGAAAAGAAGAAGAAGAAGAGGCATTCATTCTTCCCTTGCTCCAGAACACATTACCATAGACATGATGCTTCCTGCCCTGTAGGGAAGCTGAGAGGGCCACATAACTAGAGCTGCCACCACATGGCTAAAAAACCTTAAGAAGGCTGAAGGTTATTTGGTGTATCCAAACTCTAATACATGTCCGACAATATCTTTTTATTAATCTAAATGGGAATAATACTGGACTTTATGAACTCTACATCAAGCTGATACCTCAACCCCCTAAAAGGTCGACGCACACTCTAATCTAAAATGTCTCACATTGTTAAAAAGAGACTGTTACATGACCTCTTTCTTGGTTCTGCCAATGCTAAGGAAGAGTTGCTGACATTTGGGTATGAAATGTCAGGTCCTTTCAGAAGTCTTGAACTGAGAAATACATCTAGACATTTTACCCACCTTCGCTGGTCGTCCAAAAGTAATTCTATATAAGTGCTGACAGATTGGGAATGATTCTGAACGAAACATTGGAACCTCAAAGGGGGCTACATCAGCTGAGCTGGTTGCACGGCGAGGATTCTCGGAGAGTCATTAATAGTTATAATACAGTTTGCGGAGAGTCATTAATGGTCATAATACAGTATTAAATTTAAAGAAATGTGAATTTGGGAAAACCTATATCACTTATTTAGGGCATAACGTGGGTCTCGGTAAGATTTGTCCTACAAGTGGGAACACAGAAGCTATCATCAATTTCTCAATCACAACATCAAAAAAGCAGGCCATGAGATTTCTCGGGATGGTTTTATATTTCCGTAGATTTGCACCCAATTTTTCAGAAATAAGCGCTCCCATAACTAATCTTTTTAAAAAGGGATGAAGTTTTGTACAGTATTTGATAAGGAATGCGTAGAAGCTTTGAATAAATTAAAGGCCGTAATTCTTCACAAGCCAGTATTATTGTTACCTGAATTTAGCAAGCAATTTAATTTAGCGATCGATGCTAGTGACATTGGTATAGGAGGAGTCTTGTCGCAAGAAGTGAATGGGACGAAGCACCCAGTCGCATGTTATTCAAAGAAACTAAATAAAGCACAACAAAATTATTCAACTATTGAGAATGAATTGTTCAGTTTAGTTTCAGCCTTGCAGCACTTTGAGATTTATGTACGTAGTAGTCCTGTTTTAACTGCGTATACAGATTACAATCCGTTAGTTTATTTGGAAAGATTTAAGAATAAGAATAAACGTCTCATGTGTTGGAGTTTAGAGCTACAAGAATATAATTTGAAGATAATTCATATAACAGGAAAGAATAATGTCATCGCTGATAGCCTTTCCAGAGATTTTTCAGAATAAGAAAAAAAGTTGTTTTTTTATCAGCAAATTAGGATTTTTCTTTTTTTTTTTTTTTTTTTTTTTTTTTTTGCTGAAGCTTTGTGTTGAGTGAATGGAATGCGAAAGAAGAATGTTTTACTGATATTAAGTTGGAGTTCCAGGCAGATGTTCCTCAGTTCAGGGATGGATGAGTTTTTTGTTGCAGACTTTAGAAAAAAGTTAAATCAGTAGATTTTCTTTTTTTTTTGGGGGGGGGACATGTCATGGGTAGATACAATACTTTTAAAAGGATATAATAAAAGACAAAAATATCTATTCCCAAAGTGTGAGCAGCGAAGTGAGATGAGCTTCGACTACGGCCCTGTTTGGGCAATCCTGAGATCACTTCATTGTCATCAACATTTTGGAAGTAAACCAAGCCTCGCCGAGAGCGGCTGCCGTGATAAGGAAACTGTCCTATTTTGATCAAGCTGTCATCGTCTTAATTAGTGGGGTCATCATGGAAAGACACGTGCTGCCCTATTGTTATGACTTAACACGTGGTCCAGATTGCATCAGAAATTTCTTCTAGAGGCTTCCACGGCGTGATCAAAGTGCGCGTTTTTGAAGAAGCCAATAGAGATGCAGAATTGTTAAAAAGAACACCTTCTATGGAGATGACCACTGCCCACTGTAATTAACTCTGCCCATACATGGATATATAAACTTGAAGAAGAGATTGTTCAAGAGAGATAGGACAGGACATAAGACAAGAGAGGAACTATGTCCGAAGCAGATGAGATCCAAGTCCTAACGTGATAAGAAACAGAGAAGACCAGAAGTCTGATAAGAAGGAGTTCCATTTCTGAACTTGACCTGTGAGAGGAGGAGGATTTCTTTGAGGCAAGCCATCTGCTGCGCCTCCTACGGCGCCTCATAACTGCAACGTCATCTGCTGCAGATGGTGGTATCACTCGAGGATAAGGGGGAGATGGTTCTGGAGCCCTTTTCCTATCTTGAACCTAAATAGAAGATTCACCTGAAAAATAACATTCTTGCTGTTCCGAAGACGTGTAAAATTCTAAGAATTACGCACATTAGGCAAGGTAGTTGTATGAGTACAGCTTGGTAAAGCAAGGGGTTTGTTATTCATTTAGTCAATGGTTGCTGAGTTATGAGAACCAGGATGTTGGTGATTGTAACCCGAAGCTACCTGACAATGGGCCGTAGCTGACGATGGAACACAACTGCGAAGGGGTTCCATTCATATACGAGCTTGGGTTGTAGTAGCATGATTAGAACGTATATTGTTGTGAGACACAGTATCATAGCCATCACGCAGAGGAATATCATCAAAAGTTGGAATGGTGGCACATTTAGTGACGTCATAACGCGTAAGGACAGCCCACTAACTTCAATGTATTGTAATGGGGAGTTCTATGATAAGTCCAGAGAACTCATAAGAAGAGAGCGGTGCCTAGGACCCTTGGAGGTATGAGGAAAGCCCGGCTCATGTGTACGAGCCAGAGAAGGGCAAAATGAATCCTCCAACAAGGGTGCCTCTGTACAGGCAGGCCAGGGAATGGCAGTCTTGATTGTAGGATTCAATGTGCGAGAATGGTAGTAAGACTCTCGACGCCTTAATAGGAGATACTTCCAAACACGAAAAGTCATCCCAGATAAAAACTGTCATACAGGGCTCACCACTCAAAACACTAGTGTGAGGGGAGGGAGATCTATGCCCTTCTGAATAATTGCGGACAAAGGTTGATGATATTGGATCCGGCTCAGGGAGCAAAGCAGCCGTAGCCAAGGGATCTATCTGTCACAGGCATTGACTTGGGTCACTAGGCATATGCTCAAAACATCAATAAAATTATGATCATCAATAATTGAATCATGGCCGTCGTCCTCCGTAACTGGAGCCTCAGAAGACTCAAGACACGAAGGAGCAGGATGGGAGATAACTTTCGAAGCAGAAACGAGGAGGATGGGGAACAATCTCTCTTAGCTCATTTCTTGCATCGAGAACAATATCTCTCCCACTGGGAGGATGGCCACACTCTACAATACTCACATGGAGATTCCAGAGATCATCTTTTTCCACGCCATGAGGGGCAAAAAGGATACGGATCAACATTAACCCGCCTCATGAAGGTACCACACGGGCGACCATCACAGCCAGGGCAAGATTGCATGACACTTGCTAGCTGTATTCAAGCACACTTATTATCGCACAGATGATGAAAGCATAATTAGTGACACTATATGAAAAGGACTAAGCAGTATAAGGGTAATTCACTATGGATGATGAGAATTGATACTAGAGACCTCATCACGGCAACCAGAAGAGAAGTGACTCAAGCCGTACAGCAACGCGTAACACTGCCATGCCGTTGGGTTGCTAAACAACCAGTTATGGTGCAACTGAACCCTTCTTTTTTGTTGTCTGGTCAGAGAAAACAGAACAAGGAGTAACCCATTTAAATGACTCAGAAGTTTGTATCTCCATAAGAATAAATACAACTCAGAGGATCCATTGTTTATGCCACATTGAAAATTGCAAAATATTCTGTTCGAATGATCTAGGAAAATCTTTCACAGTAGTCTTATTAAACAATTCTATAATAAATAAATAAATTAACAATATTACTACTATACTTTTGAAGTTACTCTTGCTACAGAACTTAATTACAAGAACCTAATTTCCAAGAAGTATGAAATAGACATGACAAAGTTCATGCTCATGAGACCATGAAAGAAGTAAACATAAAAATTAAAGTAAAATAAATAAAAGATTATTAGAGAATAGTACATTACAAATAAAAAAAACTCTAAAATACTTAAAACCCATAAATTTAAGTTATCCACCTTCAAAAAGAGGGATTCCCTCCTAGCAATTTCAAGTTCATGCACCCAAAATCTCAAATACTACAAGTATACTTCACAACTCACCAGACTTGAATTCCCCAAGAATGCTACCGTATGAATTTTCATAATTAACATACAATACTTTCTTTTCTCAAGGATAGTAAAACAATAAGCTACAAACAAAACTTTTATTTACCATAAAGGACTATAAGTAATTTTCTTATATACATTTTCCTGAAACTAACATACATGAATAACAAACCAACTACAATGAACTACATATACTCATTACCGCATAAGGATTATGACTGGTCAAACCAGCTAACTCACGTCGTGCTAGATCCAAAGGACCATTAATATTCTGCAGCCATTCATGGTCAACGTAATAGTCAATGATGCTTCTCATTTCTCGGTCATCGTAGTCTTCAACAGGAATAGGGACAAAGGGGTCTAGAGTTTCCCATCCCTAATGAAATGAAGTAATCTCAATGTCAATGAAACATTAATAAGAAATCAAAATATATCAATCGTCAGGTTTGAAATATAAAATTTAAATTTAAGATCATACTATTTTGGTTTTGAAAAGTTAGATATATTTATAAAAATTATAGCAATGTTCTTTTTTTCACTTTTATTCATACATCATCTTTAATATTACTCTAAACTAATTGGTAAATTATACAACTCAAAATCCATGAACACATCGCCAGATATTCAAAGGTTCCTAACACATACTACGATGGGAAACTAATTTTCAACTTTAAGGCAATGAAAATTAAGCAATCTCATTATAAACAGATTTAAACAGAGTATAAGCACTATACTTACAGTTTTCTGCAAAAGATAATGGGGCAAATGAGAACCTCTTATTTTACCATCATTTGCTCTCAGGTCAATGCTCCCTACAATACAGCCATTTTTCTAAAAAAAAAAAAAAAAAAAATTTTGTAAGTGGTACAATTAAAACCAAGGTGAGAAAAATTTGGTGTTTTGTACTTGTATGAAAAAAAAAATATAATTTTAAAATAAAATTACTGTATCAGAGTATTAACGCTGTATTCTAGACACTCCAAGATTTCAATTGGATCATTATCATTTACATAAATAATATATCATTGCCTATTAATTAATTCATTTTTTTTTATAAATACTTAGTAAAGTTCATCACAAAGTCAGGAAACAAATGAGAAATGTATGACAAAATGTACTGTAATAGATGGTAACAAGAATGAAGTACAGTCATACCTTTCTTCACGAAAGAATCTGCTTACGAAATTTTTACGCTGTGAAACGAGATGCGAATACTTTTATGACTAACTTTGCGAAAAATGTTTCATTTTGAGAAAAAAGATATGCCAGCCAGGCCGACAATAAAATAAAATAGTCACCCATCACAAAGAGTTGAAGAAAATGGGTTCAGACAACAGAAATTGTAGCTGTAGTCTATAACAAGGGTAACTATAATTCAGTACATATGGAACTACATTTTGTATATGTACAGTATTATACTGTTTGTATAGTATTATTTTCCATCTATTACTACATTATGTTGTAATACTACTTAATTTACAGGTATTAACAGTTAGTTTAGGTGTATTGAATTGTTCAAATGTATTTCGCTCTACAGTATTTCATTGTGGGTACAGTATATAGTACTGTAGCTTTATTATAAGATTTAATGTGGTGTTTTGTAGGGTTTGGAACGAATTAGGAAATTTACATGTATAATGTGACTCACAACACGAAAAAAATCACTTGAAAAAGCCACTCCAGAATGAATTAATTTTGTGTTGTGAGGCATTACTGTATACATTAGGAAATTGTAATTAGTTTAAAAGGCTTGAGAAGGAGATCTCATGTATGTAAAATATAAATGGATTCTATAAGATAAAAAATGTATCATATTGGTTGAAGGTAGCAGAAGCCTAACATACTAAACAAAATAATTATGACCATGGATGCTAAAATTCATTGCTAGAGTAAGGTGGGAAGATCATATAATGAACAACATGCAATTCATGGAGAAATATGGGACCCAGTAGCCAGAAATACAGCTGAGAACTTGATTATTAATATTGTTGTGACGTATTCAGAACGGCCAATATGGAAATTACATAGTGAGAAATATTGTAGCAGAGAAGCCAGGATATCTTTGAAAAATGTAAGTGATGAGGACCTAAGACATCCTTGGGTCATACCCAACATGACTACCAAGTCTGGTCAAAATTGGTACAAAACATTTTGTATAAAGTTACTCACAAATAAACAAACTAACACAGACTAAAAAGACAGGGGGAAATACATACCCTTCGCAAAATCTTCGATTTTGGCGAAGGCAAAGATATTTACAGATGCTTTGGATATACTGTTGTGCTAAATTTTGAGTAGTGCCTTATTCTTTAGAAATTATAAACTTTGATTTGTGCATATTGCTCGCAACGATAAACTGATCAGTAAATTGCGGTTTGCTTTGATCTATGCTATTAACACTGCTATACTTCAGGAAGAAGTTTATCCTTGCTTTTGCCCCACCAGTCAAAAGTTATAACAATATCATCTTGCTGCTATTTTATATTTAGGTGTACTATAAATCAACAAGTTATCTAACAGGATTTCTGGATGCTGAGTAATGTAATTCCATGAAAATCCTACATACAGTATATATAAGTTGATACATTGAATCTAAGCCTTCATTTTCTCATACTTATACAACAAATTACTATACAGAATCAGTAATTTCTGATCGTCACATAACTTACCCAATCCTTATCAAAACACGGCATAAATGCTTTAAATAAAGTGAATCTCTGGGGTTCCACATAGACGGCATCCACCTTGTAGCGAGATGATGTACAGAAGAAAGAGTTAATACCATCGACCACCACAGCAACTTTACACCTGTAACACAATATTTGGAGTGATTTCTATTCTTAAGCTAAACATAATGCCTGTGACAAAAAAAAAAAAATTACCTTGAGTGAGACCTTCAGCTGCCAAGGTTAACCTACTGATTTGCATACCATTAGTAGCAGTGAACATGAATGTACTGTACACCAACTACAAGGCTGTTCGCATTTCACTCAACAAACAGCAATAATTACCTGATTCATGTCTAACATGCTGAATTGTGTCTAGAAAACTTCCATAACATCAGCCACTTCAGACACCAACCAAGAGGGTTCATCAGCACTGTACTGAACCCCCGGCACATGAAACACCTTTCTAAACCCAAGATATCGAAAAACTTCCTTTCTAAGAAGCTCTTCCATACCATCAAGACAGTTCTTCCTAGGTGGTTGACCCCTCCTTTATCCTGACACTTCACCAACCTGATATCTTCCATTCTTTCCACAAGACAGCCATCACAAACCATTTTGATCTATCCTATCACATATATCAATCTTTCGCATATCGGCACTTTCCCATAGCCGCAAACTTTTGAGTGACAGCCAGTTCTCATCTTTACCTGCACAGAATGGGATAAGTGAGCTGCATCATTTTGTTTGACACTTTTAATACTTTTGAATAATAAATCATTATTATTTCTTTGGATCCTTTGCATTAGTATCAACTAAGGTGTATGTTTACAGAGATTAGACATTAGTAGACAACAATTAAAAGGATAATCTAAAGTAAGTTAGCAAAGGTCAATCACTCTTATCTACACTTTTAGTTTATTTGTATCCCCTCAGAGGTATCGAGCAGGTATGGAAAGGATTGCAGTATTTCTCACCATTTCAATTCTTCTTACAGTAAGTAATAAAATGTATATACTGTACTATACTACATAAATTCTTCACCTCTGTAACTTTCAACTTTTTTCCCATTTAACAACGACTATTAATTTCATTAGAGGTAGAGTTGGATCAACAATTCCTTCATTTATTACTTTTTTTAAGGAAAATACACTTCATGTTTCCCTCCATATTTTTGCACACCGCTTGGTTTCTAAATTTCTTCACCTTTTCATTTTTTTACTTGCACTCTCATACTTTCATTATCTGAAATACGTACAGTATTTGATAAAAACTACCTATATAAAATCCACTGCTACTTACTCTACTCCAACATATATATAAGCACTCATAGCTCTACCCTTCCATCTCTCATACACCTTATCCTGCTCACATTCACTCAAAATTCTTATCTTGCAAAGACCCATTCTTTCACAAGTCTGTAGTTTCTTGTGACCATTTTATTATATATTAGTAATTTATCACACCACACCTAAGCACTATCTTCTCTGACTTCTCCCAAAACTAGTCACTTCCCCATTAAGTGCCACTTCCGTTAGAGAAACATTTTACCGCTTGGAGAAACTAATCAAATTAGCTCCAACATCTTCTACATCTTCCTTCATAATATCACTGTAAGTCAATGTAGGCAACATATAGCTTTACCCAGTAATTTTCAAGCTTCTCGCCTAACCTTTTCATTAACCCTTTCCTTGTCTAAACCGACATTTCTTTCACTTTCAAAACTACATTTTACTGTCATCTGCCTAACAATCTCAGTCAAAATTCTGCCATACAAATTACCCGGTATGCTAAGCATAGTTACAGTTAACTCTATTGGCTTCATCCTCACAAAAACTATATATGGGTATTCTAAAAGAATTTATATTTTTCCTAGATATGAAAACCAGAGTCATTTAAATGGGTTACTCCTAAGTCAGTTTTTTACAATCAGACAATAAAAAAGAAAACAGGGTTCAATTGCAACTATAATTGCTTACTTAGCAACTCCCCTGCTGGGCAGCGTTACATCCTGGTCAAGACTTGTGAAGTGATAGAGGCAGGACCTTTGTTTAAAATATGACAAATTCGAAGATAATTTGTATTTTTCCTAACCATAAAAACCTTAGCTATTTACAGAGGGTTTACCTTTTAGCGCAGCTGAAATGACGAGCCAATAGTTTTAACGAGGGTTAATAACCCCCGCGCTAGTTAGCGGGGGGTGGGGTAGGGTAGCTTGCTACCCCTCCCCCCTCCACACACCGGTGACTTGCTTCACTTCACTTAGAGGTAGGGCTTGACTTGGGGGTCAGGGATGGCGGGCACATATGTGTAAATAGCTAAGGTTTGTATGGTTAGGAAAAATACAAATTATCTTCGAATTTGTCATTTGTTCCGTAACCGAAATACAAACCACGCTATTTACAGAGGGTGACTTACCCCTTAGGAAGGGTGGAAAGTCCCCAGCCTTACTGACTTCGGCTTGCCCGGGGGCTCGATCCCTCAGTGAGCAGCACTAGAGAGAGGGAGCCCCTGTACCTCACAAGTTCCTAGCATCGCTAGGAACAAGTGGCCTACATAAGCAGTGTGAGGAGGAGAGTGTGACTCGTCCTATGAAGTTGACCTTGAGACCTTCAGATAGGAATTCTAGGATAGGACGTTCCCAATACCACCTCGTCAGGGTATGGGAGATGCAACAGTATTAAGCTTAATACTAGGAGCACAAAGAAGCATGGGTTACCTGCAGAGGTCAAGGTCAGCTATGCAAGGACCAGGATGCTGCTTTCCCAAGAGAGGGGAGAATGAAGAAAGAAGTAGGGGTCAGACATACTCTTTCATTCACGCAGACTAAGACCGGGTAACAACACCCTCAACCTACTGCTACTTGTCCAAAAAGGAGCCTGAGGTTAGACCAGCTGTTGTGCAGCCACCACAGGGCCGATAGAAAACGTATCGAGGCTCCTTTGGGTCACGTCTTGCAGGTAGTGGGCTGTGAAGGTCGTTTGACGCTTCCAGACCCCAGCTTGAAGTACCTGCGTCACAGAGAAGTTTCTCTTGAAGGCCATGGATGTAGCAATACCCCTGACATCGTGGGCCCGAGGGCGACGTGACGGAGGAGGGTCAGGATTCAGGGCATGGTGGATAACCCTTCGAATCCAAGCTGAGATGGTGTTCCTGGTGACCCTCCTCTTAGTCCTGCCTGTGCTCAAAAACAAAGCTCGCACCTGAGGACGGACTGCAGCCGTTCTCTTCAAGTAGTGCCTCAGACACCTCACTGGACATAGTAGCAGCTGGTCTGGGTCGCTTGTTACAGAACGGAGACTCGCGATCCTGAAAGAGTCGAACCGAGGATCCAGCACTCCAGGATTCTGAGTCTTGGCAACAAACTCAGGGACGAACCTGAACGTTACCTCCCCCCATCCCCTTGAATGGGCGATGTCGTACAAGAGACCATGAAGTTCACTAACTCGCTTGGCCGAAGCCAAGGCGAGTAGGAAAGCCGTCTTCCAAGACAGGTGGCGATCGGAGGCCTGGCGTAATGGCTCGAAGGAAGGTCTCTTAAGAGACCTGAGGACTCGAACCACGTTCCAAGGAGGGGGTCTCACTTCCGACTGGGGGCAGGTAAGCTCATAGCTACGTATGAGTAAAGAGAGTTCTAGCGATGAAGAAATATCCACGCCCTTCAATCTGAAGGCCAAGCTTAAGGCTGAGCGATAGCCTTTCACTGCCGAAACAGAAAGGTGCATTTCTTCCCGCAGATACACGAAGAAGTCCGCTATTGCTGGAATAGTGGCATCGAGTGGAGAGATACCCCTTCCACGACACCAACCACAAAAGACTCTCCACTTTGCTTGGTAGACTCCTTCAGAGGACCTTCGCAGGTGCCGAGACATTCTCTCCGCAACCTGTTGCGAAAAGCCTCTCTCCGCGAGGAGACGCTGGATAGTCTCCAGGCGTGAAGCCGAAGCGACGCTACGGCCCTGTGAGGGACGCCGGAGTGGGGTTGTCTGAGAAACTCGTGTCGTGGAGGAAGCTCCCTCGGGAGTTCCGTCAGGAGCTGCAGAAGGTCCGGAAACCATTCCGCGTGATGCCATAGTGGAGCTACCAGAGTCATCGAACAGTTGACCGATAGTCTGGTCCTGTTGAGCACCCTTCTCATCAGACAGAACGGTGGGAAGGCGTACACGTCGATGTGTCCCACCGTTGCTGGAAAGCATCTTGCCAGAGTGCCTTGGGGTCCGGGACTGGGGAGCAGTACAGGGGCAGCTTGAAGTTCAAGGCTGTCGCGAACAAGTCCACAGTCGGGGAACCCCACAAAGTCAGGACTTTGTTGGCTATCTGAGGATCCAAAGACCACTCGGTACTCACTATCTGCGAAGCCCTGCTCAGACTGTCGGCGAACACATTCCTCTTGCCAGGAATGAAGCGAGCTGATAGTGTTATCGAGTGGGTTTCGGTCCACCTCAGAGTCTCTACTGCAAGATGGGATAGCTGTTGCGAAAAAGTGCCTCCCTGCTTGTTGATATAAGCCACTACCGTGGTGTTGTCGCTCATCACCACCACGGAGTGACCCGCCAGGGACCGTTGGAACTGCTGAAGAGCCAGAAAGATGGCCTTCAATTCTAGCAGGTTGATGTGTAGGCACTTTTCTGATTCTGACCAAAGGCCTTCTTTTGACGCGTCCGAAAACAGAGTCAATTCCGGGGGGAGGACGAGAAGACTCACTCCCTTCCGCAGGTTCTCGTCGACCAGCCACCACCGCAAGTCCGTCTGTTCCAGAGACCCCATTGGGATCAGAATGTCCGGGGAATCGGATCCTTGATTCCACCGGGACTTGAGCCGCCATTGAAGAGATCTCATCCTGAGGCGGCTGTTTGGAACCAGACGGGCCAGGGAGGATAGGTGGCCTAAGAGACGCAACCACAATTGGGCGGGGAGTTCTTTTCGCCTGAGGAAGGGTTCCGCCACCCTCCTCAGTCTTGCTATCCGGTCGTCTGATGGAAAGGCTTTGTGGAGATTGGTGTCTATTAGCATGCCTAGATAAACCAGTCGTTGGGACGGCTGCAGAGAGGACTTCTCGAGGTTTACCACGATCCCCAGATCCTGGCAAAGATCCAGAAGCCTGTCTCGGTGCCGAAGAAGGGTCGACTCCGAGTCTGCTAGGATCAGCCAATCGTCCAGGTAACGAAGGAGACGAATGCCGTTCCTGTGCGCCCAAGATGAAATCGGGGTTAACACTCTGGTGAACACCTGAGGAGCTGTGGAGAGACCGAAACACAGCACCTTGAACTGGTAGATCTTGTTGTCTAGGCAAAATCTCAGGTACTTCCTGGAAGATGGATGGATTGGGATCTGGAAGTACGCGTCCTTTAGATCCAGTGTGCACATGAAGTCTTGTGGTCTCACCGCAAGTCTGACCGTGTCTGCTGTCTCCATGCTGAACCGGGTTTGTTTGACAAACCTGTTCAGAGCTGAAAGATCGATGACGGGTCTCCAGCCTCCAGTAGCCTTCTCTACAAGAAAGAGTCGACTGAAGAAGCCTGGGGATCCGTCCACGACCTCCTGGAGAGCACCCTTCTCGAGCATGGTCTCGACTTCGGCCTGAAGGGCCAGCCCCTTTGCCGATCCCGTGGCATAGGAGCTCAACGACACTGGATTCGCTGTCAGGGGAGGTTGAGATGTTGTAAACGGGACGCGATAGCCTTGGCCGATCACTGAGACCGTCCAAGCATCGGCCCCGTGTTGCTGCCACCTGCGGACGCAACGCTGAAGGCATCCCCCCACAGGTGGACACGCAGGGGGACTGCCATCCCTAGGGCTTGCGGCCGCGGCCGCCACCCCTAGAAGTCTTGCCTCCCCTGGAGGACTTACCGCCCCTCTTGACCTTGGCTGGAAAGGGATGGGGCTTAGACACCACCTTCTTAGCTGCCGGTGCCTGTTTGGGAGCCTTACGAGGCTGTTGCTGCTGTTGTGGCGGGGCTGGAGGCTTATAGGGCCGAGTTGTAAGGGCCCTATGGAGGAGGGAGTCCGTGCTGGATTTCCTCCACCTCTCAGCCGTTCGCTCCATGTCTTGAAGCTCAAACAGGTTCTCCCCCAGAAGGGAAGCCTGTCGGAGCCTACACACATCCACGGCGGGGACCTTCGGATGGAATCTCTCGGACACAGCATCGCAACGCTTCAACACAGAGTTGGCCCACAGGGTGGTAACCTGGTGCGCCAAAAACTCGATGGAGCGGGTGCCCGAGAGCAAGAAGGTCTCCAGGGCCTTCCTATTGGTCTCCTTGGACAAGTCCTCCGATCGCAATAGGATGCCCAGAGATCCTAGCCAAAAGTCCAGCCACGAAGTGGCCTGCATGGCACACTTAGCGACCTTCTCGTGGCTAAGGATCTCTGCCGCCGAGAACGACACCTGCCGGGCAGAGAGTTTCTCAAGGGGAACTCCCTTCGCCAGCTCCTCCACAGAGTGATGGAGAGGAAGAGCGAGGTTGTGCTCACCCAGGATCTCGAAATACCTCCTCTGCTGAAGACGAGGAGGAGGGATGAGCTTGTTCCCGGCAGTGGAACGACTGGAGGAGGCAAGAAGTGCGAGCTGAGCGTTGGCCCTAGCCCTGGCACTCTTCAGCCCCCGAGACCAGGGCAGAGACGCACTGGTCTTAGGGGCCTTCCGAACGTCAAACACTTCATCCAAAATCGTGTCTTTGCCTTCACAGGGGGCGATGACAGGATCCATAAGCCCGTTAAGTTACCTTATCAGGCTTAGGACCTGCCAGAAGGCATGTTCGGATTCTTGCTGTTCTCCTCCCTGCGGGCTGGCAGCTAAGTCTCCTGCCCCAGGGATCTCTTCCCCCGGGTAGTCGTGGGTTCCTGACGAATCCTTGCAGAGGATTTAGGGACGGTCTTGGAGTCCTTGGATTCCCTCCTGGGAGGGATACAGGATCCCAACAACGAGGTTCGAGGGGCCCCTTCCTCACGAGACGATTCTCCTGCATGAAGCGAAGTCTCCCCCCCTGGTGCCGAGGGGAAGACTACCGCCCCACTGGAATCACCTGAGGATGGAAAGGCCTCGTCCACGGGAGAAGGAGAGAGCACTCGTGCAGGAGAAGGGACCTTTGCGACCAACCTCTTGGGAACCAACTTCGCCCTGGGGGAAGTCACCACGAAGTCCACTCCTCTCTTTCTCTTCAGTGTAGGAGAGACAGCCTTTGGTTTGTTACCCTGGTCGGCGAGTGCTGGTTTCACAACCCTCACTAACGCCCGTGCCAGAGGACCAAACCAAGTCTGTTGCTCCAAGGACACAGAGTCCGAAATCCTCGCTAAAGGGAAAGGGATCGGGCGATCCTTTGGAGTGGACACCACGGTACCTGCCTGAAAAGAAGGTGGGGAAGAATGATGTACTAACCTCTCCTCGTCCTGCACTACCAACCTGTGTTTGGGTGGAGGTGATCCCGAGTGCCGTCTAGGAGCACGCGTTCCTGCTGCTACCACCGGCTGCGGAATTCGCCGCGAACGATGGTCGCGCGAGGGCGAATGGTCACGCGGGAGCGCGGGCGAGCGATCGCGCGGGCGCGCAGGTGGATGATCGCGCGGGCGCACAGGCGAACGGTCGCGCGGGCGCGGCGGGCGCGCAGGCGAATGATCGCGTGGGCACGCAGGCGAGCGGTCACGCGGGCGCGCAGGCGAGTGGGCGAGTGGGCGCGAGGGTGGGCAGGTGAATGAACGCGTGTCCGAGGCGGCGAACGCAAGCGTTGGCGCGACGGCGAGGAAACGCGCTGCCGCGTGGGTGAGGAAGACTGCTGGCGATGTAGATCCACAGGCGATCGATGATGAGCTGGTGAGCGCGGTCGTGCAGGTTAGCGATGGCGCGATGTGTCATGTCGACGCGTTGGCGAGCGATGGCGAGCAGCATGCGCAGGTGAACGACCGCGCAATGGAGAGCGATGGCGAGCAGCATGCGCAGGTGAGCGATCCCGCGATGGGGAGCGATGGCGATCAGCATGCACAGGAGGGCGATCGCGCAATGGCGAGCAGCATGCGCAGGTGGGCGATCGCGTGATGGGGAGCGATGGTGATCAGCATACGCAGGAGGGCGATCGTGCGATGGCGAGCAGCATGCGCAGGAGGGCGATCGCGTGATGGCAAACTAGTAGCTGGCGAACCATGTTCCTTCAGAAGCGTTGGAGAACGTTGGCGCGCCGGCTGTCGCTGTTGAATAGGCGATACTAAGATCGCCTGTGCGCGCTGGCGAGCAGGTGAACGCAGGCGAGGAGGTGATCGCTGGCGCGTAGGTGATCGCTGGCGAGCCGGAGATCGCTGGCGAGCCGGAGATCGCTGGCGAGCAGAAGGTCGACGCGTGTCACGTGAAAGGACAGGTGGCGCGGCAGGTGGCGCGGCAGGTGGTGCGGCGCGTTCACGAGCAGGAACTGGAAGATCGCTGGCGCGATGGCGAACATGTGTTTTTGACACACGCGCAGCACGATGTTGCGTAGCCACAGGACCAGGCAGATGGTGAGCAGGAAGCTCAGCAGGAGCTATAGGATGGTCAGAGACCGCAAGGGCGATGGTCCTCAAATGAGCGCTGACGCTCAGAAGAGAGCTGACGAGCAGGAGAGCGCTGGCGAGGAGGGCGAACATCAGGAGAGAGCCAACGAGCAGGTGAGCGTCGGCGAGCAGGAGATCGCCGACGAGCAGGAGAGCGCTGAAGATCAGGAGAGCGCTGGCAGGCAGGAGAGCGCTGAAGATCAGGAGAGCGCTGGCAGGCAGGAGAGCGCCTGTGCACTAGCACTGCTCGTGGAAGGGAAGGATCCCTTAGCCCAGAAGGGACCGTTGCCCGTCGGGTGACGAGTTCTCCAGAAGGCGAAGATCTGGCAGGAGAGGGTGAACAGTCTGCAGAGAGGTTCAAGGAGGACGGAGCTGTAGGTTGAGGCTGACGAGGAGAGTCCCCCTCGGAGGATGAAGACCCAAAAAGGCGCCTCTTAGTCCCCCTGTAAGGGGAAGGGAGGCCCTTGCGGTGTAGCGGACGGTGAGCCTTACGGCGGAGGCGGCCTCGGGGAAGATCGTCGGGACCATCGGTCCTCCGAAGGGGAGTCTCCGTCAAAGCACTTCCCTCAGAAGGAAGCTGAGCAGCAGCAGAGACCGAAGGACTCACTTCCCCCTTCGAAGGATGTACGGAAGGGGGAGGAGAGCCTTTAGCACCATCATCCGCAACAGCACCTGCGGCGGATTGCCCAGCCACGTCGGAGGCCTCTGTCACCACGCATCGACAATAGACAGAGGGTCTACCTCTGCTACCGCCGGCGACTGCTTAACAGCGGCCCCCAACGAGACAAGGTCAATAAAAGCGACCCTGGAGGGCAAGCCCTTGAGTCCCAGGGACGACCAAATCTGTAAAAGATCATCATTGGTTAAGGCATTATCAATAACCTCCCCCGTAGGAGGAGGGCGAACCACCTCGCTATGGGAGGCGACGCCCTCTCCCCCCACCCAAGGTCGGTAAACAGAACTAGGGCCTGCGCTCCCACTCGGCCGACTCTCCTTAGGAGGCGGACGAGGGGGAGCTTCGGAGGAGGTTTGGGCGGCGGAAGAAGAGTCCCGAGAACCTTCCTCCTTCAAGGCTAACCCCGAAGGAGAACGGTCTCTCTTGGACTTCTTCTTACGCCGACGGCCAAACCTCTCCCACTGGGAGGCAGACCACTCCCTGCACTCATGGCACATGTTCTCCTGGTCACACCGTCGGCCCCGACATTGAGGGCAGAGGGTGTGCGGATCCGTAGTTACGTCCGACATGAAAGTCCCACAAGGACGACCGGCAACTCCAGGGCATGTACGCATTGTAAAGAAATAATAATGAAGGTCAACTTCCAACCAACACACACGCTGAAAAGAAAAAGCAGAAAATTAAAGGCTGTCACGAGGACGATGAGCAGACACGTCTGATCACCGCCGAGCCAAAAGTGAAGTGAAGAAAGTCACCGGTGTGTGGAGGGGGGAGGGGTAGCAAGCTACCCTTCCCCACCCCCTGCTAACTAGCGCGGGGGTAATTAACCCTCGTTAAAACTATTGGCTCGTCATTTCAGCTGCGCTAAAAGGTAAACCCTCTGTAAATAGCGTGGTTTGTATTTCGGTTAAGGAACAAACTGTTTTTATAGCTAAGAAAAATACAAATTATTTTAAAATGTATAGTTATTGCTATGTAGAATCAAACTTCTGAGTCATTTAAATGGGACTCTTCCTTAGGTCGGAGGAAGTCTCCATTAAGAAGCAATCACTTACTCTAAAACATTTACTATAGATAAAAATGCTTTATGTAAAAGCCAAAAGTATAGTATACAAGGGCAGTCTAACTGGCTCATGAAGTGGGGTGAAACTGTACAAAATTTTGGCATAAAAAAATTATGACAAATATTCCTAATTTAAAAACTGTTATTCTTACTTGCATCAAAGTGTGATCCAAGTCAGTACTGTACTACAGGTCCACTTCTTGTGAGTACAGTACATTTGCAGACTTAATCCACATTTCACACCCTTATAATGGAGAGAATGTTTGATGTGATAAAGGGTTATTTAGGTGTCCCGTAAGAGCATAAGTTAAACTATTTGTTGAGCTGCAACACTAGGACATAAGGAAAATTTGTCCAAAGACCTTTAAGTACAATCTTTTTAAAGCCTTTGAAAGTGCTTTGTCTCCTCCAGACTCCTGCACTAAGAAATTGGGGCTACTGAGTGATTCTTGCGGAATGCAGGAGTTGCAGCAAGTCCACGGTCATCAAGTGCTGAAGGGAGGCCATGGTGACGCTTCCCCTGAGGATCTATGTGGTCTAAGAATGATTTCACGCAACCAAAAAGAAATAGTGTTCTTAGATATTTTCTTTTGGAGTCCCCTGTCCTTAAAAATAAGTATGAAAAATTTGGAAGTAATTTGTATTTTTCCTAGCATACAAACCTGGAGCTATTTACAATCTGAGCCAAAAGTAAAGTGAGCTAAATCACTAGTGTGTGAGTGGTAGCAAGCTACCCCCCTACCCCCCTTAACTAGAGGTGTGGGTAGTTAACCCTCGCTAAATTTTAATGGCTTGTCATTTCAGCTTCGCAGAAAGTAATACCCCTAAATAAATAGCGTAGGTTTGTATTCCAATTACGGAACAAATATGATTTGAAAAATTAAAGCTAAAAAGAAGCTTGTTTGTTGTAAAAACTTTCTACATACTGTATTTGTTTATTGCAGGGAAATATTTCTCTTAGCTACACTTTTGATATCATCAGCTGTTTCAATGCATATCATTAAAATCTTCTGGGTAACTGAATAAAGTAAAGGCATGAAAACAACAAAAAGAAAAAAGGCCCCAAAAGTCACTAAATGTTTAGAACCAAAAAGCATGATAGATATAGTACTAGAATAGATATATTTTTATATGTTCTTTGAAGTTACACTTATAAATATAGCAACTATTAGTGGGATCTTTACATTTGCTACTGTGGTATACAATGGAATGCCAAGATATTGGCTAGTGATACACAACCAATTACATATTCATTATTATAAACATAAGAGCTGTGATGTTATTCAATACATTACATGAATATACTGTAGCCTATATTTGATTGGAGATTGTGTATGTAATACATGCCAGGTAAACAGCTGATCAAATGAGAGTCAAACTCCACTTAACTCTACAAGCCACTGATTGTCAATATTCAAATCTCTACTATTTTTTCCTCAACATTGTTCTAAGATACATAAGATTTATACATAGTATAGTAATTAATTTTTTCTTGAGCTAATGATACTTAGTTTATTGAAAAATTAAGACCAATTCAGCAGTAACCCTGAATAAGAGGAAAATCAGAAACAATCTTGAAACACATTACCTTCCTTCTGTTGCGCACTTCTTAAGTTCAGCAACCACAGCCACAACAACATCAGAAGCATAACGACTTCGATTGATCCCGTGCTCTATTAACATACTTATTGGTGACCCAGCTTCTGTAGTCTCTCTCCGTGACCAGGTATACTGTTCACTTGTTGTTATCTACAATTAAATATACATGTTACTTCTAAATATAAAGTAAATTATTGAAGTTTTGATAACGAATTTCGTAATGAATGTACTGTAGACATGAAAAAAATTAAAGTAATTTGTATTTTTTATATTTCCTAGGACACTCTAAAATCAAACCATTGTTCTCTAGTCTTGGGTAGTGCCATAGCCTCTGTACCATGGTCTTCCACTGTCTTGGGTTAGAGTTCTCTTGCTTGAGGGTGCACTCTGGCACACTATTCTATCTAATTTCTCTTCCTCTTGTTTTGTTAAATTTTTTATAGTTTATGTTGGAAATATTTATTTTAATGTTACTGTTCTTAAAATATTTTATTTTTCCTAGTTTCTTTTCCTCACAGGGCTATTTTCCCTGTTGGGGCCCCTGGGCTTATAGCATCTTGCTTTTCCAACTAGGGTTGCAGCTTAGCAAATAATAATAATAATAATAATAATAATAATAATAATAATAATAATAATAATAATAATATACAAATCCCAGTCTTAATTGGGAGTACATCTTCAATGGTCACTGAATTGTGAGCAAAGCAGGTGAGGTAATTTGAAGGTTGCAGGTAGAGGAACAACCCACCTGCTCTACTGAATATCGTCACTTTTGACCTTTAGCCTCATGACTGAAGGGAATAGTTTGAGGAAATATAACTTGAAAGCCTCAGGCTTGTAAAGCTAAGAAAAATCAAATTTATTTTTTATAATTTTTTATTTATTCCTATGTAGAGACAAACCTTTTGTTCGTTAATTAGGAAATTTACTCTTAGGTGAAAGGCAGTACAGTACTCTAGAATGAGACTGGAAGGTTCTTTTCCTTCCTGTACACGATAACCTTCTTCGCCTCGTGCGAATCAAAGGTGAGTTTAGCAACCTCATAACACTTCATCATAGAGATACAGTATAGAGGACGCTAAGCACTACTACATAGCATTCTATAAGTTTTATTCCAGCTGTGACCAAGTTGTGAAATGATCTTCCTAATCTGGCAGTTGAATCAGTGGAACTTCAGAAGTTCAAACTTGCAGCAATTGTTTTCATGTTTAACAGGCTAACACAAGTCTTTTTTTATAGTTTACCTATGAAAGATCTATTTCATTGTTGTTCACCCCTTCACTATGAGTTCGCGGATCCGCTACTCAAGCTACATACGAGATTTGTCACCATCGGGGATATACTTGCTCACTTACTCTATAATAAGCTTCATTTGCATATTTATTTGTTTCACTGCTGATTACAAAATAAATTTTTCAAAAGTTTGCTTTATTCTCAATTGTATTTCACTCTAAACAACCGAAATGTTTTTCCATTCATTGTGACCTGATTATAATATTTTTCAAAAAATTTGTTTTATGTAATTATCTCTAAATAAGAGTAAAGCACTGTAATTTTATATTAAAAAAAAAAAAAAAAAAAAAAAAAAAAAAAAAAAAAAAACGATATTCATTGAAGTGACTGTCATCCTATAATAATTCCGCGATTAATAACAGTCGTTAGTAATAATGGGCTTTATGTTGTACAGTACAGATTGTAATGGAAAAATTAATTTCTTTTCTCTGATACAAAAAGTATTCTTCAACTGCTCAAAAAATTGACTTATTAATAGTCTTTTAAGATTTTCGGTGATCAATCTATTCTGAAGAAGTGTTTTAATTCTTTCACTCTACCTCGTTTTGAGTATTATTCTCCTGTCTGGTTTTCAGTTGCTGTTTCTCACATTCTGTTGGACAGAAACTTACGGTCTATTAAATTTCTTATTCCTGATCTAGACATTTACCTCTGGCACCATCGTTCAATTAGTTTGTTGTGCATGTTGCATAAGGTTTTTCATAATTCTGACCATCCTTTACATTCAGATCTTCCCGGACAGTTCCATCCTGTTCGTAATACTAGGCATGCAATTAATTCTAATAGTCAGGCCTTCTGCATCATGAGACTCGATACCACACAGTATTCTAGAAGCTTCATTCCCGCTGTGACCAAGTTGTGGAATGATCTTCCTAATCGGGTAGTTGAAACAGTAGAACTTCAAAAGTTCCAACTTGCAGCAAATGATTTTATGTTGAACAGGCTGACATAATTCTTTTTATAGTTTATATTTGAAATACCTGTTTTGATATTACTCTTCCTAAAATATTTTATTAATTGTTAATAATTTCTCATATCGTTTATCTATTTCCTTATTTCCTTTTCTCACTGGCTATTTTTCCCTGTTGGAGCCCTTGGGCTTATATCATCTTGCTTTAAGGTAAAGCACTGCAATTTTACGTGTTAAAAATGTTATTTTCATTAGTAAAATAAATTTTTGAATATACTTACCAGATGATCATGTAGCTGTCAACTCCGTTGCCCGACAGAAATCTACGGTCGGGATACGCCAGCGATCGCTATCCAGGTGGGGGTGTACTCAACAGTGCCATCTGTGGTCAGGTACTCAAGTACTTCTTGTCAACAAAAACTCAATTTTCTCCTCGGTCCACTGGTTCTCTATGGGGAGGAAGGGCGGGTTCTTTAATTCATGATCATCGGGTAAGTATATTCAAAAATTTATTTTACTAATGAAAATAACATTTTTCAATATTAATCTTACCCGATGATCATGTAGCTGATTCACACCCAGGGTGGTGGGTGGAGACCAGCATACATGTTAACAAAGAAGCTAAGTATCCCGTATTTCATTTTATTAGTTATTCAAAATAACAAACATAAAATAAATAAGTACCTGGTAAGGAAGTCGACTTGAACCATTACTCTGCCTTTATTAAGTACGTCTTCCTTACTGAGCGTAGCGGTCCTCTTAGGATGCTGAACGACTCTTAGGTGCTGAAGTATAAAGGGCTGCAACCCATACTAAAGGACCTCATCACAACCTCTAACCTAGGCGCTTCTCAAGAAAGAATTGACCACCCGCCAAATCAACCAGGATGCGGAAGGCTTCTTAGCCGACCGTACAACCCAAAAACAACAATAAAAAGTATTCAAGAGAAAGGTTAAAAAGGTTATGGGATTATGGGAATGTAGTGGCTGAGCCCTCACCTACTACTGCACTCGCTGCTACGAATGGTCCCAGGGTGTAGCAGTTCTCGTAAAGAGACTGGACATCTTTGAGATAGAATGATGCGAACACTGACTTGCTTCTCCAATAGGTTGCATCCATAACACTCTGCAGAGAACGGTTCTGTTTGAAGGCCACTGAAGTAGCCACAGCTCTCACTTCATGTGTCCTTACCTTCAGCAAAGCAAGGTCTTCTTCCTTCAGATGAGAATGTGCTTCTCTAATCAGAAGCCTGATGTAGTAAGAAACTGCGTTCTTAGACATTGGTAGCGAAGGCTTCTTGATAGCACACCATAAGGCTTCTGATTGTCCTCGTAAAGGTTTTGACCTTCTTAGATAGTACCTAAGAGCTCTAACTGGGCAAAGTACTCTCTCCAGTTCGTTCCCCACCAAGTTGGACAGGCTTGGGATCTCGAACGACTTAGGCCAAGGACGTGAAGGAAGCTCGTTTTTAGCCAAAAAACCGAGCTGCAAGGAACATGTAGCCGTTTCAGATGTGAAACCTATGTTCCTGCTGAAGGCGTGGATCTCACTTACTCTTTTAGCTGTTGCTAAGCACACGAGGAAAAGAGTTTTTAATGTGAGGTCCTTAAAAGAGGCTGATTGGAGCGGTTCAAATCTTGATGACATAAGGAACCTTAGGACCACGTCTAGATTCCAGCCTGGAGTGGACAACCGACGTTCCTTTGAGGTCTCAAAAGACCTAAGGAGGTCCTGTAGATCTTTGTTGGTGGAAAGATCCAAGCCTCTGTGGCGGAAAACCGCTGCCAACATACTTCTGTAACCCTTGATCGTAGGAGCTGATAGGGATCTTACGTTCCTTAGATGTAACAGGAAGTCAGCAATCTGGGTTACAGTGGTACTGGTTGAGGAAACTGCATTGGCCTTGCACCAGCTTCGGAAGACTTCCCATTTAGACTGATAGACTCTGAGAGTGGATGTCCTCCTTGCTCTGGCAATCGCTCTGGCTGCCTCCTTTGAAAAGCCTCTAGCTCTTGAGAGTCTTTCGATAGTCTGAAGGCAGTCAGACGAAGAGCGTGGAGGTTTGGGTGTACCTTCTTTACGTGAGGTTGACGCAGAAGGTCCACTCTTAGAGGAAAAGTCCTGGGAACGTCGACCAGCCATTGCAGTATCTCTGTGAACCATTCTCTCGCGGGCCAGAGGGGAGCAACCAACGTCAGCCGTGTCCCTTTGTGAGAGGCGAACTTCTGAAGTACCCTGTTGACAATCTTGAACGGCGGGAATGCATACAGGTCGAGATGGGACCAATCCAGCAGAAAGGCATCCACGTGAACTGCTGCTGGGTCTGGAATCGGAGAACAATACAACGGGAGCCTCTTGGTCATCGAGGTAGCGAACAGATCTATGGTTGGCTGACCCCACAGGGCCCAAAGTCTGCTGCAAACATTCTTGTGAAGGGTCCACTCTGTGGGGATGACCTGACCCTTCCGGCTGAGGCGATCTGCCATGACATTCATATCGCCCTGAATGAACCTCGTTACCAGCGTGAGCTTTCGATCTTTTGACCAAATGAGGAGGTCCCTTGCGATCTCGAACAACTTCCTCGAATGAGTCCCTCCCTGCTTGGAGATGTAAGCCAAGGCTGTGGTGTTGTCGGAGTTCACCTCCACCACCTTGTTTAGCTGGAGGGACTTGAAGTTTATCAAGGCCAGATGAACCGCCAACAACTCCTTGCAATTGATGTGAAGTGTCCTTTGCTCCTGATTCCATGTTCCCGAGCATTCCTGTCCGTCCAATGTCGCACCCCAGCCCGAGTCTGATGCGTCCGAGAAGAGACGGTGGTCGGGGGTCTGAACAGCCAAAGGTAGACCTTCCTTGAGAAGAATGCTGTTCTTCCACCACGTTAGAGTAGACCTCATCTCTTCGGAAACAGGAACTGAGACCGTCTCTAGCGTCATGTCCTTTATCCAGTGAGCAGCTAGATGATACTGAAGGGGGCGGAGGTGGAGTCTCCCTAACTCGATGAACAGGGCCAGCGATGAAAGTGTCCCTGTTAGACTCATCCACTGCCTGACTGAGCATCGGTTCCTTCTCAGCATGCTCTGGATGCATTCTAGGGCTTGGTTGATCCTTGGGGCCGACGGAAAAGCCCGAAAAGCTCGACTCTGAATCTCCATACCCAGGTAGACAATGGTCTGGGATGGGACGAGCTGGGACTTCTCTAAATTGACCAGGAGGCCCAGTTCCTTGGTCAGATCCATAGTCCATCTGAGATTCTCCAGACAGCGACGACTTGTGGGAGCTCTTAAAAGCCAGTCGTCTAAATAGAGGGAGGCTCTGATGTCTGCCAAGTGAAGGAATTTCGCAATATTCCTCATCAGTCTCGTAAACACAAGAGGTGCCGTGCTTAGGCCAAAGCACAGGGCTTGGAACTGGTACACAACCTTTCCAAAGACGAATCTTAGGAAAGGTTGGGAGTCTGGATGGATGGGAACGTGAAAGTATGCGTCTTTCAGGTCTAACGAGACCATCCAGTCCTCCTGCCTGACCGCTGCTAGGACCGACTTCGTCGTCTCCATCGTGAACGTCTGCTTGGTGACAAAAGCATTGAGAGCACTGACGTCCAGCACCGGTCTCCAACCTCCTGTCTTCTTGGCTACCAGGAAGAGACGGTTGTAAAAGCCCGGGGATTGATGATCCCGGACTATGACCACTGCTTCCTTTTGTAGCAAGAGCGACACCTCTTGTTGCAACGCTAGCCTCTTGTCCTTCTCCTTGTAGTTGGGAGAGAGGTTGATGGGAGATGTAGCTAGAGGGGGATTGCGGCAGAACGGAATTCTGTATCCCTCCCTTAGCCACTTCACAGACTGAGCGTCTGCACCTCTGCTCTCCCAAGCTTGCCAGAAGGTCTTGAGTCTGGCTCCTACTGCTGTCTGGAGAGGAAGGCAGTCAAAACTTGCCTTTTGCGGACTTGGAACCCTTCTTGGACTTGCCACGGTGACTGTCTGCACGGGTACCTCCTCTGCTGGAGGTTCTGCCACGAAAGGGCGGGATGAACCTAGAAGCAGGAGTATCAACTGCTGCAGGGCGGAAGGGTCTAGGCACGGAAGGTAAGGTTTTAGCCTTACGTGCAGAAGAAGCCATTAGATCATGAGTATCCTTCTGGATAAGTGAGGCAGCCATCCCCTTAATCAACTCCTCCGGAAACAGACACTTGGAGAGAGGAGCAAACAACAACTCTGACTTCTGGCAAGGAGTGATACCAGCAGATAAGAAGGAGCAAAGATGTTCTCTCTTCTTGAGGACTCCTGATACATATGAAGCGGCAAGTTCACCAGACCCATCCCGAATTGCCTTGTCCATGCTAGACATGATCAGCATGGCCGAGTCCTTATCTGAAGGGGAAGTCTTCCTGCTTAAGGCTCCCAAACACCAATCTAGGAAGTTGAATATCTCGAAGGCACGAAAGACTCCCTTCAACATATGATCTAGATCGGAAAAGGACCAGCAGATCTTCGAACGTCTCATAGCCAACCTGCGGGGAGAGTCAACCAGACTTGAGAAGTCGGCCTGGGCAGAGGCAGGAACCCCCAAGCCAGGTTCCTCTCCCGTGGCATACCAGACGCTCGACTTAGAAGCCAGCTTGGGAGGAGGAAACAAAAAAGAGGTCCTTCCCAGTTGCTTCTTGGAATGCAACCAGTCCCCCATAACCCTCAAAGCTCTCCTAGATGATCTGGCGAGAACAAGCTTGGTGAAGGCAGGTGCAGCAGACTGCATGCCCAGAGCAAACTCGGAGGGAGGAGAACGAGGGGTTGCAGACACAAAATGCTCAGGATACAAGTCCCTGAACAAAGCAAGGACTTTGCGAAAGTCTAAGGAGGGTGGCGAAGACTTGTGTCCTTCAACATCAGAGTGAGGTTCATCCAGATGAGCAGCTTCATCATCCGATACATCATCATCCGAAAGTTGAGTTGTGAGAGGCAAAGGCAGAGCAGCAAGCTGAACGGCTGAATCCTGCAGAACGGGTGCATGCGTACCTGCGGATCCAACATCATGCCTCTGCTGGACAGTCTGCGAGCTGGCAACAACAAAAGCAGAGGGATGGTGTGTGGGAGGGTCTGCGGTGGGCTGAGGAGCATGCGGTATGGTATGCAGAGCATGCTGTAAGGTATGCGGCTCATGCTGCATGGTATGCGGAGCATGCTGTAAGGTCTGCAGAGCATGCTGCATGGGCTGAGGAGAGTGCCGCATAGTGCTGGAACCCGGCAACTCCTGATGCGGCAGCTCACGCATGTTAGCAGATGGTGCAGCAAGAACATGCGTCTGGCAGGGAGGACTGCGCATCGGTGGAGGAGCTCTCACAGGTGGGGTGTGGGAGCAGGCAGCCGCAGTATCTGCTGAGCGCACAACCTCTGCGGGTTGTAGGTTAACAGGAGAGGTGTTGACCTTCTCGGCATGATACTCCTGCATGAATGCCGCAAGCTGAGACTGCATAGTCTGCAGCATGGACCACTTAGGGTCTACTGTGGTTGGAGCAACAACAGACGGAGCAGTAGCCTGTTGAGGGACCACTCTACCTCTCTTGGGAGGTGTGCAGTCATCAGATGACTGTGGCGAGTCCGAACTGACCCAGTGGCTACACCTGGGCCGTTGGACTAACTCGGAAGGGACCTTACGTTTGAGCGGCCGTGAGACCTTGGTCCACCGTTTCCTCCTGGAAACTTCTTCCACAGACGAGGAATGTAAGGGCTCATTCGTCTGTATGTGGATGGGACGATCCTTAACAGATACGTCCGCAACCACTGAGGATACATCCCTGCGCCGATCAAGGCCTGCCGAACCCTTTGGTCCTTCGACATTGCTTCTCCCCTGGGCTTGGGAGCTTGCAAGAGGTCCCGGACTGGGAGGACGACTGGCACGCACAGATGTACCCTCATGCGCAACACTGACACTGACACTATGCACATCACTAGCACTAACACTTCCCACTGCACTCTTCGCTTTCAGCTCTCTGACATCTGCCAAGAGCTGATTGCGGTCACTAACCAACGACTCCACCTTCTCACCGAGAGCCTGAATGGCACGCAACATATCAGCCATTGCAGGCTGAGCACTCGTAGCAGGTTCGGGAGTCACCACCACAGGGGAAGGAAAAGGTTGAGGGGCATGGGGAGAGGAAAAATCCACAGAGCGAGAAGAACTCCTCCTATCTCTCTCCTTCTCTAACCTACGTGCATATCTGAGGAATTCGTTAAAATCGAATTCCGAAAGCCCAGCACATTCCCCACATCGATCTTCCAATTGACAGGATTTACCCCTACAATTGGAACATACGGTGTGAGGATCTATAGAGGCCTTCGGAAGACGCCTAGTACAAGTCCTAACACTACAATGCCTGTATTTAGGAACTTGGGAATGGTCAGACATCTTGAATTTAGAGGTAGTCAAGGGGGAATTCCAAAATTAAGCAAAGTTCGTTAACCAATGAATCAAATTAATTCCAAAAGCTTGCTAAGCTAAGGATAAAGCTTCCTGAACAGCGAAGGCTAAACTTTAGAGCAAATACATCACCAAATCGTGAACAAAAGACTCCAAAATCAACAGCGTATCCAAGTAGGTCTTGCCGGCGGCACGACAGAGGAAAAATTGAGTTCTTGTTGACAAGAAGTACTTGAGTACCTGACCACAGATGGCGCTGTTGAGTACACCCCCACCTGGATAGCGATCACTGGCGTATCCCGACCGTAGATTTCTGTCGGGCAACGGAGTTGACAGCTACATGATCATCGGGTAAGATTAATATTGAAAAAAACTTTATATATTTACTGAAGTGACTACAGTACAGTATGTTATTCCGTAATAATTCTACGATACATAGCCGTCGAAGGATATAAAACTAGTTGACAGTAACAATGGTCTTTACGTTATACAGAAATATAATGAAAATATCCATTTTTTTCCTTTGACAAGGGAACTACTTTATAATGTATAATTTATAAGGTGTATACAAGATAAAGAAATACGATAAACAAAAAACTGATGTCAAAAGAAATGTTTCAGAGAGAGAGAGAGAGAGAGAGAGAGAGAGAGAGAGAGAGAGAGAGAGAGAGAGAGAGAGAGAGAGAGAGAGAGAGATGCAATATAAATTCAATTCATTAGATATAAGGTTTATTTGTTCATGTCATTCCATCTTGCGTGTTATTGTCACTATGATCTGGATCATTACTGTTTTGGGTATTTCAGGAGCTTGGAAATAGAGACTACTCATGAAAGAACATGAAGAATACGGCGTAGAATGGCAATAAATGGAAATAATGACAATAGGCTTACTTATACACATGAAAACAAACAATACTAATATGAAATATATAAGACATGAAGATGATATTTTGTAGAAACGACAGTTAAGAAAAAAGGAATAAGATAAGAAAAAATAAATTTTGTCATGTGTCAGTAACTTGCATTACTGGTAAAACATTTTGCTTACGTTGTGGGTGGAACTTGGAATCAGAGGCCGAGAATTTGAGAACACTTCGTAGTACTTTTTTTGTGATTTGAACATAAATGTAACATAAAAATACACTCAAATAAAACTTTCATAATCACGAATAGGGACTAGAATCGCAAGTATTTCGGTTGGTGGTAGAGCGAGATGTGGGGATCCCTATGTCTCTAAGCTGGGTGTGTCAGGGGGGTTTAAGTAATGCTTCAGGTAGAGAATATTACCATTGGCTAGAGAGAGTGGTGTGATTCAATATGATACATAAAAACAGACTGAAATAACATAAAAAGAATATACATAAAAACAGGATAAAATACCATAAAAACAGAATAAAATAACATAAAAACAGACTAAAATAGCTCTTACACAATCAGAAATAAAGGCTAGCATCTCAAAGACTTTGTTGGTTGGCTGTAGAAAGAAAGAGGGGCTGATATCAGGGAGAGGAGATGTTTTGTGAAATTTCTTGAGTATGAACTGTGTGATACAGGACCATGTCCTATAATCTATTGTAGGATATACGAGTAATTTTAACCTCAATTTGGTTTATATTAAAGCTTGTAATGATGATAATAATAATCATAATAATGATGTATCTGGACCTCACCCTCTGTATTAACAGGTCTGTTTTGACGTATAATGACAACATTTTAGCAAAAGGTTTAATGTTCTTAAAATGTTTTTTAACTGCTCATTATGTCTCTTGTAGTTTATTTATTTCCTTATTTTCTTTCCTCACTGGGCTATTTTTCCCTGTTGGAACCTTTGTGCTTATAGCATCCTGCTTTTCTAACTAGGGTTGTAGCTTAATAATAATAATAATAATAATAATAATAATAATAATAATAATAATAATAATAATAATAATAATAATAATAATAATAGAAGAAACCGCCTCATCCTCCCCCTTGATAGGAGTTTGGAGGAGTTACTTCTTGGCAGAATGAAGCCTGCTAGAAAGAAGCTGTCACTTAACTGACCAGTATGTCATCCAACCAGTGAATTAATGTTTGCAGATGCTTAATAAACTCGAGAGGAGAAACAGAAAAGGTAGAAGATCCAGTTATTCCACCTTTTATCGAGAATTATGCCAAAAACATTACTTGTTACACAACTACTGAAAAGCCACCTCAAGAACTAAGAGAGAAGGTCCTGGGGCCTTTGGGAAACATCCTAATAGTACAGAGAGCCAAGGTGGTCTAGAATCTATCAAACACTACTTTCGGTTTTAAGTACATTGACAAGGGAACAAGGATGATACTGACAGGGCTAACTTGCAAATTCTTCCTCAAGATGACAGAAGTTCACACTTAATTTAGGTGCCTCCATCATCAAAAGACTCACAGAGCCAGAATGGAACATATCTGATTGATTCCTTTTGTCCTGCTAGTATTAAAAGATGATTGCAACACTTCTTGGCAAGTGTCACAAACACTAGGGGTTACTCATGCACCAGCAAAACCTGAAAAGCCAGCCGATGTAGATCCGAATCCTCCTGACACTTAGTTTACTCTCTGGGTACCGATCCATGGGTGCATGCACAGGTAGTAGCACTCCCGAGGAGACAGTAGTAGTGAAAGAATTCACCAAAGTCTTCTGACCCCACTCCTGACGAACGCTTCGCCCACTTCTTCCCCTTCAGGGATACGCCTGTCACTGCATCTACATTTGGAACACAGGAATGCCTACAAGAAGCATAGAGGAAGTGTGGATCAACAGCCTGTTTTTTCATAAACCAGTTGCAGTGACCTCCCTTCCCCCACAAACACAAACTTCTTGTGAGGGTTTTTCAACTAGAAAAGGGGCAATGCTCCTTGCATTCTCATCATAGATAACCGCTTGTTATCTTACTTTAATGACCAATTCCAGCTACCACTGAACTAATATCCCTGATGAAAGGGCAAGAGTTTGTATGGTACGTAAGAACGTACCGTATATGAATGCAATGATATAAAGTATTATTATCTATTATAGTAAAAGTACTGTATACAATACTTGACTTTCACAAAAGCAAAATGACTTGAAAATTACTGTGCTAAATGCTGATCTGAATGAGTAAAACCAGAGGAATACACATTTCATAGACATAACGGTGCAATATTTCTAACTCATAGGTTCCAACTTTAACAATTTAAAACTGTTGATAAAGAGAAAATTTAAATGGAAAGTTTACAGAAATCATATTGAAAACTAGGTAATGACAATTACTTATCTACTGTGATGCAAAACTAATTACAATATCAAATGGAATTACCTATAGATTATAAAAATGTTAGTCAAAAAAGACTTTCATTTATTCTTTGTCATGAATTAAGCAAAGGCTTTTGGGATGTGCAATAAACCAATCAAGGTGGAAGGAAAAGAATAATATATTATTCTTAGCTTAACACTATAGTACATCTATAGTTAAGATCCCACATTATGTTCTACTTAAAGTACCAACACATAAGTACCAACACACTATGTTCTACTTAAAGTACCAACACATTATGTTCTACTTAAAGTACCAACACATTATGTTCTACTTAAAGTACCAACACATTACGTTCTACTTAAAGTACCAACACATTATGTTCTACTTAAAGTACCAACACATTATGTTCTACTTAAAGTACCAACACATTATCTTCTACTAAAAGTACCAACACATTATGTTCTACTTAAAAGTACCAACACATTATGTTCTACTTAAAGTACCAACACATTATGTTCTACTTAAAGTACCAACACATTATGTTCTACTTAAAGTACCAACACATTATGTTCTACTTAAAGTACCAACACATTATGTTCTACTTAAAGTACCAACACATTATGTTTTACTTAAAGTACCAACAGTACAAATGGAGAAATATAATTCTTACTTCTAACTCTTTCAGTAGCTCAACATTCTGATGCCTAAAATGCTGAAGCCATGTGGAGGCATCAACGGGATGGTCAAAAGATCCTGGGTTAGAAGTTGAAGCTTTCACTTCCTTGAAACGTCGCCTCCAATTAGGTACTGAAATAATTAATTTAGAACTGAAAATTATGGTAAACACAATGAAAATCAATTACCTATATTGTACATTATTACTAAACCACTATGCATAATCTAAAAGGCAAATGAAGCTCTACAGAAGTCATTAACATAAATGGTCAGGTTGCTAAGTAACTTTACTTGGACGCTTCCGCATATCGTAAGATGTAAGCAACTTCTTAGTGAGAAGTTCACCAGAAGCAAAAACTACATATTTGAAAGTAATTTGTATTATTTCCAACGATAAAAACCTGTAGCTATTTATAGGAATATAGTTTTGATGAAGATGGAAGACAAGCCATAAGACTTTTAGTGAGCTATAACTAGTTAGCGGGGGTGGGGGGTGGCCGTTACCCCCAATCACTCACACACCTTGGTTGTGTTACCACTTTCGCTTGCAGGTACGACTTCTTGGGGGTGGCTTCTTCAAAATTTATAAATCTCGCAGCTCCTGTCAGTGGATTTATGGTTTGAGCTGCAGTTCCAACAGCTGACCTCTAAGTGTACAGTCTCCATGATAAGGTTTGGAACAGATGCTACACATTTTTTAACTTTTACAAACTTTAGAGGGGTGTCCAATTTTGAAACACTTGAAACATTGAAAGGTCGAACTTTAATCATTTAATTTTCAATTACGATGTGGAAAGGCACATCGGTATCCTGAAAAGTAAGGATAATCATCGACGTCCCGGAACCTTATGCACTTTCCACACTGTTAATGGAGACATGGCCAGTATTTCCTCTTCTGTAAATTCATACAAGTCTTTATTGAAGACTCCTCTGCTTCCTTAACTAAAATTTAGGCGGGGTTTGACATCTAACATATCATCATCACTACTTGTCTTGAGGTTAAACAGTATTATTGATAGCGTGCATGATTTGGCATGGATTAGGAAGGTCTTCTTTCCAAAGCGAGATATATCACCTGGTGCAGTGATTCATACCTTTTTCTGAATTAGTTTGCTAATTTCAAAATAATTCCCATTACTCCCTTTAGGCTCAGCAACAAGCTACATTGATGGTTTTAGGGAGGCATAGTTATATCAACATCTTTCTCAAACCAGTCAGCAAGTCTATATACATCCAAATTGTTTGGTATCTTATCATATAGGACACCCAGGACATTTAAGTTAATAATGTCAATATTATTAATTTTACATACTGTATTGCATTAAATGCTTCTTAATGATTATTATACAATATCCATGAATGCCATTTTTCATTTTTAAGTTTCATTCTTATTTCTTTTATCAATCCATAGCATTCAAATGCTTTATATAGTATATCATAACCAGTATCTATTGGAATTTGGGTAACATGAAGGAATCAAAGTTTCCCTTTGTTACCCGACTTCCTTGGTTTTAAAACATTAGTAGAGGGGTCCATTTTTGTTCCTAGGTCGTCAACTAAATTTGAGATAGAGAAAGTGATTAGTTTTATTTACCTGCTCGAGAATATTAGGAGATCTCCCGTCAGAAAGGAAATTTGCACTCTCCACTATCAGCACAATGAGAGCATACTTCCCAATTGGTCCACTCCATACCCTACCCGAAGGATAGCATCAAAACAGATATAGAATCACAGGTGTAAGCTGAACCCGCCTGTTAGGACCGAGACCAAGAAACTATGGAATCATACTCCCCATATCTGTGATGATGGGCTCCCGCCCAAAAGCCGAGAGTCCTACCCCAAGCATTGGATCCCACTGGATTCTGAATAATTCTGCCAAAAAGGTCCAAACAATCTTCGGGATGGCTGAGATCATCCAATACTCTCACATATAGCTTTGAATGCAAATACCTCCTAACCATGACACCTCCTCCCATTCATCGAAGCAGGCAACAATAACGGATGTAAAAACATCCTTGCCAGCGGCTGTAATGGATGTAGAAACATCCACTCAAAAAAAAAAAAAATTGTATATATACAGTATGTACATAATATACGGTAGAATCTCTACATACGATCTTAATTCGTTCCGGGACCTGGTTCGTATGTTAAAACGATCGTATGTTGGAGCTAATATTCCCATAAAAATACACTGTAATTTGTATTTGTTCTACAGCCCAAAAAACTATGATAACTCCTTAATAAATTACTACACATAATTACACATAACAATAATTCAATTGCATTATATAATAGAGATGTAAAAAAGAATAATTATAAAGAAATGATAAATAAAAAAGGTTTTTTTTTTTGTCACTTTACCTTGGAGGAAGGCCAACGCAAGTGTAGGCTTTGCTACACAAGAGGAGACGGGCGGTTGGCGAGGAGGTAGAGATGGTGACTGCGATAACGTACCGTAACTTACTCTAACTTACACTACGTGAACTTTAATCTAACTTAGCTTATTAATTTTTTTTCTATTTTTATATTTTAATTTTTTTACATTTTTTTTCTTTTGATTTTAACATTCACTTTCACTCAATTCAATCTTAGTTTTCTTTGCTTCACTTTCTTTCTCTTCATCACGATTACTAGACCGCTTCGTAGATTTTTGAAAGAAACTATCGAGAGAAAGTGGCTTGGTACGGCTTTTCAGAATTTTTCTGAAATGGGTTAAGCAGACATCATCGAATTGCGAAACTACACGGCAAATCGAACTTGAAGCCTCTCTGTGCCGAACAACTGAATGAATCCCGGTCCGTCTAGTAAATTTCTATAATTCCTTAACTAAAATTTAGGCGGGGTTTGACATCTAACATATCATCATCACTACTTGTCTTGAGGTTAAACAGTATTACTGATAGCGTGCATGATTTGGCATGGATTAGGAAGGTCTTCTTTCCAAAGCGAGATATATCACCTGGTGCAGTGATTCAAATGAAGCTCTACAGAAGTCATTAACATAAATGGTCAGGTTGCTAAGTAACTTTACTTGGACGCTTCCGCATATCGTAAGATGTAAGCAACTTCTTAGTGAGAAGTTCACCAGAAGCAAAAACTACATATTTGAAAGTAATTTGTATTATTTCCAACGATAAAAACCTGTAGCTATTTATAGGAATATAGTTTTGATGAAGATGGAAGACAAGCCATAAGACTTTTAGTGAGCTATAACTAGTTAGCGGGGGTGGGGGGTGGCCGTTACCCCCAATCACTCACACACCTTGGTTGTGTTACCACTTTCGCTTGCAGGTACGACTTCTTGGGGGTGGCTTCTTCAAAATTTATAAATCTCGCAGCTCCTGTCAGTGGATTTATGGTTTGAGCTGCAGTTCCAACAGCTGACCTCTAAGTGTACAGTCTCCATGATAAGGTTTGGAACAGATGCTACACATTTTTTAACTTTTACAAACTTTAGAGGGGTGTCCAATTTTGAAACACTTGAAACATTGAAAGGTCGAACTTTAATCATTTAATTTTCAATTACGATGTGGAAAGGCACATCGGTATCCTGAAAAGTAAGGATAATCATCGACGTCCCGGAACCTTATGCACTTTCCACACTGTTAATGGAGACATGGCCAGTATTTCCTCTTCTGTAAATTCATACAAGTCTTTATTGAAGACTCCTCTGCTTCCTTAACTAAAATTTAGGCGGGGTTTGACATCTAACATATCATCATCACTACTTGTCTTGAGGTTAAACAGTATTACTGATAGCGTGCATGATTTGGCATGGATTAGGAAGGTCTTCTTTCCAAAGCGAGATATATCACCTGGTGCAGTGATTCATACCTTTTTCTGAATTAGTTTGCTAATTTCAAAATAATTCCCATTACTCCCTTTAGGCTCAGCAACAAGCTACATTGATGGTTTTAGGGAGGCATAGTTATATCAACATCTTTCTCAAACCAGTCAGCAAGTCTATATACATCCAAATTGTTTGGTATCTTATCATATAGGACACCCAGGACATTTAAGTTAATAATGTCAATATTATTAATTTTACATACTGTATTGCATTAAATGCTTCTTAATGATTATTATACAATATCCATGAATGCCATTTTTCATTTTTAAGTTTCATTCTTATTTCTTTTATCAATCCATAGCATTCAAATGCTTTATATAGTATATCATAACCAGTATCTATTGGAATTTGGGTAAAATGAAGGAATCAAAGTTTCCCTTTGTTACCCGACTTCCTTGGTTTTAAAACATTAGTAGAGGGGTCCGTTTTTGTTCCTAGGTCGTCAACTAAATTTGAGATAGAGAAAGTGATTAGTTTTATTTACCTGCTCGAGAATATTAGGAGATCTCCCGTCAGAAAGGAAATTTGCACTCTCCACTATCAGCACAATGAGAGCATACTTCCCAATTGGTCCACTCCATACCCTACCCGAAGGATAGCATCAAAACAGATATAGAATCACAGGTGTAAGCTGAACCCGCCTGTTAGGACCGAGACCAAGAAACTATGGAATCATACTCCCCATATCTGTGATGATGGGCTCCCGCCCAAAAGCCGAGAGTCCTACCCCAAGCATTGGATCCCACTGGATTCTGAATAATTCTGCCAAAAAGGTCCAAACAATCTTCGGGATGGCTGAGATCATCCAATACTCTCACATATAGCTTTGAATGCAAATACCTCCTAACCATGACACCTCCTCCCATTCATCGAAGCAGGCAACAATAACGGATGTAAAAACATCCCTGCCAGCGGCTGTAATGGATGTAGAAACATCCACTCAAAAAAAAAAAATAATTGTATATATACAGTATGTACATAATATACGGTAGAATCTCTACATACGATCTTAATTCGTTCCGGGACCTGGTTCGTATGTTAAAACGATCGTATGTTGGAGCTAATATTCCCATAAAAATACACTGTAATTTGTATTTGTTCTACAGCCCAAAAAACTATGATAACTCCTTAATAAATTACTACACATAATTACACATAACAATAATTCAATTGCATTATATAATAGAGATGTAAAAAAGAATAATTATAAAGAAATGATAAATAAAAAAGGGTTTTTTTTTGTCACTTTACCTTGGAGGAAGGCCAACGCAAGTGTAGGCTTTGCTACACAAGAGGAGACGGGCGGTTGGCGAGGAGGTAGAGATGGTGACTGCGATAACGTACCGTAACTTACTCTAACTTACACTACGTGAACTTTAATCTAACTTAGCTTATTAATTTTTTTTCTATTTTTATATTTTAATTTTTTTACATTTTTTTTCTTTTGATTTTAACATTCACTTTCACTCAATTCAATCTTAGTTTTCTTTGCTTCACTTTCTTTCTCTTCATCACGATTACTAGACCGCTTCGTAGATTTTTGAAAGAAACTATCGAGAGAAAGTGGCTTGGTACGGCTTTTCAGAATTTTTCTGAAATGGGTTAAGCAGACATCATCGAATTGCGAAACTACACGGCAAATCGAACTTGAAGCCTCTCTGTGCCGAACAACTGAATGAATCCCGGTCCGTCTAGTAAATTTCTCTAACCAACCACGAGACGCCTTGAATTCATCCGTCATAGGATCGGTTGAACTCTCCCCCCCCCTCCCCCCGCCCCACCCTCAGAGCCAGCCGCCTTCAAGTCACAATAGATAGCACTGGCCTTCTTACAAATGATCGTTTCAGTGATCGTATCGCCAACAATCTCTTTGTCCTTTACCCATATTAACAAAAGGGGTTCCATCTCTTCAAGGATAGGCCTGCGACGTTTTGAAATACTGTAATAGTGATCCCCTTCGATGGTTTGACTGCTTTAATGGCTGCCTTCTGCTTGATGATCGTCGAGATCGTAGACATATTCCGGCCATATTGTTTAGCCAGATCACTCACACGCACACCGTGCTCATGTTTTTCTATAATTTCTTGCTTCAATTCTATTGTTCTCACTACTACTAATAACTGTACCGAAACCAAGCTTCTTAGGACCCATGATTATACATAAAATAAAAAATGAAACGTGAGAAAAGGAAGATAATAAGCACTGTTAATAACGGACCGAACAGAGGACAACCACACGATGCGCACGAGAACAGAGAACTGACCGATGCGACGTTCGATGGCGTCCCTCCGACATGCTGCCGTCTACCGGCGGAAACAAGAAACTACAACCGACGCTTCGAGAAAATTCTACGCATATGGTTTACGTCGGATGATGGAGCATGACTTCGGGTGTCGAGACGAAAATTTGATCGAATTTTACATCGATGTTGGAACAATCGTATATAAAGGCAATCGTATGTAGAGGTTCCACTTATATATATTATAATGGAAATTTTTCTCATGGAGTTGGGACAGCAACACGAAAGAAAGTTCATAAAATTAGGAGAAGATCGAAGTAATATTGAGAGGAAGAAAAAGATGAGAGAGAAATTAAGATTCGAACTGAGGGAGCAATTTCCCCAAGTTCGAGAGCCCTCTTGTCCATCACCAAGTTTCACCATGGAAATGATATGCTGTGCTGAAGCTCAATGACTTCATGAAGGCATTCTCTCATTAAGAGGGCGACGTCATAGAAAAGACCATGAAATTCGCTAACTCTTTTGGCCAAAGCCAAGACGAGTAGGGACACTGTCTTCAAAGTGAGGTGGCATAATGATTCATAGGGAGAACCTTTCAGAGACTGAAGAATGCAAACCCTGTTCCATGAGGGAGGTCTAACTTCTGACTGGGGGCAGGTAAGCTCATAAAATTGTGAGGAGAGAGAGTTCCAATGAGGAAGAAATATCGACTTGTTTCAGTTAACCCTTTTACCCCCAAAGGACGTACTGGTACGTTTCACAAAACTCATCCCTTTACCCCCATGGACGTACCGGTACGTTCTTGCAAAAAACTGCTATTTTAATTTATTTTTTGCATATTTTTGATAATTTTTTGAGAAACTTCAGACAATTTCCAAGAGAATAAGACCAACCTGACCTCTCTATGACAAAAATTAAGGCTGTTAGAGCAATCTAAAAAAAATATACTGCAAAATGTGCTTGAAAAACAATAACCCCTGGGGGTTAAGGGTTGGAAATTTCCAAATAGCCTGGGGGTAAAAGGGCTAAAAGGCAACGCTCAAGGCTGAGCGCTAGCCTTTTACCACTGAAACCAAGAGGAACTCCGCTATTGTTGGAATAGTGGCATCGAAGTGAGAAATATCCCTTCTACAACAACAACCACAGAAGACAGTCCACTTGGCTTGGTAGACTGAAGCCGAAGATCGTCGCAGGTATCCAGACATCCTCTTCGCAAATTGTTGCAAAAAGCCTCTATAAGAGAGGTGGTGCTGAATAGTTGCCAGGCGTGAAGTCGTAGCTAAGCTACGGCTCTGTGGAAGATGTTTGCACGTAGCGGTTTGAGTAGATCGTGCCGTGGGAGAAGTTCTCTAGGGCTCTCTGTCAGGAAATCCATAGGGTCCAGGAACCAATTAGTGTGATGCCATAGCAGAGCTATGAAGGTCATAGAGAGGTTGTTGGATACTCTGGCCTTGTTGAGTACGGTAGTCTTCTCATCAGACAGAAGGGGGAAAGACGTAGACGTCGATGTTGTTCCACCGTTGTTGGAATGCATCTTGTCAGAGAGCCTGGGGATCCGGCACTAAGGAGCAGTGCAGCGGGAGCCTTGTGTGCTGAAGAGTGATGGAGCGCAGGTATCTGTTGGCACACTGGTTGGCATGCGGGATGGTGCGCGGGCGATGTAGGGCACACATGTTGGCGCGCAAGAAAGCGCTGGTGCGTGGGTGGGCGCTGGAGCGCGGGAGGGCACTGGCGCACAGGAGAGCGTTGGCGGACAGGCGAGTGCTGGCGTGTAGGAGAGAATTGGCGCACAGGTGACCGCTGGCATGCAGGAGAGTGCTGGCGCGTAGGCGAGCGTTGGCGCGCAGGTGGGCGCTGGGGCGTAGTAGATCGGGGGCGCGTAGGTGTAGGAGATCGTGGGCGCGCAGGAGAGTCCAAGCACACTGGGGTGTGCTAGCACGTAGGTGACCCTGGGAGTGTGCGCGCAGGGTGCGCAGGTGATCATGGACGTGCAAGAGAGCGCTGCATGTATGTGAATGATGGCGCGTAAGCGCGTGTTGGCACGCAAGCGCGTGAGGGCAAGCAGGTTGAGTGGTGCACCAAAGTGTTGTAGAGTGACAAGCTGCTGGTGAGCGCTGACGGTCTGGGTGCGTCGGCGCGTGGTGCACATGGCGAGTGTGATGACGCGCAGCTGTGCACTTTGGAGGAGCTACATTAGGCTCAACAGGCGACAGAAATGGTGATGGAAGGTCAGCAGGTCTGGAGGATGGATGGTCAACGTGTCCTTTGAAAGGACGACCATCCACCGAAGGAGATCGCGAACGATCTGCAGAGGTCCAGGACCGAAGTCACAAGACTGGTTGCAGGTGCAGTGATGGATGAATGAAGATCTGACGGAGGCTCCTCTGCGGGGGACTGCAGTGATGACGTTAAACCAAAGAGGCGCCTTTTCACCGCTGGTGAAGGGAGACCTCTAAGGCGAAGAGGAAGGCGAGCCTTCCGACGGATGGGCCCTCTGGGGATCGTTGGATCAGCAAGCTGACCGTCAGCAGTCCTCCGAAGAGGAGTCTCTGTAAGTGAACTCCCCCGAGGGAGAGAAACAATAGCAGGAGAGACCAATGATAAACTTAGTTTCCCCTCGGAGGATGGTCAGGAACGGGGGAAACTAGGTCGGCAGCTACAGTAGAGTTTGGAGTGGCAGAGGAGATGGGTGATGTCACAAGAGACACCTCTGACACAACAACGTTGACAAGTGTCAGGGGATCTACCTCTGACGGCGACGACGATAGCTTGACAGAAGCACCCATGCCGATGAACTTAAGCAATGCCTCCTTGGAGGGCGAACCCATGAGCCCCAAGGAGGGCCAAATCTGAAAAAGGGAAGTTAGTGACGAGGCCTCACCCGGGGGGAGAGGTGGGGCTGCTTCGCTAGGGGAAGCAACATCATCTCTCGAGTCCCGGGGTTGGTCGATAATAACTTGGTCTACGCTACAACTCTACAGTCTCTCGTAAGAGATCGACCGAGTAGGAGCTTTGGAGGAGGGTTGGGCGATGAAACAAGAGGCCTTGGGTTTTTCTTCCTTCAAAGCAACCTTTGAAGGAGAAATATCCCACTTGGACTACTTCTTCCGCCGTCGCGCAAACCTCTCCCACTGGGAGGAAGACCACTCCCTACACTCACTACCCGCCGACATATATGTTCCACAAGGGCGGCCGGAGAGTCCAGGGCAGGTGCGCATGGTTGCAGAAGTCAACTTCACACACACTCTATGAGAAAAAGAGAAAACAAAAAAGCATTAATGGCTGCCAAAGGTCAGCGAGGAGGAAGAGCAGTAACGTCCATTCACCATCCGAGCCGAAAGCAAAGTGAGTTCAATCACAGGTGTGTGAGGGGGGGAGGGGGGGTAGCAAGCTACCCTCCCTAACGCCCCCGCTAACTAGCCGTGTGGGTAGTTAACCCTCGTTAAAAATTAATAGCTTGTCATTTCAGCTACGCCAAAAGTAATACTGTACCCCTATTAAATAGCGTGGTTTGTATTCCAGTTACGGAACAAAAATTATTTAATAGACACTTCATGGAAAAGCTCCTACCTTAGCCTAAAAATGGAGTGGCTGATAAAAATAAAAAACCTAAACACAAAAGAAAAAGGTCTGACAATGGAAGTTGCGTCAACCTGTACACGTCGAGGACCAGAACTAGCAATGAGGACCTCTACCCTAGCATGACCTGACCTGAGGCATGCTGGGAGCTGCCAGATGCATGATGCTTAGGGAAGTAGGGGAGGCCTATCAGATTTCTCTAGACATGACTGGAAAGATATCCAGATCTCCTAAGAGGGATGTTCAGAGTAATTACTGTAACTATATTGCATAGGAACAAATATTGAAGCAAAAGGATGAGTAAATAAATTGCATATATAATACTTGAATATATTAGTATACTGTAGATTGAGAAAAAATATACAAAACTTACACCAGGGAATGTGAAGGAGGACCCATCCATCTTCTACTAGGAAGTGGGTTACATGTGCAACAGAAAGTGTTTTTCCCACACCATCTCTGCCATCTATGCATATTAGTTAAGGTAAAAAATATATTTCAATTTCATTTTAATTAGCTTAAAGTAAATAATCAATAATAAAATCTTTCTCTCTCACAAAGGAGAATACACTAATGGTCACTTAACATATTTATCAACTACTACATGTTAAAGAGAAAAAAGAACTAATAACTACAATTAATGTATCTTATTTGGAAGTTCAATTAAAAATAAGAAACAAGCATTAACAGACGACTGTTTTTTCTTGTCAATAATTCTCAGTATTGAATTACAGTAATGCCTCACAACATGAAATTAATTAGTTCCGTAGTGGTTTTCGTAACGTGATTTTTCATTTTATGAGTCGCCTTTTACATATAAATACCCTAATTCATTCCAGACCCTACAAAAACACCACATTAAATGATTATAAAAAGAACACACTCCACTATACAGTACTCAATGTATGACTACAATTATTTGGATCATTCAATAATAGCTTGGCCATTGGTTACCTATAAAAGAAATGTATAATTAGAGCAAATAGTAAAAATACAGTAACAAAAATGTGGAACCTCACCTTTGGAGTAAGGCGATGCCCGAGAGCAAAGTGGTGGGGCAGTAGAGGAGGATGACAAAGGCGGAAAACTTTAACAACTGGCAGAAAACGTGAATACTTAACTTTACAAAACATATTAATAAATGACAAAAAACATTAACACTTAATGTTAGGAGACACATTAACAAATGGCAGGAAAAATTAACACTTAATTTTATGATAAACTTAAATTCTTTTTTTTTTTTTGCCTTTTCTAATTTTATCTTTTTTTTTTTACTTTACATTTTGTATTTTATAAAGTTAATTTCACTGTGTATTTTCTTTAACACTGCCACTTTTCTTTCATTTTTCCTCTTGCACTTGGTCTGCATCTACTTTTTTTTTCTTAAATCCTCCACAGAAGCTTGTTTCTGCCTGTTTCTTAAAATTTTCCTGAAATGACTCAGACAAACGTCATTACGGTATTCAAGCGCACGACCTGTGGTAATTTTTTCTGGGTCTCTTTTCTACAAGAGCCACCATTCTATAGTAGCCATCTAGACCCTACTTAATTTCTGCTGTTGTCATTGGGTCATCCTCCGCCCCATCGCCACTACAATATTCTTCCTGAACGACGTCCATTCGCATGGCCTCCAACTCCTTCAGGTCATCTGTCGTAAGTTCCTCTTGGTGATCCTCGATAAACTCATTGATGTCGGCCTCATGAACTTCCAGACCCATGTTCGTCCCGTGAGTAATGAGCTCAGCAACCTCAGATTGAGCAACAGGTTCAGGATCGTCAACGTTTTCAACTTCGTCTTCAACTTGGCCTTCATGGAAGCCCTCGAAATCTTGTGCGGAGACAGCATCAGGCCAGAGCTTCTTCCATGCAGAGTTCAAGGTGCACCTCAAAACCACTGCCAATATCAAAATGCTCCTTCCAAAAGTGACGAAAGGTGAGGTTTGTGCTCTCAGTGATTTCGAAACATGTCTTGAAGAGATATTTCGTATAAAGCTTCTCAAAGTTTGAAATCACTTGCTGGTCCATGGGCTGTAGGAGAGGGGTGGTGTTCGGTGGGAGATTGAGAACCTTGATGAATGAATATTGTGCTAGGATATCTTCCTCAAGGGCAGGAGGGTGAGCAGGGGCACTGTCCAACACCAGCAGGCATTTCAGAGGGAGGCGCTTCTCTTCCAAAAACTTTTTCACAATTGGGCCGAAACAAACATTTACCCACTCGGTGAACAAGTCTTGTTACCCAGGCTTTTGCATTAGCCCTCCACAACACCTGAAGACTCTCCTTAATGACTTTGTGGGCGTTGAAGGCTCAAGGAGTATCGGAGTGATACACCAGCAGGGGTCTCACCTTACAAAGCCCACTGGCGTTTGTACAGAATGCAAGAGTAAGCCTGTTTTTCATAGGCTTAAGCCCGGGTGGCCTCTTTTCTTCTGCCGTGATGTACATTCAACGAGGCATTATTTTTCCAAAAAAGGCCACTTTGTCGCAGTTGAAGACTTGCTGGAGATTGTAGCCTTCCTGGAAAGTCAACTCGTCAAACTTCTTAACAAACATTTCGGCCTCTTTCATGTCCAAGCTTGAAGCCTACCCATGACGCACCACCGAATGAAAACCAGAGCGTCTCATATATTTTTCAAACCACCCACAGGAAGCCTTGAACTCAGGGGATACCTGCTTCAACGTTCCTTCTGCATCGGCTTCGGCCTGAGCACGCACGAGATCACCGAAAATGGCGTTGGCCTTCTGGCCGATTATCACTTCGGTGATAGTATCTCCAGCCATTTCCTTGTCCTTTATCCAGACAAGCAGCAGTCTCTCCATCTCATCGTGGACGTGGCTCCTCTTGCCGGAGAAAAGTCACACCCTTAAAAGATGTTACTGCTTTGATGGCTTCCTCCTGCTCCAGCATTGTTCCTATCGTAGACGGATCTTGGCCATATTCCTTCACGATCACACTTAACCGCATGCCAGCCTCGTATTTCTTGATCATTTCCATCTTAGTCTTCATAGAAAGCATCATCCTATTCTTTCCCTGGACATCAGAAACTTTCTTGGGACCTATGAATAATAACGTAATGTAATATCACACACGATAGAGTACAATACAGTAGTTACAAAAGCGAAATCACAAACACTAAGTCAATGTGTACAATACCGCTGCCAAAACGAAAAGAAATAGGAACAACAATGCATAGGTGTCTGGAGAGTACTCGCCTGTGCCCAATAACTCATCCACTATCTGTACCTCTGTGTTGGAGGCCTCATCGAACACGGAGGGGTCCATGGGAGCGGAGGCATCCCTCCCCTCCTGGCGGGGTGATGGAGTGGCTGCCTTTGCCGCGGGTAGAGCCACCGGGGCGGGGGTAGCCGTCATGGGTCTACCCCCTCCAGGGGGAACCCGGATGGCACTGGTTGATGGTCGAGGCAGCGGAGTGCTCCGAAACTTGGCCGGAGCCGCTGCGACGAAATGTCTGGGAGCTGAGCCGCTGGGTCTAACCAGCGGAGGTTCCCGCCGCACGGGTGGAGCCGCTGTCTTGCTAAGACGGGGCAACTGGATGTGTGCCAACGGCTGCACCCGACGAGCGGGCGGAGCCGAAGAAACACTGGGCAAGGGTACGGAAGCGGCTCCAGCAGCCACCGAGGCAGGCACTGGAGCGGCAGCCATCTTGCTCGACTCACGACGGTGACGAACTACTGTGATGTACCTCTTCCTCAAGGAACTCCTCTCCTTATATCTCCTCCTCGAGGACTTCGACTTCTTCTTGGCTGGGCTGACATGGGAGCTAGCTCTCCTCCTTCTGGACCTCTTCCTCTTCCTCCTGGAGTCCCGTCCGCTAGAGCTTTCCGATGAGAAAGAACTGTAGGAGGAGTAGTCGTCCGAGGAAAAAGAGCTGGCCGAGTTGTCTGTTTCAAACACAAGTCTCCTAGGGGTCCTTGATCTGGATACCGGGGACGAGGGCTCCATGAAGTCCGGCGGAAGCTTAGCTGAGGGAGGCAGGGGTGAGCGGATAGCAGGGCAAGAGGCAAACCATCCCTCGAACTCCTCTTCTTGTCTTATGGGGGACCTGAAGGGTGTCCTAGGCGCCATCCACACAATGGAGTCGGGGTCCGAAGAACACGTGGGCCGCCTTTCTTGGTCCAGACCACCCCCGGAACCCGCTGAACCTGAAAAGCACTGCCACGATGTGGGGGTAGGCGCTGTATTGGGCTTCCCCCACACCGGGTCTTCACCTGAGACGGGTCCTGCGGGCACATGCCTTCGTCTACCACACACACTTCCGCCACACTAGCAGACCCCCCACTCGTCTGCGTAGGCCCCTTCACAACAGATTCCCCGACATCAGACTCACGGGGAACAGCAATGGGCCGTTTCCCCGCAACAGACTTACCTCGTCCCCTACTCTGGGTAGGGGAAGGTGAAGGAGAATCTTTCTCTGACTGCGCTGAGGGAGACATTCGCGGCGAGGTAAGGCTCGTCTTCTTGGGAGATCTCTTGGACGCCTTCTTCTTCTTCTTGGCGAACAAGGTCCACTGCAGTTCAGGCCAAGACTCGCACTCCGGGCATGTGGAGGTAGGGGAGCACTTATTCCCCCGACACGAGGAGCACGTGTGCGAGTCGACCTCTGGCCTAGAGAGCCGGGCTCCAGAAGACTTACCAGCTTGGGTCCCGGGACAACGACGATGGGATTCCATAATGGAAAGCTAACACGCAAACGACACAAGAACGCTAGGGAAAGGTGAGGAACACAACGGGAACACGTGGTGCACAAGGGATAAGGAACACAAGGGAACAAGGGATGGAGAACACAAAGGAACACGTGGTACACAAGGTGATCGGACGGGATAAGTGAGAGAGAGCGGCGAGATATTATCTACGCCGCGACCGACGATCCTAACAGCGCAGCCTCACGCGCTGACCCCGGGTCGCCCCAGGGCGAGTATCCTTCCGCCTCGGAGCGCACCGACAAGGTAACGGAGAGAGGGGGACCTACGCAAAATTCTTGGTCGGTAAATGAGGAGATCCCAGATCCTCCTCAGAAAGTAGTTCGAGGTAAGTACTCCGTGTTGGAACAACCTATGAATATTATTCCATACTATTCATAACTAAGAGCCAACTTTACACTTCATACATTTCTATCAATCAAAATACATTACTACGGCAGAAAAAGGATACAGAAGAAAAATTTATTTGGCGGCATTTCAAGATTACTCCTCTTGAGCAAATCAATAACAGTCAGAGCTGGTTCTCGCACCATGAGACTCGTTTCTCCAAAGGTACCACATAGCTTTTCGTATTTCTTGGGTAGTCCTCCCCCGCCAAAAACACGTTTCACTAATGTTGGTTCTAAAGTATACCAAAGGCCTAGGTGATCTCTAGTGTGAAGGCTCTGAAAAGAAAAATGTATATTGACTACAAATCATATATTGTAGAAAGTTACCAAATTAATTATCACAGCCTGTTCATACATTTGCCCATACATTGAATAGATATATATTAGTAGATAACTTTGAATTCAAATGAATTTGACACGCCATCTTCAACTTTAAATCTCTACTCCAAGCATCAGCAAACGGATGGGAAAAACTCCATACTAAAAATAAATATATTTTTACCTTCAAATTAAATAGAACAAGGCCATCAAGTTTTACTAACACAATTCTGATCTTCTGAAAAGGAATTACCGTAATCCTCACTAGTAACTGCAAAATAAGTTCTTTATCAGAATTACTGTGAAATGAAGACTGAAAGAATATGAAATCACAAATTGGTTTACTATACATCAGAATTTACTTGCTATGTGTTTCCCTTATAATTCAATAACTCAACTCTTAAACTTACACAGTTTTGAGTGAGAGATTTTCAGTTGCCCTTCATAACCTGTGAACCACTACAGGAGAACAGAAAGTTTATGGGGCCGTACACTCATGTCCTGCCGAGCTACTGGGGTGACCATTGATGTGGCGTGGCGGTCATGGGCCCAGCTATCATGGGCATGGCAGCATCACTTGGCAACCTCCCATCCCCTCCATCCAAAATAGAGGTGGCATAGAAAGGAACCCCTTCCTTATGACTACGTATTGCCTTCCTGTTCTTCTTCACCCTCTTCCTCTTCAACTTCTTGATCTTTAAGGCAGTGTAAGAATCAGAAACAGGGGTTGCAGAGGAGCGCAAGATGATTTGGAGAAGGAAGAAGAAAGAGAACACTTCTTCCTGACCATTCCCCAGTCTCTGTAGAGAAGTAGAGGTCAAAGCAAACAATGACGACAATACTCCCCAGAGGAAAGAAACTACAAGAGTTGCTTCAACAGGAGCAACAGTGAGGGAACACAACTACAGGTAAGAGGTAGGGTCCACAATACAAACAGAGCAAGCAGGAAGCATGGGCCCAGAACCCCTATCACAAGGATCTTGGTGACGGTACAGGGGAAGGGGTGGTTAACATGGCATAACAGGGTCAAGGGTAATGTGCAAAGTAACACCCAGTAACTGGGTCATAGGTACTTCTGACATGGGGGCCACACACATTTTTGGGCCCGGAACTGACCTACATATGCCAGAACTTTTCCAATAGCCACAGGTGTCACCTTGACAGTCCTCTTGGACTTGGGGAGCCACCACTACGGACATCTCCAAGGACATTGACACTGGGGACACTACCACACCTTTCATCACTGATGTCACCGAGGAAAACACTAGCACAGGGGATACTGGGAGAGATGTAGCCTCCAACGTCAAATAGGGTGCAGCAAACACTGTGGGAACTCCACATGCCACCAGAACCTGAAAAGCCCCTCAATGTTGATCCGAGGGCTCATAATCGTGACCCATTCTTAAGGTTTACTGGGATTATATGATAGAGGATCCTGTCTCCAGTGAGGACTAGATTTGATTACTGTAATCATAAAATCTAAGACACAGGCCAGGCACTTATGATCAGTGAAGTCATTCTGCACAGTGTCCAGATAAGGTTGTAGTTACTGCACCCTTCTCTCAAAACATTCATTACCAACATCTGCCCTAATTTCCTACTATAGAATCCAAATTATTGGAGACCTGCCTCTACATATAGTAAATATAGCTTGCAAAGTACTTCCTACTATTTTTCTACCATCTGGACTTGAATTTCCCATATTTCGGTCCAATCAAACAACCATGAATGTATAATATTACGATTAGTGGGTTTGTATGAAAAATTAATCAGATTTTATAAAATTTTCTCATTACAACACACATTTATGATAATTACTTAAAACACAACAGTACTATATACTCTGCTCATAAGTAAAATGATATTTTAATTATAAAATAAATTTTTGAATATACTTACCCGGTGAATATATAATAGCTGCAACTCTGCGGCTCGACAGAAAACACACTCAAAAAACTCGCGAGCGATCGCTATGAAGGTTGCGGGTGTGCCCACCAGCGCCAACTGTTGGCCAGATACCACTCTTGTATGTAAACAAAACCTTCAATTCTTCTCGTCCCGCTGTGTCTCTATTGGGGAGGAAGGGAGGGTCATTTAATTTATATATTCACCGGGTAAGTATATTCAAAAATTTATTTTATAATTAAAATATCATTTTTAAATAATTAACTTAGCCGGTGAATATATAGCTGATTCACACCCAGGATGGTGGGTAGAGACCAGTAATATATGTTTACATTTTATGAGCTAAGAGTTTTTTATTTCATTTTAGAAGTTATCAAAATAACAAAAACAAAATAAATAGGTACCTGGTAAGGAAGTTGACTTAGACGATTACTCTGCCTTGTAAGTCTGTCTTCCTCACGGAGCCCAGCGATCCTCTTAGGATGCTGACAGACTCCCAGGAGCTGAAGTATCAAGGGCTGCAACCCATACAACAGGACCTCATCAAACCCCTAATCTGGGCGCTCTCAAGAAATGACTTTGACCACCCGCCAAATCAACCAGGATGCGAAAGGCTTCTTAGCCTTCCGAACAACCCATAAAACAATATTAAAAACATTTCAAGAGACAGATTAAAAGGATATTGGAATTAGGGAAGTGTAGTGGTAGAACCCTCACCCACTACTGCACTCGCTGCAACGAATGGACCCAGTGTGTAGCAGTCCTCGTAAAGAGTCTGGACATCTTTTAAGTAAAATGACGCGAACACTGACTTGCTTCTCCAAAAAGTCGCGTCCATAATACTTTGCAGAGATTTATTTTGCTTGAAGGCCACGGAGGTTGCTATATCTCTAACTTCGTGCGTCTTAACCTTAAGCAAACATCGGTCTTTCTCATTCAAGTGAGAATGAGCTTCTCGTATTAAAAAAATCTGATAAAATATGACAAAGAATTCTTTGACATAGGCAATGAAGGTTTCTTAACTGAGCACCATAATGCCTCAGATTTCCCTCGTAGTGACTTAGTACGAGCTAAATAGAACTTAAGAGCTCTAACAGGACATAATACTCTTTCCAGTTCGTTGCCTACGATCTCTGATAAGCAAGGAATATCAAAAGATTTAGGCCAAGGACAAGAAGGCAGTTCATTTTTGGCCAGGAAACCAAGTTGAAGAGAACAAGTGGCTTTTTTCTGTAGAAAAGCCGATGTTCTTACTGAAGGCATGAAGTTCACTGACCCTTTTAGCCGAAGCCAAGCACACTAGGAAAAGTGTCTTGAGGGTGAGATCCTTCAGGGAGGCTGAATGTAATGGCTCAAACCTGTCTGACATGAGGAACCTTAGGACCACGTCTAAGTTCCATCCAGGAGTTGCCAAACGACGTTCCTTAGAGGTCTCAAAAGACTTAAGGAGATCTTGGAGATCTTTATTGTTGGAAAGATCTAAGCCTCTATGTCGAAAGACCGAAGCCAACATGCTCCTGTAGCCCTTAATCGTGGGAGCTGAAAGGGAGCGAACCTTTCTCAGATGTAAAAGAAAATCTGCGATTTGGGCTACAGAGGTACTGGACGAGGACACAGATGCTGACTTGCACCAGTCTCGAAAGACTTCCCACTTCGACTGGTATACTCTAATGGTAGAAGCTCTCCTAGCTCTTGCAATCGCACTGACTGCCTCCTTCGAAAAGCCTCTAGCTCTTGAGAGTCTTTCGATAGTCTGAAGGAAGTCAGACGAAGAGCGGGGAGGCTTTGATGGACATTCTTTACGTGGGGCTGACGTAACAGATCTACCCTTAGAGGAAGACTTCTTGGAAAGTCTACCAGCCATTGAAGTACCTCGGTGAACCACTCTCTCGCGGGCCAGAGGGTAGCAACCAACGTCAACCTTGTCCCTTCGTGAGAGGCGAACTTCTGCAGTACCTTGTTGACCATCTTGAATGGTGGGAATACATATAAGTCCATAAAAGACCAATCCAGTACAAACGCGTCTATGTAGATTGCTTCTGTATCTAGGACTGGAGAGCAAAAGATTGGTAACCTTTTGGTCAACGAGGAGGCAAAGAGGTCTATGGTGGGTTGACCCCAAGTAGCCCAAAGACTCTTGCCCACGTTCTTGTGGAGGGTCCATTCCGTGGGTATCACCTGACCCCTCCGACTGAGACAGTCTGCCAAGACGTTCAAGTCCCCCTGGATGAATCTCGTCAACAAGGAGATGCCTCGAATTCTTGACCATAAGAGAAGGTCCCTTGCGATCTCGAGCAGCGTGAAGGAGTGTGTGCCTCCTTGCTTGGAGATGTACGCCAAAGTTGTGGTGTTGTCTGAGTTGACCTCTACCACTTAGTTTCGAAGACGCTTTCTAATATCATCAAGGCCAAGTGGACTGCTAATAGCTCCTTGCCGTTGATGTGCATGCTCTTCTGACTTGAGGTCCACAGACCCGAGCATTCCCGACCGTCCAGGGTCGCACCCCAACCCAAACCCGACGCGTCTGAGGACAACACGTGATTTGGGTTCTTGACTGCTAGGGATAGTCCCTCTCTCAGACTGATATTGCTGTCCCACCATTTCAGGCATGCTTTTACTGGTTCGGAGACTGGGAATGATACCGTCTCTAATGTCTTGTCCTAGTTCCAGTGAGAGGCTAGATGGAACCGGAGAGGCAGAAGGGGTAGTCTCCCTAGTGAGACAAACTGCTCCAGGGATGAGAGAGTCCCTACGAGACTGTTCCAACTCCTGACTGAATAAACGTTTTCTTTTCAGCATTAGTTGGACTTCGAGCAGAGCTTGACTGCGAATCTCCATCCCCAAATATAGAATAATCTGGGATGGGATCAGTTGGGACTTTTAGGTTGACCACAAGTCCCAACTCCCTGGCCAGACTCAACGTCCAATGTAGATCCTGCAGACAGCGAAGGCTGGACGATGCTCTGAGAAGCCAGTCGTCCAAGTACAGGGAGGCTCGGATCCCCGAAAGATGGAGGGATTTTGCCACATTCCTCATGAGCCTCGTAAACACGAGAGGCGCAGGACTAAGGCCAAAGCACAGGGCTCGAAACTGGTACCCCACATTCCTGTAAACAAACCTCAGAAACGGTTGGGAATCCGGGTGTATAGGAATGTGGAAGTATGCCTCCTGAAGGTCGAGAGAGACCATCCAGTCGCCTTCCATAAATGCTGTCAAGACAGCCTGGTAGACTTCATCGTGAAGTTTGTCTTGACAATGAACACATTGAGCGCTGGGGAGAGCCTAAGAGGTTTGAGAAGTCTATCTGGGAAGAGGCAGGAACTCCCAAGCCGAGGACTTCTCTCGTGTCATATCAGACTCTCGCTCTATAAGCCAGCTTAAAAGTAGGGAAAGCAAAGGCTGTCTCCCCCAAACTCCTCCTGGTGATAAACCAGTCGCCTAGCAAACGTAAAGCTCTCTTAGAAGAGCGAGAGAGCACTAGCTTATAAAACAACGGCTTTGAAGTAGCTAGGCCTAGTGTAAGCTCTAACGTTTAGGCGAACGAGGAGCAGCCGTTACAAAAAGATCCGGACAAAGATCCTTAAAAATCAGCATGATTTATTTAAAGTCCATAGAGGGCTAAGCAGCTTTAGGCTCCTCTCCGTCTGACAGAGTCCTCAAGGGAATATCAGTAGGAGGGGGAACAGCAACTTCCTCATCTGAAGGAACCTTGTCCGACAATAGCCGAGTCTCAAGCAAGGGAGAGACCTACCGTGGTGGCAATGCTTTACAAGCAGAGTCCACACACACTGGTGCATTAGTAGCGGACCAGGACGCAACGTCATGTAACTGCTTGACAGTCTGTGAACTGTCAACAACAACAGGTGCGTGAGGACGCACAGCGTCCACTCGAGACTGCTTTGACCGCCTAGTCTGAGCACACACACTGGTGCATTAGTAGCGGACCAGGACGCAACGTCATGTAACTGTTTGACAGTCTGTGAACTGTCAACAACAACAGGTGCGTGAGGACGCACAGCGTCCACTCGAGACTGCTGTGACCGCCTAGTCTGAGCAGTCAAAACAACTCTAGAATGCGGAGGTTGACGCTCAGCGTCAAAACAAGTGAACTCCGATTGTTGGCGAACGTCCTGAACGTCAACAGGAGCATCAGCAAGTGGCCTAACGTCCAAATGTGGCTGAAAATCCACACGAGACCGCATCGAGTGTGGTTCTAAACAACCTGACTGACGTGACTTGGCTACGCCAACGTCAACAGGACGCACAAAGGAACGTTAGGGTGGCTGAAGGCCAGGATCTCGATGAGATAAACGGCTAGGCTCAACGGACTTATCGGCAGAATAGTCTTCCATAAGGGAGGCAAGCTTATTCTGCATGTCTTGCTGTACAACCCATTCAGGATCAACGGGAATGGTTGCGGTAAGAGACGAGGGTAACGTCTGTGACTGAAAAACCTTGCCTACAAAAAGACTCTCGGAGTCTGTGTTACGCTTTTGTTTAGGCGGCGAGCAGTCTTCCGATGACTGCATAGGGTCAGAGCTGTCCTAATGGCTAAAACCAGGACGCTGGACCTGTCCTGAAAGGACTGACTTTCGCTTAAAGGGCCTCGAAACCTTGTTCCACGGTTTCTTATGCGAAAAGCCTTCGGATGACGAGGAGAAAATCGTCTCTCTCGCCTTATGGTAGGGGTGATCTTGGTAAGATACACCTGATACCATAGAGGGAACGTCTGTTCGCTGATCAAGGCCTCTCGAACCCATAAGTCGTACGACATTACTTCTCCCCTGGGCTTGGGAGCTTGCAAGAGGTCCCGGACTAGGCGAACGACAGGCACGAACAGACAAACCCTCGGTCGCAACACTGATAACACTTTGCGCAATATCACTTTATCACTACGATTTTCTGTTTTGCACTTAATTCACTGAAATCGAATTTTTAACAATTCACATTAGGTATGAATAAAACTGATTTCTACCTGAAGCACGCAATTCTACCCTCTATCAAAAGGGTATAATTGCGAAATCAGTCGTATAATGTAAGAACATTAATACCAGCAAAAAACAGTAAACATATTTTAAGATAAAAAAAAAATCAGTGGCTGGGGAAGAGACTAAACACTAGTTCATTCAAAACTACGTTTTCAATCTCTCACCGAAAAGAGCCTTGGGACGAGAATAAAAACTAAAAACGTTTTATCCTTTCTCCCCGTACAGAGACTAGGGACGAGAGTAACTCGAGAACAACGTTACTCGCTTGGGACGAGATAAAGATCGGAACGTTCTTCCTCTCTCTCTCTCCGTCTCTATCTCTCTCTCTCTCTATTGATTTCGCACCGAAGAGAAGAGCCCACTTACCTTTCGTCAATAAACAGGTTATTTGACCAAAGGAAATAAACTGAAAGGTTTTTCAATTAAAAGTTCCTTTAAAATAGTCTTTAAAACATTTAAGCTTTGAAAGAAAAAAGAACAAAACGTCAGAATCGATTTACTCTTTCTGCAAAGTGAAACCGTGATACTCTCTCTCTCTATCGTAACGATAGAGCGCAAACTGCGTAGCATAAATAAACTAAACGTTAGTTCATCTTTGAAACAGTACGAAGACTATTCAAAGAAAAAACTATCATAAAATATTTACTAAAAATATTTCATTTAATAAGTTTTAAATCATTAGCTCTGTAAAAGTTATTTACGATTGCAAAGGGCTCAACGTTGTTTAACTTCGGTTTCCAAGTTAGGACCGCCTACTCTCAGGAAAGGTCGCATATAAACAAATCATTAAAATTTATTTTGATGTTTATTATAAATGGAAAGCTAATCGAAGAGGCCTAATAAAGGCGGTTGAGATATAAAATATATAGAGGAAAATCTATAATTAATTTATAACGTGATAATATAATTGCTAAAAGCCTAAAACACACTTCCGTCTAAGGGAAGGGTCGGCCATTTAAAAGTCAAAGAAAGTCCATACTCTCTTTGTCATCAAAAATTAAATCTATCCAAAAACGAGTTCAAGATTAAAGATGAAGATAAAACACCTGCACTGCGAAAGCTCAAACCAAAATGAAGTACTTCACCAAATATGTTGAGAAAACTCCAGGTTCTACAGCGAGTATTGATACGTCTTGTCGTCAACGTCGACAGAGAAGAATTGAAGGTTTTGTTTACATACAAGAGTGGTATCTGGCCGACAGTTGGCGCTGGTGGGCACACCCGCAACCTTCATAGCGATCGCTCGCGAGTTTTTTGAGTGTGTTTTCTGTCGAGCCGCAGAGTTGCAGCTATTATATATTCACCGGCTAAGTTAAATATTTAAAAATCAGCTGATTACAGTAATGCTTGGGTATACAGTCTGTACAATTTGTGGAGAAGAGATATGCACCATAAACCAAGCGAAAAATTACACTTATATTAGCTTGAAGTTTACATATCTAATAAGTAACTTACCGGACTCTGAACAGAAGTCCTCGGAGATGAAATCCCTTCCACTTCTGCCAAAGTACTGTAGCTAGAAGATCCATGAGTCTTAATAGGATGAAGTCCAGCTAACGGACCTGAGAATACAAAAGTATATGAAAAGCCTTATTACACAAACTAGAGTAAAATTTTTAATATCAAGTGGTGTTCTGTTAATATTGAATACAATAAGCCCTATTTCAACTATTCTTTAACATACCTGTATAATAAGCAAACCCTTCTTCCTATCAACATAAAAAGATACAGTAAACTGTTTTCTGTAGAAGCCACAAATAACTCAATCCAAAACACTAAAAGTGACTTGTTAAGTTTTACCAATTGACTTCCTCATCTCCATGCAACATCCATAAGAACAAATGAGTTGTCAATAAAAAGGTAAAAATACTGTAATGATACAGAGACCTAATCAGAAAATGACAAATGTGGAAGTCATTTGTATTTTTGTGCTAATACAAACTTGTGGCTATTTAATAGATTATCTTATGGCAAAACTGTAAGACAAGGCATTAATACTTTAATGCGAGGTGGCAACCATCCAGCCACTAGTTATTGGCGGTGGAGAGGGAAAGCTGGGGGGTTGTCGGCTACCCTTCCCACTCACACCCCAGTGAAACTACATCACTTTTTCATTGCAGGCAGGACTTACGGGGGATAGGTGATGGAGGGTAAATTTGTATAAATAGCTACACGTTTGTATCATTAGGAAAAATGTTATTTTCATTAGTAAAATAAATTTTTGAATATACTTACCCGATGATCATGTAGCTGTCAACTCTGTTGCCCGACAGAAATCTACGGTCGGGATACGCCAGCGATCGCTATACAGGTGGGGGTGTACACAACAGCGCCATCAGTGGTCAGGTACTCCAGTACTTCTTGTCAACACCACCTCAATTTTTTCCTCGGTCCACTGGTTCTCTAAGGGGAGGAAGGGTGGGTCAATTAAATCATGATCATCGGGTAAGTATATTCAAAAATTTATTTTACTAATGAAAATAACATTTTTCAATATTAATCTTACCCGATGATCATGTATCTGATTCACACCCAGGGTGGTGGGTGGAGACCAGCATACATGTTAACAAAGAAGCTAAGTATCCCGTATTTCATTTTATTAGTTATTCAAAAATAACATAAAATAAATAAGTACCTGGTAAGGAAGACGACTTGAACCATTACTCTGCCTTTATTAAGTACGTCTTCCTTACTGAGCGTAGCGGTCCTCTTAGGATGCTGAACGACTCTTAGGTGCTGAAGTATAAAGGGCTGCAACCCATACTAAAGGACCTCATCACAACCTTTAACCTCGGCGCTTCTCAAGAAAGAATTGACCACCCGCCAAATCAACAAGGATGTGGAAGGCTTCTTAGCCGACCGTACAACCCATAAAAAGTATTCAAGAGAAAGGTTAAAAAGGTTATGGGATTATGGGAATGTAGTGGCTGAGCCCCCGCCTACTACTGCATTCGTTGCTACGAATGGTCCCAGGGTGTAGCAGTTCTCGTAAAGAGACTGGACATCTTTGAGATAGAATGATGCGAACACTGACTTGCTTCTCCAATAGGTTGCATCCATAACACTCTGCAGAGAACGGTTCTGTTTGAAGGCCACTGAAGTAGCCACAGCTCTCACTTCATGTGTCCTTACCTTCAGCAAAGCAAGGTCTTCTTCCTTCAGATGAGAATGTGCTTCCCTAATCAGAAGCCTGATTTAGTAAGAAACTGAGTTCTTAGACCTTGGAAGAGAAGGCTTCTTGATAGCACACCATAAGGCTTCTGATTGTCCTCGTAAAGGTTATGACCTTTTAGATAGTACCTAAGAGCTCTAACTGGGCAAAGTACTCTCTCCAGTTCGTTCCCCACCAAGTTGGACAGGCTTGGGATCTCGAACGACTTAGGCCAAGGACGAGAAGGAAGCTTGTTTTAGCAAAAACCGAGCTGCAAGGAACATGTAGCCGTTTCAGATGTGAAAACTATGTTCCTGCTGAAGGCGTGGATCTCACTTACTCTTTTAGCTGTTGCCAAGCACACGAGGAAAAGAGTTTTTAATGTGAGGTCCTTAAAAGAGGCTGATTGGAGAGGTTCAAATCTTGATGACATAAGGAACCTTAGGACCACGTCTAGATTCCAGCCTGGAGTGGACAACCGACGTTCCTTTGAGGTCTCAAAAGACCTAAGGTCCTGTAGATCTTTGTTGGTGGAAAGATCCAAGCCTCTGTGGCGGAAAACCGCTGCCAACATACTTCTGTAACCCTTGATCGTAGGAGCTGAAAGGGATCTTACGTTCCTTAGATGTAACAGGAAGTCAGCAATCTGGGTTACAGTGGTACTGGTTGAGGAAACTGGATTGGCCTTGTACCAGCTTCGGAAGCCTTCCCCTTTAGACTGATAGACTCTGAGAGTGGATGTCCTCCTTGCACTGGCAATCGCTCTGGCTGCCTCCTTCGAAAAGCCTCTAGCTCTTGAGAGTCTTTCGATAGTCTGAAGGCAGTCAGACGAAGAGCGTGGAGGATTGGGTGTACCTTCTTTACGTGAGGTTGACGTAGAAGGTCCACTCCTAGAGGAAGAGTCCTGGGAATGTCGACCAGCCATTGCAGTACCTCTATGAACCATTCTCTCGCGGGCCAGAGGGGAGCAACCAACGTCAGCCGTGTCCCTTTGCGAGAGGCGAACTTCTGAAGTACCCTGTTGACAATCTTGAACGGCGGGAATGCATACAGGTCGAGATGGGACCAATCCAGCAGAAAAGCATCCACGTGAACTGCTGCTGGGTCTGGAATCGGAGAACAATACAACGGGAGCCTCTAGGTTATCGAGGTAGCGAACAGATCTATGGTTGGCTGACCCCACAGGGCCCAAAGTCTGCTGCAAACATTCTTGTGAAGGGTCCACTCTGTAGGGATGACCTGACCCTTCCGGCTGAGGCGATCTGCCATGACATTCATATCGCCCTGAATGAACCTCGTTACCAGCGTGAGCTTTCGATCTTTTGACCAGATGAGGAGGTCCCTTGCGATCTAGAACAACTTTCACGAATGAGTCCCTCCCTGCTTGGAGATGTAAGCCAAGGCTGTGGTGTTGTCAGAGTCCACCTCCACCACCTTGTTAAGCTGGAGGGACTTGAAGTTTATCAAGGCCAGATGAACCGCCAACAGCTCCTTGCAATTGATGTGAAGTGTCCTTTGCTCCTGATTCCATGTTCCCGAGCATTCCTGTCCGTCCAAAGTCGCACCCCAGCCCGTGTCTGATGCGTCCGAGAAGAGACGGCGGTCGGGTTTCTGAACAGCCAAAGGTAGACCTTCCTTGAGAAGAAAGCTGTTCTTTCACCTCGTTAGAGTAGACCTCCTCTCTTCGGAAACAGGAACTGAGACCGTCTCTAGCGTCATGTCCTTTATCCAGTGAGCAGCTAGATGATACTGAAGGGGGCGGAGGTGGAGTCTCCCTAACTCGATGAACAGGGCCAGCGATGAAAGTGTCCCTGTTAGACTCATCCACTACCTGACTGAGCATCGGTTCCTTCTCAGCATGCTCTGGATGCATTCTAGGGCTTGGTAGATTCTTGGGGCCGACGGAAAAGCCCGAAAAGCTCGACTCTGAAGCTCCATACCCAGGTAGACAAAGGTCTGGGATGGGACGAGCTGGGACTCCTCTAAATTGACCAGGAGGCCCAGTTCCTTGGTCAGATCCATAGTCCATCTGAGATTCTCCAGACAGAGACGACTTGTGGGAGCTCTTAAAAGCCAGTCGTCTGACGGAGCCGGACACAAGATCATGGTACTGCTGCACAGTCTGTGAACTGTCAACCATGGGGAAGCGAGGAAGTACAGCGACAACCCGAAACTGTCTAGACTGTCTGGGTAGTACAGACAACTCCTTATCGGATTGCTGAGGTTGCCGCACTGCATCACAACAAGTCCCCTCTGCTGGTTGTTGAACGTCTTCCCAGTGACACACTGACTCCGTAAACAAAAAATCCTCTAACAAGGACTAAGCTTGGACTGCATGTCTTGCAACAAAGCTCAAGGTCTATGGGAGCAGGTGTGGCAACAGACGGGGTTAGCGACTGAAGCGGAACCATTACCCTCCCTGGAAGCATGTTATGCTTAAATAAAAGTCCATAGGAGGCTAAGCAGCTTAAGGCTCCTCTCCAAATGACAGAGTCCTCAAGGGAATATCAGAAGGAGGGAGAATAGCACTTTCTCATCTACAGGAACCATATCCGAGAAAAGCTAAGTTCTCTCAGTGAGGGTTTCACTGGTGCAAAAGCAGCAGACCAGAAGGCAACGTTATGAAACTGCTTGACAGTCTTGTGAGTTGGCAACAACCAAAGATGTGTGACTGAGGAGCATGCGGTAAGGTATGCAGAGCATGCTGTAAGGTATGCAGAGCATGCTGTATGCAGAGCATGCTGTAAGGAATGCAGAGCATGTTGTAAGGTATGCAGAGCATGCTGTATGCAGAGCATAGTATGCAGAGCATGCTGTAAGGTATGCAGAGCATGCTGTAAGGAATGCAGAGCATGCTGTAAGGTATGCAGAGCATGCTGTAAGGTATGCAGAGCATGCTGTAAGGTATGCAGAGCATGCTGTAAGGTATGCAGAGCATGCTGTATGTAGAGCATGCTGTAAGGTATGCAGAGCATGTTGCATGGCATGCGGCTTATGCTGCATGGGATGAGGCTCATGCTGCATGGGATGAGGCTCATGCTGCATGGTATGAGGCTCATGCTGCATGGTATGAGGCTCATGCTGCATGGGATGAGGCTCATGCTGCAAGGAATGAGGCTCAGGCCGCATGGGTTGAGGAGGATGCCGCATAGTATGAGGCTCCTGCCTCATGGGTTGAGGAGGTTGCCGCATAGCATGAGGCTCCTGCCTCATGGGTTGAGGAGGATGCCGCATAGCATGAGGCTCCTGCCTCATGGGTTGAGGAGGATGTCGCATAGCATGAGGCTCCTCATAGCATGAGGCTCCTGCCTCATGGGTTGAGGAGGATGCCGCATAGCATGAGGCTCCTCATAGCATGAGGCTCCTGCCTCATGGGTTGAGGAGGATGTCGCATAGCATGAGGCTCCTCATAGCATGAGGCTCCTGCCTCATGGGTTGAGGAGGATGTCGCATAGCATGAGGCTCCTCATAGCATGAGGCTCCAGCCTCATGGGTTGAGGAGGATGCCGCATAGCATGAGGCTCCTCATAGCATGAGGCTCCTCATAGCATGAGGCTCCTGCCTCATGGGTTGAGGAGGATGCCGCATAGCATGAGGCTCCTGCCTCATGGGTAGAGGAGGTTGCCGCATAGCATGAGGCTCCTGCCTCATGGGTTGAGGAGGTTGCCTCATAGTGCTGGAACCCGGCAACTCCCGATGCGGCAACTCACGCATGAAAGCAGGAGGCGCAGCAAGAACATGCGTCTGGCAGGGTGGACTGCGCATCGGAGGTGGAGCTCTCACAGGTGGAGGGTGGGAGCAGGCAGCCGCAGTATCTGCTGAGCGCACAACCTCGGCGGATTGTAGGTTAACAGGCTGCATTGTCAACCTTCCAGCATGATACTCCTGTATGAAGGAGCAAGCTGAGACTGTATAGTCTGCAGCATGGACCACTAGGGTCTATGAAAGACAACAACAAACGGAGCTACTGTCCGTTGAGACTGAGGGTCTAAAACAGCTGGTGCGGCAACAGACGGAGTTACTGCCTGTTGCGGTACCACCTTGCCTCTCTGGGAGGTGTGCAGTTGTCGTACTGCAGCAAGTCCGAACTGACCCAGTGGCAGTGGCTACACCTAGGAGTTGGACTTGCGCGGAAGGGACCGACTTGCACTTAAAAGCTGCAAGATTTGGTCCATGGTTTCTGCGAGAAACCTCTTCCGCAGACGAGGAATAAATGGGCTCTCTCGTCTTTGTGTGGGTGGGGTGATCACGTCGGCTACGTGAGTGGATACACCCGAAACCACGGAGGGAAACGTCTGTTCGTCGATCAAGGCCTGATGAACCCATAAGTCCTTCGACATTACTTCTCCCCTGGGCTTGGGAGCTTGTAAGAGGTCCCAGACTAGGCGAACAACTGGCACGAACAGACGAACCCTCGAACGCAACACTGTAACACTTTGCGCTTATCACTTTATCACTTTTGATTTTCTGTTTGCACTTATTTCACTGAACTCGAAACTTTAAGTGGTTTGTACCTGAAACACGCAATTCTATCCTTCATTAAAAGTTAGTAATTGCGAAAACAGTATTACAATGTAACAGAAAAACATAATGAAAGATAAAGAATTCAGTGGCTGGAAAAGAGACTAAACACTAGATCAAATAAACTACGTTTAAAATCTCTCACCGCATAAAGCCTGGGAACAAGAATAAAACTCTAGAAACGTTTACCTTCTTCCCCGAAAGAGACTAGGGAGAAGAGCAAAAACGATAACAACGTTACCCGCTTGAACGAAACGTTTATCCTCCTCTCTCTCCCTCCGTCTCTATCTCTCTCTCTCTTGACTTAGAACCTGAGAGATGAGCCCAATTATATATATCGTTAAAACATATTATTGTTAAAGGAAAAAAACTGAAAGATTTCCCAAATAAAAAGTTCCTTTATTAGAATTAAAACCATTTAAGCTAAGAAAGAATGAACAAAACGCTAGAATCGGTTTACTCTTACTGCAACGTGAAACCGTGAATACTCTCTCTCTATCGTAACGATAGAGCGCAAGTTGAACGTTCTGAACGTCAACAACTGCGGAGACAAAACAAAACGTTAGTTCAACTTTGAAAACAGTACGAGACTATCAAAGAAATTCTTTCAAAAACATTAAAATTAAAATAGCATAAAATCTTAACAGGTAAAAACGATATGACGGGCTCAATGTTAATTAACTTCGGTTCCAAGAAAAGACCGCCTACTATTAGGAAAGGTCGCATATAAACAAACAAAAATTAATTTTTATAAGTTTATAATAAAAGGAAGTTAATCGAAGAGGCCTATAAAAGGCGGAGAGATATAAAATAAATCTATAACTTTGTTAAGCAAAATTAAGAAAGAGAGTCTATACTCTCTTCGACACCAACACTTCCGTCTAAGGGAAGGGTCGGCCATTTAAAAGTGAAAGAGAGTTCATACTCTCTTCGTCACCAAAATTAAATCAAATTAATTCCAAAAACTTGCTAAGCTAATGTTAAAGCTTCCTGAATAGCGAAGGCTAAACTCTAGAGAAAATACATCACCAAAACGTGAACAATAACTCCAGAATCAACAGCGTATCCAAGTAGGTCTAGCCGGTGGCACGACAGGAAAAATAGAGGTGGTGTTGACAAGAAGTACTGGAGTACCTGACCACAGATGGCGCTGTTGTGTACACCCCCACCTGTATAGCGATCGCTGGCGTATCCCGACCGTAGATTTCTGTCGGGCAACAGAGTTGACAGCTACATGATCATCGGGTAAGATTAATATTGAAAAATACAAATTATTTCACAATTTGTCATTTGTTCCGGCACTAAACAAACATTATGCTATTTAATAGGAATGACTAACCCGTTAGGAGGGTGGAAGTCCGACCACTGGCTTGGCCATTGACCCTGGTTTTTACATGTACAGTATTAGACTCTACCTGGGAAAAAACTTTGACACCTTGCAAAAGGGAAAACATTGAGTACAAAACCTATTGTTCTTAAGACTTACCCAATACCATCTCTCAAAAAGGTATTGGGGATGTAACAAAGTATTATCCTATATGTAGGAGGCACAAGGGAAATGAGTCTTACCTTGCAGCGAGGTGAGGTCAGCTATGCTGAGGCTTGCGGAGCTGTTTTCCCAAAAAGGGAGAAGGTGAAAGGAAGAAAGGAGACAGTCATTCTTACTCACTCACCCCAGAATAATCCAGGTAACCTCAGCCCTCAACCCTCTACTACTTGTCCATCAAGGAGCCAGAGGTGTTTAGACCATTTGTAGTGTGACCACCACAGGACCGATGGAAAAGGTCTCCATGCTCCTGTGGGTTACGTCATTGCAGGTCGTGGGCCGTGAAGGACGAGTGACACTTCCACACGCCCACTTACAGTATCTGCACCACAAAGTAGTTTTTTGAACACCAGGGACGTAGCAACGCCACTGACGTCACAAGCTCTAGGTCTTAGGATGGAGGAGGGTCTAGATTGAGAGCCACCTCAATAGCCTTCCAATCCCAGAGGGAGAAATTCTTGTGATCATCCTCTTGACCTTCCCCATGCTGGTCAACAGTGCCGACACACGGGGGCAACCTGGTGTCGTTCTTATAAGGTAACACCACAGATTCCTCACTAGTTAAAACCCCTGTTGATGGGTCTTCGGTTACCGAACGAAGACTCTTTATCCAAAATGGGCTGCACCTAGGGTACAGCACACTCAGATTTAGATTGAGTCTTGGCAATCAACTCATGGACGCCGCTGAGGATTACTTCTCCCCGTCTCCGAGAGTAGGAGACATCACAAGATGGCTCATACAACACACTAACTCTCTTGGTCAAAGCCCAAATGAATAGAAAGGGACGTTTTCCATGTAAGGAAGCAATCTGCTGCCTGGCATAAAGGCTCGTAGAGTTTTTCGCAAGCGTTCATCACATTACAAATACCTCCTTACTTAATTGAGCTAATGATTTATTGGTTTTAGCTCTGCCAGATGTTCACGTCGCACGCGATTAAACATTATCTCGTCGCTACTAAGTTCTGAAAGCGTTCCGCTTTTACTACGCGCAATAGTCCCGAGGGATATTATTTCTGCGTTATCAATTATGTAAACTTAGAATTTGAAATCTTATTTTACAATTTTTTTAACTATCTGAAGTGAGATTTCTAAGATAGGTGCTGACAAGGATATGAGCAAAACAAGAATTTTTTTTTCTTATTGAAATCTGGGTAATTTTGTATATTATTCCATACTGTGATTTCGCACAAGAAATATATGATTTCCTATAGCAAATAACGTGATTTAACCGATTTTGATGATCATTTCAATCGCAAACAAACAGATCAACCAATTCGGTTAGTTATAAGTTGACGAATTGGTTGATGTTATTACGGATGAAATGAATGAGAAAATCAGTTAAATCACGATATCTACTATAGGAAATCATATATTTCCTGTGCGAAATCACACAATGAAATACAATACAAATGAACCATATAAATATTAACACTGCTGACATATATACTGAGTTAAAATATATAAACAACAGATGTAGGGGACGATAACATTAGCAACGTTACCAATGGTTGACAGAACTACCAACGATGACGAATGGTACACAGTGTTACCAACGGCACGATGTCATTTCTAGAGATAGAAATGCTAAATATTTCCATACGTAAACTAAATAATATTTCCATATAACTATCAAACAATAAATAAAAAGTACCAAAAGGCCACAGAACCTAACAAACCCACCTAACCTTGCCTAAAAGTACCCCGGTCACAAAACTCATATAATAAGCATTGGGGAATGACTAACTTTGATTCACAGTACTACCAACGGTGACGAATGGAACACAGAACTACCAACGACACGATGGCATTACTAGTGGCAGAAATGATAAATATTTCCATTCGAATATTAAATAATTTTTCCATATAACTGTTACACAATATATAAATAGTACAGAAAGACCACAGAACCTAACAAACCCACCTAACCTTGCCTAGAAGTACCCCGGTCACAAAACACGTATAATGGCTATTGAGGAATGACTTACCTTTATGAAGAAAACGTCGAAGTATTCGGTAACCTGGGAACAGAAACTTCTCCAATCGACACTAGTTTTCGAAGATATATCGATACCATCCATGAGGGTCTCATGGTCTGAATGTTTATGCAAAAAGTGGATGGCACATAATATTATCTTCCATGGGGGTAGACGACTTTTGCCCAAAAAAGTACCTTTATAATAAAGGCAGTAACGGTATAACCACAACGGCGTTTCTTCTTAGTTTTACGAATGATGGATTCACAATTGCAATAAAACACGAGAATGTCTTGCCTATAAGATAAAACCAAACGGCACTAGGGGCACTTTAAACCCTGAGAATGCAGAACACCTCACCAGGACAAAGGGTACAACGGGAAAGGCAATGGAACAAAGGGTGTGAAAAGACCGATAATAGGGTTAAGGGAAGTGGGGGGGTAGGGAGATATCTGAATAGGCCTAGGGTGGTGATTGGTTAAGGGAAAAACAAAGAACTCTAGAGGGTAAACATGAATGAACTAAATACGGAAACTAGACCAGAGAAAGGATTTATAAGACACAGAGGAGAGAAAAAGAAATAACCAACAAAAATAAATAAAAACAATATAGGAAGGTAACATGGAATGAACGGTAAATAATATTGAATGGGAATATAAAATGAGATGATCATACCGAGAATTGACTGGATAAAAAAACTAGTCCAGAGTAAGTATTCATGTGCAACCAGGAAGAGAGAAAGAAATAACCAAACAAATAAACCCAATATAGGAAGGTAAAATGGAATGAATGATAAATAATATTGAATGGGAATAAAAAATGAGAAAATAACACGATAATAAAAAGAGTAAAGGGGGAGAGGAAACTCCTGCGCAGGGGGGGGGATATATGCGCAGATCGGAAACTGATGAAACGAACGTACGTACAAGTGGGAAAGGAAATAACCAAACAAATAAACCCAATATAGGAAGGTAAAATGGAATGTATGATAAATAATATTGAATGGGAATATAAAATGAGAAAATAATACGGTAATAAAAAGAGTAATTTGGGAGAGAAACTCCTGCGCAGGGGGGTTATATATGCGCAGGTGCGAACGGACGAACGAACAAATGGGTGCTAATGTTAGCAAGGATCGCTAACATTTGATCTACATCAGGAATGGAATGCTAACATTTAAACTACATCAGGCGTTGGCAGCACTGGTTACTGTATTACTACAAGAAATAACCTTTGAAACGGCTCCTCCCAAATACATCCAGTTATACTGTTTTGTATTTTCCTACGGTTATAATAAATACAAGAAGGAAATGTATAGAGAAGAAAAGGACTGATTTACGATTATATATCGGTTCCCCAGTATGTTTTCCCCACCCAAAACCCCAAGTTCCCACTGGGGGTCCCCCATTATCGGAGGATATAGATGTATATATATTTCTGAAACTATTAATTTGCGACGGGAACGAGTGTTATTTTCGAGGGGAACGTAATTTTTCCTATAAGAAAAAGTAGTTGGAATCCTAGGTTACATTGGGATGAAATAAACTACAATGAAACCGAAATGTGTAACTTAATTAACAATGGTTTCCGACAGTAGTAAGTTGGATTCAAAATAGTGTATTTGCTGGGATCTATTCAATTATGAGAGTTCCAATGCTTTATCAAATATTGAACTACTCTACAATAAAACCACTGGTATACCGGCGAGAACTATAGGCTAGGCAAGCTCATCCCTTAATAGGTTACGCTGATACGTCAAACAACTAAATTGAAGCATTTATCCTCAAATTATTTAATCAGCATGAAACGTAAGTTCACACTTTTGTCTATATACTACAGTACTCACATAAATTATGAATTCTGGCAGTTAATTTTGAGCATGTTACACCGCGTAAGGTTATCATGTTTACAATGGGGTACAGAACTAAATCATTTTGGCAGAGGCCGTAGGACAACCCATTCGTGAAAAATCTTCATAATCAAAGTTTATTATATAAATTTATATATAAAACATATGAGATTTTTATTATGTGATAATTGATATATAAATGGTGATTATCAATTTGAAAATAAATTATGAAAGGGTAACGAGCATACAATGAATTTACTTCATATTGATTCATATCAGAAACAATATCTATATTTTAAGCTCATATACATTGTATTTTTAACACTTGAGAGAGAGAGAGAGAGAGAGAGAGAGAGAGAGAGAGAGAGAGAGAGAGAGAGAGAGAGAGAGAGAGAGAGAGAGAGAGACTGAAAAGTCAAAGTCAAAGTCAAAGTAAAATTCCTTATTCCATTCTAAAATGGTTATTCTGCTACATAACAGTAGATTATTTACAGAAGATTTATAAAGAATGAATTGTAAAAATCTGATATATATATATATATATATATATATATATATATATATATATATATATATATATATATATATATACATATACATATATAAATATACATATATACATATACATATATACATATATATATATATATATATATATATATATATATATATATATATATATATATATATATATATATATATATATATGTGTGTGTGTGTGTGTGTGTATATATATATATATATATATATATATATATATATATATATATATATATATATATATATATATATATATATATATATATATATATATACTTTCAACCAAAATTTTGAAAATATTGCTTAAATTTCCTTCTGAATAATACAGTACAAACATTCATACACTTTGGGATATTATTTTTTCAAGCTTTAAAATCAAATACACAAACATCATACACACACACTTTTCATAATTTTATCCACTTTAACTGCTGTAGGAGGGTTGGTATGATGTGGTCTTGTTTCTTCCCCCAATAACAGCTATTCTGCCTGCAAGGTTTCTGGAGTTTTTTTAACTTTATCCATGTACAAATTATTAATTAACCCGGCCCCCTCTCTTGATACAATAGTTTATTACACTTAAGACCAGATTTTCTAAAGTCTTTCAAAGTGGTCTTTTAGTCTACGTCGATACATTAGAATGCCATTCACTTTTCTACTGAGATCGTCATATGTCTGTCCATGTGTAGACCTAGATTTTTCTCATGCTAACTTATCTTTATTTCTTCATCATCGCATTTTATCATGATGTCATCAGCAATTTTACTAACACTGTAAGCTACTCACAAACATGCACTGTGTTTTAGTGTCATTTAACAATGGTCCTTTTCTTAAAGAGAATTTACTAATTTCGAGTAATAAAGATCAACTAACGTTTAAGATACTGAACCAAAAAGAACCAAAATATCTAAAAGAATGCCTGAACAAACTAGAACTAGAATAAATGTTAACATAAGACACATGAGTGACATAGACTATCTAAACCAAGAACAAATAGTAAATTTGGTGAAAAGGCTTTTAGCTACTGTGCGCCTAGACATTATAATAAACTACCAACTGAAATGAAGGACCTAAAGGGAGCAATTGAATTTAAGAAGAAACTAGACATTACTTTTCATAAGATCATATGATTTGGAAGATGCTACAATCAAAGAATTATATAAGTTATAATGAAAATGTTTCGTTAGATGATTGATATGGACCCGCCCGAGAAGTAGTTCACTCGACTTCAGTGGAGGGTTGGATTTAAACCCAGAACAACAAACAACAAACAACAACAACTCTTTTAATCAAGGCATCAAGATTTTCTATATGATCTGTCAAAAGAGATTGAGTGTCATCTGCGTATTGAATTAACAGGCAGTTTTCTGTGTATGTTAACCATATCATTATTGTAGATTAAAAACAGAATTGGGTCCTTGTGGGGGCCCAAATTCAACTTTTTTAATACAGGAATTTACGTCTCCATAAGAGACACACAATTCATCATGGTTGGCGCTATCAAATGTCTTTGATAAGTCGCATAAAATCAATATGGAAACTTTCTTTTCATCAATATCTTTTATAAATTTCACCGGTTAATTTCATCAAACCTGTTTCTGTTGAAAAACATTTACGGAATCCATGCTAAGTGTTAAAAATAAAATTATATCTTTCCAGATATTCCATTAATTGATTAGACATAATCTTCTCTATTATTTTTTTTATAATACTGGAAGGATAGAAACCGGTCTATAATTGCCCGAATCATCTATGTGTCCTTTCTTGTAAAGGTCTATTAAGGATATGTGAAGAAGGTCTATTAAGAATATTTCCCAGTTAAAATCGGTGTATGTATGATTACCGTAATATAATATGCGATAATAAGCGAGTTAGAATACCACCTGTCCCGTACGCATTGACCTTTCTCTCTGGTTACGGCTCATTTTGGCCTATTCTTTACTTATTCTCCTCTGCCTCATACACCTGACAATACAGATTACCAAGCAATTCTTCTTCGCTCAAGGGGTTAGCTACTGCAATGTAATTGTTCAGTGGCTACTTATCTCTTGGTAAGGGTAGAAGAGACTCTTTAGCTATGATAAGCAGCTCTTCAAGGAGGACACTCCAAACTCAAACCCTTGTTCTCTAGTCTTGGGTAGTGCCATAGCCTCTGTACCATGGTCTTCCACTGTCTTGGATTAGAGTTCTCTTGCTTGGGGGTACACTCGTGCACACTATTCTATCTTATTTATCTTCCTCTTGTTTTGTTGAAGTTTTTATAGTTTACATATGAAAGATTCATTTTAAAGTTGTTACTGTTCTTAATTATTTTATTATAGTTGTTAAATGTTTCTCTTGTAGTTTATTTATTTCCTTTCCTCACTGGGCTATTTTCCCTGTTGGAGCCCTGTGGCTTATAGCATCTTGCTTTTCCAACTAGAGTTGTAGCTTAGCAAGTAATAATAATAATAATAATAATAATAATAATAATAATAATAATAATAATATAAGAAGAAGAAGAATAATAATGATAGCATTCAAACTCTTTATTATTATTATTATTATTATTATTATTATTATTATTATTATTATTATTATTATTATTATTATTATTATTATTATTATTATTATTGTTGTTGTTGTTATTATTACTTGCTAAGCTACAACCCTAGTTGGAAAAACAGGATGCTATAACAGGGGCTCTAACAAGGAAAATAGCCCCGTGAGGAAAGGAAACGGAAAAAAATAAGATATTTTAAGAACAGTAACGACATTAAGAATAAATATCGCCTAAAAAAAACTATAAAAATTTTAACAAAGAGAAATAAGACAGAATAGTGTGCTCAAGTGTACCCTCAAGCCATGGCCTGGCCCTCCTTGGTCCTAGCTTGGGTGGAGAGGGGCCTTTGGCGCTGATCATATGTAATATGGTCAGTCTCTAGGGCATTGTCCTGCTTGATAAGGCATTGTCACTGTCCCTTGCTTCTGTCATTCATTAGTGGCCTTTAAACCAGTGATCGAATTATTGTTTCGTTCCAAACTCCTCAAGATCACGGGACCCATAATGGAAAAAAATAAAGTAAATGATTTGCCAAAGGAACTGAAAGGATTTGCTATTAAAGTATTTACTTAAAACAGTAAGTATAACAAATTTCTAAAATAATTAAATAAATAACTTAATAAATAAGTATTAGGTTTTAAGATAACAAGCACTTTAAAGGCCTGTCGAGTCATTAGACAGTAGGCATAGGTGGAATTCAGCAATCGCTCAGTAAACAATAAAAGTGAGTAACTATCACCTGAGAAGCATAGCATTTATTAGAAAATAATTAAAAGATGGCAGTACAAAAATTTTAGTGATGATTCACGTAATAGGCGGCTAGACTGATAAAAGGCATTAAACCTCGGGAAAGAATAACTCCTGCACTGATCGATCTACATTGGTTACCTGTTAAGGCTAGAATTGAATTCAAGATTTGTTTGTTGACTCACAAAGCACTTACAAGTGATAAGCCTAAATATCTTCGGGATTGCTTGGTCCCCTACCCTCAAGCTACTAGCGCTGCTGTAAGAGTTAGATATGCTGATGACCCATATAGACTATTCGAAATTAGTGTGAATCATGCAATAGCAGGAAGAACAGTTTGTTATGCTGCACCGAGACTCTTCAACGACCTTCCACTTAATGTCAAGAATAGTGTGTGTGTGTCAGATTGTCTTACCTTTGTGTAAGACACGGGCTCTTGCCTTAGGCAACCCGTAAGAGAATATTGTTTGAAGTATTTTTGTTATCTTTATATAGTAATATTGATGTGAATATGGTGTCTGTGGGTAAACTTAATATGAAAGGGATTCAATGAATAGTGTTCATAATTACTTATAGCTTGATATTTGGGTTACATTAAATTTAGATAGCCGAAGCTATTTGGTGTAAGGCCAAAACTAGTGGAAGTTTAAGTGAACTGCTAATCCTCATTCATCAGCCTGGGATTTTGGTTTGGTTTCCCAGGTGGGGGTAATGGTAAGACACCATGCGTCCCACGGGCTGGAATTTGCATAGCAGATTCCAAGTCAATTTGCCCGTATAACTGAATGAGGGGCAGTGCCCTCTCGCATCCACCACGCGAGAGCAACAAGGGAACAAGGGGGTGACAGGCATGACAACGGAAAAAGGGCCCAGTAGGGAGACTCCTTTTTAGGTCCACGAAAGGAAATTTGTTGATAGACAGAGTATCGAGTAGGAGAGAAAGATTTATAGTAGCAAGTCCCAGGGAAGTAGGAGATCGTGGGAAGGAATGTAAAGCAATTTAGTCGGAGGTAGAAGAAGGGCGTAAACTATCCCAAGCAAAGCTTAAGCAGTAGGGAGAGGAGATAGGTTGAGTGCTAGCTAAGAGTAAAGAGAGCTAGCAAAAAGTGGGAAAATAACAATAGTAATAGAATTTACAATAAAGTTAGCGTTAACGCTTAGAGCACACATGATGGGGTTAGAAGGATTGTGTGTGCAGGGAGTGGGGAGGAAGAAAGGAGATAGGAAAAACAAGAGCTGTTTCCTTATGAGGAACACGGCCGAGTAATAACTATTATCCAATCAATTGTTCCCACTTGTCCTCGAGAGAGAGTGTAGGATTTAGGAAGGTTATGTATGCTGCAAGCAGGGGGGGAAGAAAGAAAGTAGGAAATCAAGAGCTGTTTCCTTATGAGGAACACGGCCGAGAAATAACTATTCTCCGATCAACCTCTCCTACTGTGCAAGTTGTATAGTGTGTTTGTTTATCGGTTGGGTAAGGAAGGGATGTGTAGGAAGTTATCCCTAGTGGATAGAGGTAAGGATCCAGTTTGCTATATGAATGATGGGTTTGCAATTCCAACAGTGATATGAGTTACCTAGCTATTAAATAAGAATGAGTTTGCGTATGTGATAAATGTTTGGGTCAAAAAAAGGTCTCTAATTTAATCTAAACGTTTACTTTACATCATTAAGTTATCTGGGAGGGGGATAAGAGCATAGAAAGCCCGAAAGTGCGTGTGTGTTTTCTAGTATATGTTTAGTTACTTGTACAGCTGTGTAAGGAGGAGGGAGATTTATGGATTGACAGAGGGGGAAAGTTTCTCTGCAAGTTAAAAGGTAGTGTTCTAAGGGTTCAGTACCTGTGGGAAGATAACAATAGGGACAGGGCCTATTTTCTATACTAACAATCTGCCAGCTGCAGAGATAGCCGAGACGTAGTCTGAAAAGAATGGTGGTTAGTTTTATACTGAGAGATTTAGACATATTATGGGGGATAATATTAGTTACCTCAGTGTACCACTTAGCAGAACGGGAGCCCTCATGCAAAATTTGTCGAATTAAGCTTTTCATTTGGACATGACAATAATCAGACATTAACTTTTTGATATGTGAAAGAGAGGGTCTGCATGCTCTGCTTATAGTGGGGAAGAATAGCAAAAATGTGGCAGCTTTCAAGAAAAACCTGAAGACTTATCTCTTTGGAAAGTGTTGTAATAGTGATCTGAAAACTATTAAGCCTGAATACAAATGCTAGCGAATAACTGAAAAGATACAAAGCAAAATATTAACCGGAAAGAAATTATTTTCACACACCAAGGCCCGCCTGAACAGACTCTTAGTGTCTGATGGAGGGCGAGAAATAAACCCCTAAAAGTAAGTAGTACCAGAATTGAGTGGCAGTCCGTAAGCGCTCGGACCCACTATGTGTCAAGTTAAAGTCGAAATGTTTTTATCATTTACTTTGCTTACTTTACTCTAAGGGGTGTTTTTCTGGTCCTATATAGCAGAGGAACCCTACTCTCTACAGAACCTCCACAGTCATTTTATCATGTTCGTTCGATAGCATTTAACATTTCACACCGCATATTGCTCGTTCATTGGTAAATCGTCACTATCGAAGCATTCACAGAACAAGAAAGTCTTCAGTTTCCTCTTGAAAGCCATAATATCACCAATCATTCGGATGTCTCGAGGAAAAGCATATTATAGTCTCGGGGCCGCATATTTAAAGGCTCTGGAGACTACAATAGACATTCAGTAGGCTGACTATGGAAATGCCATTAAAAAGGGTTGCAGTGCGAACTTTTACCCGCAATCTTCCTAAACGTTTACGTTGTTTGTATATTCAAGATCGCTTTCGTAAAAACTATTTATATTCATTCTTTGGCTCGTATATATATATATATATATATATATATATATATATATATATATATATATATATATATATATATATATATATATATATATGTGTGTGTGTGTGTGTGTGTGTGTGTGTATGTGTGTGTGGGTGTGTGTGTGTGTGTGTGTGTGTGTGTGTGTGTGTGAGAGAGAGAGTTAAGTCACGAAGGGAACAGGATAATTATACGGTTTTAGGAAGGATGGTCCAAAATTTTGTCTTCCACGTTCTCTGAATTTTATTTTAGGAACAGGTTGCTAAAATGATGTCTTTCTTCATTTTGTCTTTGACCCAACACAGTTGACAAACCACCCGAAACACAACTCACTGATCAAGTTAACAGGATCACGTCGAATTTTTTATATAATCCTAATTTGTTGGATAAGAACTTGCAGTCTTTAAATTTCTTATTCCTGATGCAGATATTAATCTCTAGTACAGTCGTTCAGTTAGTTCTTTATGAATGTTGCATAAGATTTTTTATAATTCCGGCATGGTTGACAGCTTGATGGGGGGGGGGGGGGGGCGTTCATAAAGGCTCATAGATTACATCCACTTATTATTATTATTATTATTATTATTATTATTATTATTATTATTATTATTATTATTATTATTATTATTATTATTATTCAGTTATATTCTGAGGCACAAATCTCTCGTTTGTGTTATACCTACGCTTACAGTAAATGGACGGTCTAACTTAATGATGTTACCATTCTTAAAATGTTTTATTTTGATTGTTGTTTATTTCTCATATCGTTTATTTATTTCCTTTCCTCACTGGGTTATTTTTCCCTGTTGGAGCCCTTGGCCTTATAGAATCTTGCTTTTACAACTAGGGTTATAGCTTAGCTTCTAATCATAACAACCACAACAACAACAACAACAATAATAATAATAATAATAATAATAATAATAATAATAATAATAATAATAGGTGCCTCTTCAGCTACAGCCCTAGCTGGAAAAGTAGGATGCTATAACCCCGAGGGCTCCAACAGGGAAAAATAGCATATTGAGGAAAGGAAAGAAGGATATAAATAACTTATTAAGAAGTGACGAACAATTAATATAAAACATTTTAAGAACAGTAACAAAATCAAAATAATTCATTCATATAAAAAAATAACAAATACTTGAAAAAAACAAGATTAAGAGAAGTAAGTTAGAACAGCGTGCTCGAGTGTACCCTCAAGCAAGAGAACTCTAATCCAAGACAGTGGAAGTCCATGGTATAAAGGCTATAGCACTACCCAAGACTAAAGAACAATGGTTTGATCTTGGAGTGTCCTCCCAGAAGAGCTGCTTGCCATAGCTAAAGAATCTCTTCTACCCTTACCAAGAGGAAAGTAGCCACCAAAGACTATATACTGAAGGAAGATAGGAAGGCTCAAAATAGAATGTTAATACGCTAGTTGGCAACTCCAAAGTGAACACAATAGTTGGTTGCTCCGATTTCAGATGGCGTTGTAGGTATACATCGTTTGTCGTCTGTTTGTTTATATTCAGAATTTGATAGTTGACTCAAACGAAAAAATGGCGCCGACCGTAAAGAAGTCACACCAGTGTGTTGTGTGCCATAAACAAAAAGAAACCGATCCTCATTTGGTATTTCACAGGTTCCCTAAGGACAAAGAATGGTGAGTCCAAACAGTATAATACATGCAGTATGTGCTGCTAATGAGTAAGCCCCACTGATATTGGATGTAAGATTAAGGCAAGGCATCCACAGTAAATCTCTTTTGTTTTTCATTTTTTGTTGTATGCTACCTTATTTCTATTTCCAACCCCCCTTTGATTATTTTTGTATGTGATACAATTTTGTGTTATTTTGATCCTTCTGATTGTACATTTATACATTTATTAGTTTATAAGAGTAAACTATACATGAGTGCATCATGCTTTTCCATTTCAATAAAAAACAAAATACAATTGTGTTTTTATACACCTAATATCTCTCCATCTTACAGTGGCCTACATACTGCAATTAAATGTATGCCTACACATAAGCATTTGTGGCTATGTTTAACAAAGCAGATATACAGTATATTCTAATTTATTCGAATGTGGTATTGTATAGAACATTTAAAAATGGTTGTAATATACTGTACAATACTGAAATTTGCAAGAAAATTACCTAAATCATAAGAGATATAGCTATTGAATTTCTGAAAAATAGACTGAGAAATATAATTTGCAATTTAGTTACCTAAAATTTAAGAATATCATGAATATATGAGTAAAATATACTGACATAGTAATGCAAATTATGAACAAATATGTCGCAAAATTTACAATCGAATTCCATCCTATATACCCGTAAGCATTACCGCTCTGAATGTTTGGTTGCTCGCTCAAGAGATGGCGCCATTTGTTTCGCATGGGAGTATCTGGCATCTTTTCATAGCACACTCATTTGTGTGTTAGAAGCCTGAGCCTTCCTATCTTCCTTCAGTATATAGTCTTTGGTAGCCACTGATCAATGACAATGCAGTAGTTAAGTTAACCCAATGAGGCTTCTTCATTATACACCTGATGTTGTTGATAATGTGGCCCTTGCGGACAGACACGCACTATTACAACAACCGAAGAGACAAGTTTATTTCCATACCTATTCCGTTGTCAATGTTACGTAGAAACATAACATGAGGTGAAGTGTTTTTAAGATATTTTAATGTAAAGAGAATGCCTAAGAAAATAGGATTCCGGAACCAGTCATCGTGTATGGAATGGAAACTAAGATTTTTTTTCTTTTTTAACTCTTGAGGTATATTGTTTGATAAAAAAAAAAAAAGAGCGAAGTAAGAAAGAGAAGCGGGTAAAATGTCGCGGCGCGTACCCAAACATAATTTCCACAACCTAGACCTAGTCATTTCTATTATGATGGAGTGTAAATACACAGGAATTGAATGGCCTTATTATTGCAAAGTTAACTCATTCAACATCCACATTGAAACGTGTCACAGAATATCGTTTCTGGTTATCGTTTAGTATCTTGCCGCTAGAATTAGCCTCAAGCAGCTAACATTGGCGGCAGAGCTGAGCCCGAAGTATGTCTAGGGCTATGTTACGCCATTCTATCAACACCGAGGTAACCAAGCCTGTCATAACGAGTAACATTTCAAGCACATATTAGATACGTTTGAAAGCTGATAGTTTAACGTAACTTTTATTCTGGGCAAATTTATATAGAGATGGTAAATAGCAAAATTGAATAAGTTTTTATGTAACTGAAGCCTAGTCGCTGCAAAGTTTCCGGATGAAATAACATGACATCATAGTTTATCACGATGTCTCCGTTAGCAGTGGTCACAATACATCTCCTTATGAATCTAAAATCACTCACTTATAATTTCTTTTTTAGAAGCCAAGAATATTTCTTAAACAATTTTTCTTATTTATTAAAATAAAGTCCAAATTTGAAATATGACTTGCATTTTTAACTTGAAAATATAGATAGAACGTTTGTTACTAAAGGTAGAACGTGGTTCTTGTATTATTATTACTTGCTAAGCTACACCCTAGTTGGAAAAGCAGGATGCTATAAGCCTGAGGGCTCCAACAGGGAAAATAGCCCATGAGGAAAGAAAATAAGTAAACTACAAGATAAGTAATTGACAATTAAGATACAATATTTTAAGAACAGTAGCATCAAAATTAGCATTTTTTATAAAAGCTGTAAACACTTAAAAACAAAACAAGAGGAAGAGAACTAAGATAAAAGTGTGCCCGAGTGTACCTTCAAGCAAGAGAACTCTACCACAACACTGGAAAAACATGGTACGGCTATGGCATTACCCATGACTAGAGAACAATGGTTTGATTTTGGAGTGTCCTCTTAGAAGGGCTGCTTGCCAACGGTAAAGAGGATCTTCTAATCGTAGAATTAAACACAATAATAATAATAATAATAATAATAATAATACCGTATTTTTCTTTAGTTTAGCCTCTGCCTTTACATATTCATATATTTCCATGAACATTAATCTATTTACATCTTTGTTGTTTACACTAATTTGAAAAAAAAAATGTTCACGTTATGATTAGGATAATAATAAGAGTAATATAAATCAAATTGAGTAGTAGACATCAGCCTCCAATGAAGTAATTGAAAGAAGTAAATATGTAACAGGAAAATGTCACAACGTCACACTGCAAGTAAAAAGTTGATTTGCCTAAGCCAACATTATGTAAGACACTTGTCTAACGAGGTGATGTATCTTGTGAGATTTTTTTTCCTTTCAAGAGACATGAACATTCATTCAAAGAACAGATAGATATTTCAAGAATTTCGGTCATTAGCACTTTAAGATATGTATGATTAAATTCACGCTTTTGGCAAAAATGTTGCTTGGGCACAATCATGGGGAAAGTTTGTGACGTCACACTTTGGTGACGTCATATTAAGGATTTGTAGGGCACATACTGCTGGAAACTTTTTAAAATTCGATATTAATTTCAAATTGAATAGTTTGCTCTTTACATAAGAATATTCAGAAGTTTAACACATAAAAGGCGTCCTATTGTTAGGTGAGAGAGAGAGGAAATAGCAGGGAAAGTCATCGCTTAAGTAAATTGCTACCTGGCATCTTTCACAAAACAGACACACGCACGCATACACAGGTAGCATTGAGGTCAGTCCAGCTGAGCTGCTCCGCCTCCCTCTACTCCAGGTTGGTTAGTTTGGAAGTGAACTTCGTGCGAGTAAGATTGTAGCTGTTTTTCACGTTAACTGTGTTATGTGATAAACAAACCCTTAAGTGTTTGTAAACACTTTAATTGCGATTGATTTTTAAAGTTTTACAGTGACTCAAAGAGACGAAAGGCGACTTATTCTAACGTTTAATAAGGTAAGTGATTATAAGATAAATAGGAAATTTTTGTGTGGAACTGCCATACCGGAATGTGCGCCAAGTAGGATTTGTGAACCGTGATTGCGGGGAAAAAAGTTGAATTAATATTCGTGTCTAGGAAACACATGTTTACGAATTCGTGAACGAATGTTACCTATCTTAAAGTGGTTTATTCCGTATTAGGACGTTTACGAATTCGTGAACGCATGGTACCTATCTTAAAAAGCGGTTTATTCCGTATTAGGACTTTTACGAATTCGTGAACGCATGGTACGTATCTGTAAGTGGTTTATTCTGTATTAGGACGTTTACGAATTCGTGAACGCATGGTACATATCTTCAAAGTGGTTTATTCGAGTATTAGGACATTTACGAATTCGTGAACGCATGTTATCTGTCTCAGTTGCTTATTTGAGTATTAGAACGCTTACGAATTCGTGAATGCATGTTATTTATCTTAAAGTGGTTTATTCGACTATTAGAACGCTTACGAATGCGTGAACGCATGTTAGGTATCTTAAAGTGGTTTATTCAGTATTATGACTAGATTAATCTCTGCAGCGTAACCAATAAATCTACTACTATAGGTTTAGACCTATATAATAATTTACGTTCAATTGTCTGTATTACAGGTAAATTGTTGGATAGGTCTAGACCTATGAAAAAATATCAAAATGCTATTATAAATGTAATCCTTTCACCCAAAACAATCCACCATATTTAAGTCCCCAAGTGTATCACTAAATTTAGGCTTATTCTAAAGTTTTGCAGAATTGTAATTTTAGTATTCGTAATTGTATATTAAATCTCTCTCTCTCTCTCTCTCTCTCTCTCTCTCTCTCTCTCTCTCTCTCTCTCTCTCTCTCTCTCTCAGATAAATTTTCCAAGAAGCATATATATATATATATGTATATATATATATATATATATATATATATATATATATATATATATATATATATATATATATATACATATATATATACATATATATATATATATATATATATATATATATATATATATATATATATATATATACACACACACATATATATATATATATATATATATATATATATATATATTAAATGGGAATAATACAATTGTATAGCGTAGTATTGGAGGTGAATTGAGAAGTATTGAATTAAAAGCTCAAGAGAGAGACTACTGGCGAAATCTAACCGAGGCCCATTGCGTCAATAGGCGTAGGAGATGATGATGATGAGTATTTTCGGTAACCCCTGCTGTATAGAGCTTGTGTCAATACTGAAAAATTTTTTTGTTTAGTGTTTTCCCGCGAAGGTATCCTGCCATCATTAAGAGAGTTAAGGATACCTTAAGCTATATACCGTCCTTCTTACTAAGGTCGCCAATACTATACCTGGCCTTGCTCCATGTCCTTTTGTTTTACCAACGATTTTGCCCACTCCCTTTCATCTAACCTCTTTTATCTTTTACTTATTTGCACGTCCATAAATTCAATGTTTTCCAATCAATTCCTCATTAGTGATTTCTTAATGCCACATGTGTAGGAGGGTTATGGCGGTTTGGTAAATAAATATCTTCAATAGAAAGATAACATTTCATACTGGAGTATTTAGTAGAAGCGAATCAAGGCTATAATATAATAAGGTCTGATGGGGAAATTATGAAATAGTAAGTTGACATATCTTTAAATGTTTCGAGTGATTTGGAGAACGAAAGTTTACAATGCACATTGCCAAATTGCTAATGGTTGAGGACCATAGTGGTGAGCCGTATGGTAGTTCAGTTCCTCGTTGAATCGAAGTTGAAAGTAAAAGCAAGCTTGAAATTTTATGAAGAATACCGGAAAACAGATCTAGAGTGATGCAAGTGTATGTATGTATCCATCCCGGTATGACGCAGTTTGCTTTGTTTGGGAGAACTCGTTCTAGGAAATATTGTTGGTCGCTAGGAATAACGATCAAACCGAACATCTCTATTTGCAAATGAACAATTGTGTAGAGTTAGATCTGTCGTTATTGTACACATATTGCTTAATTTAGAACACATGGTTTTATTCAGATTATCTTAGCAGTGTTCCTCATATGTGGGCCTATGCTAGGTTCGGGAATCACTTGCCTATTTTTATTATTATATTAAGCTACAGCCCTAGTTGGAAAAGCCAGGATGCTATAACCCCAAGGGCTTCAACAGGGCAAAAATAGATCAGTGAGGAAGGGAAATAAGGAAATAGATTACAAGAGAAGTAATGAACAGTTAGAATAGAACATTTTAAGAACATTAACATCTTTCGTGTATAAACTTTAAAGAGAAACTCGGTCAGCCTGTTCAACATTAAAACGTTTGCTGCAAGTTCGAACTTTTGGAAAATCATTGTTGACTGTTGAATCACTTCTTGTAAACATTCATATCCCCAAACCTTCTGATGCCAATTGGGAGCTTGTTATACAAGCCTGTGACTGTATACTGTATTTGAAAGTCTTTTCCCACAGCCCAAGTTTATTTTTGACGACAATAACTTGAAGCTAGTTATAGTCTCATGTCGACATGATGTTTGCCAATTCTCTTAAATATTTTGGCCGTCTAGTTCTGATTATTATTATTATTATTAAATGCTAAGCTACAACCCTAGTTGGAAAAGCAGGATGCTATAAGTCCTGGGGCCCCAACAGGGAAAATAGCCCAGTGAGGAAAGGAAACAATGAAAAATAAAATATTTTAAGAATAGTAACAACATTGAAATAAATATTTCCAATATAAACAACAAAAACTTCAACAAAACAAGAGAAAGAGAAACTAGATAGAACAGTGTGCCCAAGTGTACCCTCAAGCAAGACAACTCTAACCCAAGACAGTGGAAGACCATGGTACAGAGGCTATAGCACTACCCAAGACTAGAGAACAATGGTTTGATTTTGGAGTGTCCTCCTAGAAGAGCTGCTCTGTAAGGAATAGGCCAGACTATTCGGTGTCTGTGTAGGCAAAGGAAAAGAACCGTAACCAGAGAGAAGGATACAATGTAGTACTGTCTGGCCAGTCAAAGGACCCCCTAACACTCTAGCGGTAGTATCTCAACGGGCGGCTGATGCCCTGGCCAACCTACTACTATTGTACACGTCTTAAAATTTATTTTAAATTTTATAGGTAGCCAGCGTAGTGCTATCAGAACAATTACAAATCCTGTTTTGTAATTTCTTAAGTCGTACTTTGGGTAAATTGTAATAGTTGCACGAAATTCTGGTGATAACACAGTTCTTCCGGGCATTTCTTTAGAAAAGATTATTTATGGGCACTGAGACAAATTACATGCCTATATATATATATATATATATATATATATATATATATATATATATATATATATATACATATATATATATATATATATATATACATTAAATGGAAATAATACAATTGTATAGTGTAGCATTGGAGGTGAATTGAGAAGTTTTTAATTAAAAGCTCAAGAGAGAGACTACTGGCGAAATCTAACCGAGGCCCTTTGCGTCAATAGGTGTAGGAGATGATGATGAGTATTTTCGGTAACACCTGCTGTATACAGTAGAGCTTGTGTCAATACCGAATAAATATGTAGTGTTTTCCCGCGAAGGCACCCTGCCATCATTTAGAGAGTTAAGGATACCTTACGCTATATACCGTCCTTTTTACTAAGGTCGCCAATACCATACCTGCTCTTGCTCCATGTCCTTTTGTTTTACCAACGATTTTGCCCGCTCTCTTTCTTCTCTCTGTCTCACCTCTTATATCTTTTACCTAATTGCACGTCTATAAATCCAATGTTTTCCAATCAATTCTTCTGAAGTGATTTCTTAATGCCAGGGTTATGGCGGTTTGGTAAATAAATATCTTCAATAGAAAGATAACATTTCATACAGGAGTATTCAGTAGAAGCGAATCAAGGCTATAATATAATAAGGTCTGATTGGGAAATTATGAAGTATCCTTAAATGTTTCGAGTGATTTGGAGAACGAAAGTTTACAATGCACATTGCTAATGGTTGAGGACCATAGTGGTGAGCCGTATGATAGTTTAGTTCCTCGTTGAATCGAAGTTAAAAGTAAAAGCAAGATTGAAATTTTTTAAGAATACCGGAAAACAGATCTAAAGTGATGCAAGTGTATGTATGTATCCATCCCGGTATGACGCACCTTGCTTTGTGTGGGAGAACTCGTTCTAGGAAATATTGTCGGTCGCTAGGAATAACGATCAAACCTTGAACATCTCGATTTGCAAATGAACAATTGTGTAGAGTTAGATCTGTCGTTATTGTACATATATTGCTTAATTTAAACACATGGTTTTACTCAGATTATCTTTGCAGTGTTCCTCATATGTAGGCCTATGCTAGGTTCGGGAATCACTTGCCTATTATTATTATTATTATTATTATTATTATTATTATTATTATTATAATTATAATTATTAAATTATTATTGTTAAGCTACATCCGTAGTTGGAAAAGCCAGGATGCTATAATCCCAAGGGCTCCAACAGGGAAAAAATAGACCAGTGTGGAAGGGAAATAAGGAAATAAATTTCAAGGGTAGTAATGACCAGCTAGAATAAAACATTTTATGAACATTAACATCTTTCGTGTATAAACTATAAAGAGACTTAATCAGCCTATTCAACATTAAAACGTTTGCTGCAAGTTTGAACTTAAATATTTGGAAAATCTTTGTTGGCTGTTAAATCACTTCTTGTAAACATTCATATCCACAGTCCTTCTGATGTCAATTGGGAGCTTGTTATACAATCCTGTGACAGTATACTGTATTTGAAAGTCTTTTCCCACAGCCCAAGTGTATTTTTGACAACAATAACTTGAAGCTAGCTATAGTCTCATGTCGACACGATGTTTGGTAATTCTCTTAGATATTTTGGCCGTCCAGTTCTGATAATTTATTAGTTATTGTACACATCTTAAAATTTATTTTATATGTGGCCAGCGTAGTGCTATCAGAACAATTACAAATCCTGTTTTGTAATTTCTTAAGTCGTACTTTGGGTAAATTATAATAGTTGCACTAATTCTGGTGATAACAGTTCTTCCGGACATTTCTATATATATAAAAAAGATTATTTATGAGCACTGAGACAAATTACAGGCCAATAGTTTTTTTTTATAGGTTTTATAGTTCATACATAGAAGAACTACTTTAATTAGGCCATTTCATTAAGAAAATAAAAAGATTATTTATGAGCGCTGAGATAAATTACAGGCCAATAGTATTTTTTATAGGTTTTATAGTTCACATATAGAACTGCTACTTTAATTAGGCCTATGTTACTGTTTTTAGTACATTTTATTTTCTTTGTTTATTACTTCTCTTGTAGATTTTTTTTTTCATTATTCCATGTTTCCTTTCCTTACCTGGATATTTTTCCCTGTTGGAGCTCTTTGGCTTATATAGCATCTTGCTTTTCCAATTAGGGTTATAGCTTAGCTTGTAATAATGATAATAATAATTGATTTGGGAATAGTTATCATTATTTGGATGTTACCAGTTTTTCGTAGTTTTTCATTATTCGCAAATAGCCTTGCATCTGTAATGCCCCTAATAGACCAATAGTACAGATACTAAATAGGCTTACACTTATAGTACACTTTCCCCTGTGCACCCTTCTTAATGGTTTATATAATGAATGGGACTTTCCAATTCTAATGTTAGTTTTATTTTCTGCCAATTCATCGTGGTAGATATCAATCGTTAACATTGTAATTGTGATAAACATCTTTTAAAAATATAGGGTAAATAGTTATTTTTTATTTTTAGAATCTTACTGTGAATAACTTACACATAAACCTTCAAAGATAAATTTGAAATAGGTTGAGCAATAGTATCTCACTGAAACACACGCGCGCGCGCACACACACACACACACACACCTGTTACCTATCCACTGTCCTCCCACAACCTTCAGGAGAGAGAGCCAACGTATATGGAAGAAATTTAAATATTTATGCGTGATTATGAGGTAACTGTTGGCCTAGTGAGTTTATGAATATCTTAACAGAGCTTTGCCAATCGAAATACATAACGTGGATGAAATCTCGCCCATTTTTTTTTTTATTCAGTTCGTGGCTAAAGTCATCCTTCCTTTGTTGGTCTTTTGCGTATTTATGTGACAGGAAATTCATTGACGTATTAATTACTTGTTAATTGTTTATATTTCCTTTCAAATGCTGTGCAGAACATTTAATTATTTTTATTGATAATCCTTGTCAGTGAAAACATAGCTGCCTAGCTCTATAGTTTCTTGTATTGTTTACAACCTCACCATCCTTTGAGCTAAGGATGTGGTGTTTGGGGTAGAGCCAATAGAGGTCTACCTGTGAGTCACCAGCAGCCATTGCCTGGGCCTCCCTGATCAAAGCTTGGCTGGAAAGTAGGCTTAGGCGATGATCATGTGTAAATATGGCCAATCTCTAGGGCAATGTCTTGCTAGCTAGGGCATTGTCACTGTCCCTTGCCTCTGCCATTTATGAGTGGCCTTTAAACTGACGACTGACATGCACGAGTACTAGAGCCGATCAGTACTAGTGCTAATTATTTGCTGGATATATTAGATTTATTATAGCAATTGTCTTCTCGGAATTATCACATAGTTACAGATGACTTCAAACTGTTGGAACCTAGATATATGTCTACTTTAGGCTTCTGAGCCTTCAAATATGCGGCCCGAGACTATATAATAAGCTCCACGAAACATTCGAATGATTGAAGACATTAAGGCTTTCAAGAGGAAATTGAAGCTTATTTTAAAAATCACACAACAGTGACGATTTAACAGTATATGAACAATATACGTGATCTAAAACGATACATACTCTGAATGAACAAGGTAAAACGACAGTGGAGGTCCTGTAGAGAGTTAGGTTCTGCTGCTGCATGTGACCGGAAAAACAGCCATCAAAGCAAACCAAACCATTAGCATCACTATCATCATGTTACACATTTTATTCGTTGTTTTTATTTAGCAGTGCGCTGTTGTAACCTTGAAAAACTTCGTAGCGGCAATCTTGTGGAATATTACATCCTTTGGTTTTACCTTTCGGAAAATAACTTGCTGAGAGCTATTGAGACGGTGATGAAACTTATGAGTAACAGTTATGATCGGCGTATTCTCTCAGATCACTCTTTGTGGTGGATTTTATCATTATCAGCATTATCATTACTTGGTAAGCTACAACCCTAGTTGGAAAAGCAGTATGCCATAAGCCAAGGGGCTCCAACAGAGAAAATACCCCGGTGAGGAAAAGGAAACAAGAAAAATGAATTATTTTAAGGGCAGTGACACAATAATAAATATTTTCTATATAAACTTTAAAAAATTAACAAAACAAGGGGAAAAGAAATAAGATAGAATAGGGTGTCTGAATGTACCCTCAAGCAAGAGAACTCTACCCCAAGATAGTGAACAACCAAGTCTTAAGAACATTGGTTTGATTTTGGAGTGTCCTCCTAGAAGAGCTGCTTACCATAGCTGAAGAGTCTCTTCTACCCTTACAAAGAGAAAAGTGGCTACTGAACAATTACCGTGTAGAAGTTACTCTTGGGTGAAGAAAAAATTATTGGTAATCTTAGCGTTTTCAGATGTGAGGACAGAGGAGAATCTGTAAAGTGTAGGGAAAGTGAACCGTAACCAGAGAGAAGGATCCATTGTGGTACTGTCTGTCCAGTCAAAGGACCTCATAACTCACTAGCGGTAGTATCCCAACGGGTGGCTGGTGCCTTGGCCAACCTACTGCTAAGAAGATGAAGAAAGGTTACTTTAATAAATGAATAAATCTTTGAGTAAAAGAATTGGGAACACAGGGAACACATTAGAGAAAACAAACGCCAAACGATCCAAGTTGCGGTAAGGTAACCAGGACGAAAATAATGAAAAGAATACATCAGCTGATGAGGCTAGCCTTATTATCCCGCTCCTTGGCGGAATCTGACGCGGTTATCAACTAAGTAACAACACTAAAAAAACAGTCCTTCCATGACGTCATGTATGTAAAAGTAGATAATCAGCAGACCTACATTAACACGCTGTCATGTCCGGTATATTGAGAGAGAGAGAGAGAGAGAGAGAGAGAGAGAGAGAGAGAGAGAGAGAGAGAGAGAGAGAGAGAGAGAGAGATACTGATTTATCTTTCAATATCCTTATACTTTAAAAGGGTTACATCGCAAATGGTTCTAAGCTTTCCATGGGTTAAACGAGTTGGATATTATGAACTCGATTGATAGGCGTAACAGCCAATCAAAATGCAGTTATAGCTTTATTTTGGAGAGAATATAGTAGTTAAAATTGCCTGCTGTATCGGCTGAGTTATTTATGTAGTTGTCCGGCCGTCGACTTGTTATTCATTTCATGGCGAGATTATGCTGTTGGTCATATCCTATGTAATTCATCCTTTCTTTGTTGGTCTTTCACGTTCGTATGTCACAGGAAGTTCTTTGTCGTATTAATTAGTTGGTATTTTCTTTATTTCTCTATAGAAGTCGTGCAAAAAATGGAATTGTCAGTGAACATAGGCGGTTATATTTTTAACCGCCATTGGCGGCTGATATACACAATAGCTGGTTAGTACTAGCGTTGATTATTTGCGGGTTTTATTCGATTTTTTGAAATATAGGTCTTCTCATTGCTATCATATTTATTATCACTATCGTCATGTTGAATATTATATTCATGATTTATCCTTTTTTATGTGACTCATTTATAACCTTAAACCTTCGACGAATCGAACAATATTATTTTGCGTTTGGAAACATCGCTGTGAATCATGTTTTCAGTGAAGGTGATTTTTTTTGAGTTTTCTCATAAAAATGATTTTGGGGAGCTATTGAGACAGTAATGGAGCCTATGAGTAATAGTGTTTTTGATCAGTATTCTTTGGTAAGGCTTCGTAAAATGCATTTTATGAAGGTGAACAATGGTTTGTTTAGGGAAGGAATAAATCGTTCAGTAAAGAAAGCTTTTGCAAATGAAGGAATTATTATTATTATTATTAATATTATTATTATCACTATTATTATTAGTTTTATTATTATTATTGTCATCATTAGTTAAGCTGCAGCACTAGCTGAAAAAGCAGGATGCTATAAGCACAATGGTGCCAACAGAAAAAAGTGGCCCAGTGAGGAGGGAAATAAGGAAAGGAATCAACTACATGAGAAGTAATGAACAGTTAAAAAAACACTGTAAGAACAGTAACGACATTGAAATTGATCTTTCATATAAGAACCATTAAAAGAGACTTAATCAGCCCGTTCAACATAAAAAAAAAAACTTTCGCTGCAAGTTTGATCTTCGGAAGTTCCACCGATTCAATTACCTGATTCGGGATAGAGAAGATTAAAAATTGAATTTACAGTTAATGACTTAAGAACCAGGACGGAAATTTAAAAACAAAGAGGCAAAGATAGCCGGGAAAGGAACGAAAGCATTAGCTGAAGAACAAGTGTTTGTCGACGTACTGGTAACACAAAGCAGAATAAGAATAAAGGTCTTATCATTAGACAAAGAACCATGTTAGTCATCTTATAAGAAATTCAGATAAGAGAAACACACACACACACACACACACACACACACACACATATATATATATATATATATATATATATATATATATATATATATATATATATATACATAAAGTTTCCTTTGATAACTTAACATATGTCATTTGAGCATTCCTTTCCTCATTGGGCTATTTTCCAACTAGGGTTGTAGCTTAGTAATAATAATGATAATAACAAAGATAATAATTTGAGCATGAATTCTAAATAGTGGAGTATTGTAACTGTTTATAATGACCACTAAATTTATGTATGGAAAGTTCCGAGGACGCCTCCACTCCTTAGTTAATTTTGAACAAATACTTCTCACAATCAGAATTGCTAGACGAGTTAGTCTAAAAATCCCCAAACTCATGATGAAAAATCCCCAAAATAACCCAAAAATCCCCATTTCCACAAATGTATTTTCTTCTGATCCTGTAGGCTTTGCTAATATAGAAATTACTCACTAAGCTTCATATAAGTACACTACAAGCAAACTAATGGCAACAATATAAAGGTTTACTCATCTTTTTCTTCTTCATAGAAATTTGTTCAGAATATCCCCATCAGACATCCAAAATCCCCAAATCTAGGGATAAATCCCCATAAATGGCAACACTGAAATCTTTACAAATAAGTTTTGACAATAAACATGCAATATGCGGTGTAAAATGTTGAATGCCTGGGAATGTATTATGTATACGATAAAATGAATTTGAAGATCCTGTAGAGAGTAGGGTTCCCCTGGAGTATAGGACCAGAAAAAAAAATAAACAGCCCTTAAGGACTAAGTAAGTTTCACTGGATACTTAATCAAAACAAGAATTCAATTGAAATGTAAGCATTTGCTTTTGGGACGTGACCGAAACTGACATTTCATCGTACTAATCATGTTTGGTCTAAGACTCTAATACAGCGAATACGTTCTTTTGGACAAAGTATAACAGCTAATATAAAAGGGTTTTAATTTAAGATCATGGCATCCAGATTATTCAACCATTTTTTTTTACTTAATGAAATTAATGTGTTATAGCTTCTGGTCTTGAAAAAAAAAAAGTGAATGACGTGCTGAATAAAAAAAATCTTTGATGCTGAGGGAAGAGTGTTATCAAGAAAACTTTTATCAAAGATTTAGTTATTCGATGGTGTTCTCTCTCTCTCTCTCTCTCTCTCTCTCTCTCTCTCTCTCTCTCTCTCTCTCTCTCTCTCTCTCTCTCTCTGGGTAAAACCTTATCAAAATAGTCGTACATTTTTCTCCTTGCTTTCTTGGTCGAGATGTTTGTATGCAGCCATGTTCATAAGGCGTATCATTCAAGTTCCACCCTATGTTCTATTAAATACACTTCGCTGTATGGGTGTATTTTAAAGGCTAATACATGATGCAAGGTAGATTGCGGGAAAGAGAGAGAGAGAGAGAGAGAGAGAGAGAGAGAGAGAGAGAGAGAGAGAGAGAGAGTATGTTTTGGTTCCCTAGTCTTAGTTTTAAAAAGGGACATGCAATGCTTACATAGTATAGTTTCGATTTGAGAAAACATAAACTATTAAGTTATACGTTTTGTGTTAGGCTGATGTTATGTACGATATAGATTTTCATAATATCCCTTATACGTCGATGACTAAAGTCACTGCAATGCCAATTAACATTTCCTTTATGGGTCTGTTATTATTATTATTATTATTATTATTATTATCCAACGAAATTCGTGTTAAAAAGAAAGGGAAAAACAGGAAAGATTATCATAAAAAATGAGAGATAGGCACCAATGAAAATAAGAGGGAAAACTAAAAATCTTGGCTGGGTGTTCAAAAAGAAAAATACTAAGAAAAGATTTCTGACCATTGAAATTTTTTTTTCTCCCAAGGTCTTTGAAATGGTTAGCATTTATTTGTTGTTAGTATTCAGTTTATGCCAAACTTTTCAATAAACCGATTAGTCATTCCCTCCTGGCAATGTTGCAAAATAGATTTTGCATGCCTGTGGTATAGTTTTCCTTCGTTCAGTAGTAAATACACCATGTGTGGCTTTGTGGCATCTGTCCATAAACCACTTCTCACCTTTTTTGTGTGTGTGTGTGTGTGGGGGGGGGGGGGTAGCCTTCTGGCCAGACACGGACTGTGGAAAAGGAATGCCCTTGAGTTACGTGATTTGATGGCCCTGGCCCTTTCCCCTTCTCGTCCCACTTACAGATCCATTCCTGATTCTCAATGCTGACTATCCAAATAGAAATCTGTTGCAGTGGCCTGTTGGTAACGTCCTTGCCTGGTGAATGCCAGACTGGGGTTCGAGTCCCACTCAAATTCGTTAGTTTATTTATCCATAGCCGGAATAACCTTCATGAAACCTGCGTAGTATGAAGTCTAGGAGTTTAAATAGGTAGTATATAACCTTAAAAAAATATTCTTTTGTCACTCCGGTACCCGTAAACAACTACATTTTGCAATTTATTTGATATAATAAGGATAATTGCATTAATGCTAATGTTTAGCTTTTGAAAAAGATTCATGTATCATATTACAAGAAACTTAAAAGTGTTTGGGTTGTAAGAAGGTTCAAACAGAAAATCTCCTAAGTTTTAAACATGCAGATTCTAGACACCATTTCATTTATCGTATACAATTCTTTACTCTTGGTTTTCTAAAGCATTTTGTGTCAATCCCTTAATTGAAAAATTAATTCTGTTGTTCCTAGAAGTGCCTTATTTGTAAGAGGGCTCAACAGTAAAAGAGGCAAATAATCTATTTAGTTTTAAAAATGCAACACTTTTGTATTACAGGTTTTACAGAGGTTTGATCCGTGTTTTTTTTTCTATTCAGAAAACAGTACAAGTATTTTTTTTTTATTGAATGCAAGGCTTTTTTTATAAGGTCACTTTGACTTACTTTTTTTTTTTTTTAGGCCACTTTGACCTATTGAATGTAAATGCGTGACGTAAACATTTTTTTTCAATGCAGCCTTGAGATGCACGTTCTGTTATGTTTCCGTACCTTTCATATTTTATCTGTGCTTAGAAAGCAAAGTAGCATAGAAGGGTCTTTCCATGAAATTATAGTAATTAAATGAAAGTTTTAATTTTTTTATTAGTTTTAGATCACAGTCTTCAGAGACTTCCTTCACTTTATGTGCTGTTTTTAAGTAGCACGCTCTTCTACAAAAGTCCTGGGGGGTTATATCGGCTCCTACCTTCTGAAGGTTCCTATTCAATGTCTTAAGTATGGTCCCTAGGGCCCATATGTTCGTTGGTACAACTTCTACTTGCATATTCCATAGCCTTCTCACTTCAGACCGTAAGTCCTGATCTTTTATTTTTTCTTTCCCCTTATCTTCCACTCTTTCGAGTTTCACGGTACTGCGACATTTATTATTATTGTTGTTGTTGTTGATTGTACTTTCAAGTTGAAAATCTTTTAGAACTATGAAGAAAGAAATTAGGAATTGATAACGTTCAGCTCAGGAAAGGGGGAAGAAACATTCAAAAGCGCCAACTACTGTATGTTAGGATAGAGTTTTCCTCCTAATTTGATCCCCGTTTCAGTAAATTCACTAACATTTTCTTGCAATTTATTTTTTTCAACATAACCTCTAGAGTTCTAGTTTACATGCGTCGGGTTTCAACACATCTGATTATTATTATTATTATTGTTGTTATTATTATTATTATTATTATTATTATTATTATTACTTGCTAAGCTACATCCTTAGTTGGAAAACCAGGATGCTTTAAGCCCAGGGGCTCCTACAGGGAAAATAGAACCTTAAGTATGACTGTTGAAATTCTAGATAGCTTTAGATTAAACAAAGTGCAACAATTTATAAAATGAGACGATAAACTTTTCATAGAAAATTTAAAACACTAATTGAAAATATTTATAAAATACTTTATAAAAATTTGTAAAACACTTCATTGAAATATGCATAAAAATTATAAAAACATTCAAGATATTCATAAAAACATTTATAAAATACTTCAGAAAAAAATTATAAAACACTTCAGGAAAAAAATTATAAAAACACTAAAGGGAAAAAAAATATAAAACACTTCATGAAAAAATTATAAAACAATTCAGAAAAACTTTAATGCTTCTTAAAATGTATAAAATAAACGACATAAAATATCAATTATAAAACACTTCAGAAAAAATAAATTATAAAACTTCAGAAAAACTTTAATGCTTCTTAAAATGTATACAATAAACGACATAAAATATCAATCACAAAAATAGCGTCTCAAAGTTTCAAACAACCGATAACTTGAAATTGTGAACTTGACTTCTCAGCGGACAATCAGTTGTTACTGTTCCTGAAATATTTTATTTGTTCTTGTTTCCTTTCCTCACTGGGCTATTTTCCCTGTTGGAGCCTCTGGGCTTATAGCATTCTGCTTTTCCAACGGGTTTTAGCTTAGCAAATAATAATAATAGTAATAATTTTGAACAGAGAATGTGTAAAATATTATTGTCAGAGAGAGAGAGAGAGAGAGAGAGAGAGAGAGAGAGAGAGAGAGATGTACCAGATGTGTGCATTTCCTTTCTATTCCAACGAGGCTGGCTGTATTTCTGAAAGGAGGAACAATACCTCAAGGATGCACAATAGATTCCTAGCGTGACAGTCCTTGCAACATATCAACCACTCCGCTGGAGCTTTTCGATTGATGAATGTGTAATGCGCAACAGACTGGTTACGTCCTTGAGCATATCTTAAAGAGTCCATTGAGCTAAATTCTGTTTTAATTCTAAATTCATATTTTTTCATATTTCTGTAGTTTGAGGAGACATACAGACATGTTTCTGAAATATTCGGTACAATTGGAAATATTTACCTTAATAATAATAATAATAATAATAATAATAATAATAGAGACAAGTTGATATTAGGATGCTGTGTAAGCTGTAAGCTTAATGTCGAGTATTCATTTCCTATCACATATCCCATGCTCTTGCGTCATTTTGTGTCTATTGTTTTCATTACTGAATGTTTATCTTGCATCCTGGCATATACTTTCCCCATATGATCGTAAAAAATAAGAGATTACTGACAAACACTAAGCATTGACAAGTCTGAAGGATGTATAGTAGTTTTGTCTCTGTTCTTCTTTCAACGAAAGAAATTGCCCTGGCCTAGTGGTAAGTTATGCACCGTTATTAAGGAATCTTAATATTAATAACAAAAATAGCGTCTCAAAGTTTCTATCTAGTTTCTCTTCCTCTTGTTTTATTGAAGTTTTTATAGTTTATATAGGAAATATTTATTTTAATGTTGTTACTATTCTTAGAATATTTTATTTGTCCTAATTTGCTTTCCTCACTGGACTATTTTCCCTGTTGGGGCCCCTGGACATTTGTAGCATCGTGCTTTTCCAACTAGGGTTGTAGCTTAGCATTTAATAATAATAATAATAATAATAATAATAATTTATAACACAGTAAGCAGACGGCAGTGGAAGGACATGTCCGAGGCATTTGTCCTGCAGTAAACTACTTACGGCTGCTGTCTATGATGATGATAATAAATTTTTATGAGTATATAAGTCGCTATCACCTTGGTTTACTTATAAATTTATACTTAATATTATTATAAACAATTGTTTTGGCCACCCCACTATGTTGTTGCAAAGGCGTTGGCTATGACTGTGGTTTCATTTCGTTTAAAAATTAATATGAAATTAGTTATAGCTGTTTTCCTCTTATTTTTATTGTAATCAGAAAGACTTCTTTTTTTAAATTAGTTTCAAGAGAAATGCCTGTTTCTTTATTTTAATTAGGTTACTCTCTGGAAACCGTTTCAGTTGGTTCGGATTTCGCGACTTCATCAGTCATAGCCTTAAGTTGTAGGTTAACGGGTTGTATGGTAGTTCCCAAGTAGTTAAATACCACCGTAATGGGACCTTTGAAAAGTTTAAGGTAGTCGACTCGAGGCTACGGACGCGCGTTGCCTCTTGTGGCAAGAGTATATGAAAGTATTGCAAAGTACTTCGTTTACTTCCTTCAAGGGCTGCTTTCCAGGGAGACCTTACTCTCTGTAGTACTTAAAAGATTAGTTTATGGTCTACATTCTTAAGGTATTTCATATATCACTATGCATGATTTATGTATATTGTGAAATCCATATTAAAACTTAGAGAACAAGAAAGTCTTCAGTTTCTTCTTGAGCGAAATATTTGATTTATCAATTATCGAATTTGAATTGTTTTATTACCATGGCCATTTGATCGTGCTAGCTTAGCTTATGATTTTAATTGTTTAATCTTGAAGTATTTCTTCTTAACCATTTGATTATAATAATAAACATACAGCTATTTATAATTAGGTTTAAGGAAACTTGATTTTTCGGTACACTGAATTAGGCTTGTATAATGCCGAATGGCCTTTGAAACCCCAGTGCTTGGCTTACGTCCTAAATTTTATATTCAATTCAATACAACAACAAATATCATAGATGATGAAATATAATTGATAAAATATTGAGAAAAAATATAGCAAAGGATTTTTTTTTCAAGGAATTAATACATACATACATACATACATTAACATGTCTATTCGCAAAGGGTTTCGAAATATCCCAATATTGAAAACTTGAGGAATTTAAGCTTTCGACCCTTGTTGTTGTGATACTTTTCTTCCCTTTGGGCCTGTGGTTACCATTTTCCTTTAGGGTTATCTTTCAAGATATTCAGTGATTTTGGTCTTTAAGAATGCAGTGGCTATTCTTCCAAATGTTGATATAATTTCATACGAGTAAACTTTCAACTGGGGTCCACAACGCGCTAGAAGAATTGGAAGGCCCCAGGCCTACATGGCTGAGGACTATGAATCGTGAAGTAGGCGGCGATGAATGGAGAAGTATTGATTTAAAAGCTCAAGATAAGAGTAGAGTGGCGAAATCTAACGGATGGGCCTTTGCGTCAATAGGCGTAGGAGGAGATGATGAAACTTAGGGACACACCGTTAGCCATTCAGGAATATTTAGCAGGGCAGAATTTATGTAATTAATTCAACTACGTCAAGATATATAATGAATAATATCGACCAAAGTTATCAAAGTGGATATTGTATTATGTATGACAGGCAGGACAGCAGCCCTTATTATTATTATTATTATTATTAGCCAATTTACAACCTTATAGTTGGGAAAACAGTATGGCATTAACAGTATGTCATGAGCCCAAGGGCTCCAACATGGAAAATAACCCAGTGGGAGAGGAACTACGGAAATAAACTACGTAATAAGTAATTAATATAGAATATATCACATCAGTAACAATGTTGAAACAGCTCTTCTTCTTCTATAGGTGTGTTTTTTTTTTTCGATTCGTATGGGGTCACACGGTTGCTGTCATATATAAACTATGAAATGAGACTTATGTCATCCTGTTCAGTATAAAAACATTCGCTGTAAGTTTGAACTTCGGAAGTTATATATGTAATATCGAAGTTACCTTTTTATGGAATTGAATCTTTATGGCATTGTTTCAAGTTTTAATTTGAAATAATCTCCTCATGAGATGTTGAATGTCAATTAAAACTTTTCCAGTAAACCCCAAAGTTTGCAAGTTGAATTTATCATAAGAATTTTTATATTATTCAGTTGGCTTTTTTATGTTTTCTGACTAGAAAGAAAACTGTGCGTCTATTTTCATTGTTCTAAATTTTGGATTATGTTCCTTACCTTATGTTAAATTCTGCTTTTATAAATAATTTTTGTGATTCATAGATCCTTTTTAAGATTCTGTCTACCTCTTGTGTTGTGTATTTTCAACCTGTCTTAGATAAATGGATCGAACATCCACAGTCGATCTTTGCATAAAAAAGGGGTAATCCTCTCATCGAATGGTTTAGCTTCTGGGTTTAATCGAATTAGTTTTTTTTTCTTTAATCAAATGGATTAGCTTCTGTTATTCAAATGATTCGGATATTTATTTCCTAATCGAATGTTTTATCTACTGATTTTAATAGAATAGTTTTATCTCTAGTTCATGATATGAAACTTTCCAGGGTACACTCGGGCACACTGTTCTATCTTATCTTATTTCTCTTCCTCTTGTTTTGTTAAAGTTTTTCTAGTTTATAAAGTGATATTTATTTTAATATTGTTGCTCTTCTTAAAATATTTTATTTTTCCTTGTTTCCTTTCCTCACTGAGGTATTTTCCCTGGTGGAGCTCTGGGCTTATTGCATCCTGCTTTTCCATCTAGGGTTGTAGCTTAGCAAGTAATAATAACAATAATAATAATATACAGGTTATGGACTAGCTTTTATACTTAGTGATGTTTCCAAAAATGATAATACACGATTAATTTTGCCTTTTTCCTTAATCAAATGGATTAGCCTCTGTTACCTAAATTATTCGGATATTTTATTCTAATTGAATGTTTTATCTACTGATTTTAATAGAATAGTTTTTCTCCATCTCGTCATATAAAACTTTCCAGATATACTGGTTATGGACTAGCTTTTATACTGAGTCATGTTTTCAAAGAATGGTGATACATGATTTAGTTTTGCCTTTTTCTTTAATCAAATGAATTACTCTGTTACCTAAATTATTCGGATATTTTATTCTAATTGAATGTTTTATCTACCGATTTTAAAAGAATAGTTTTTATCTTCAGCTCGTCATATAAAACTTTCCAGATATACTGATTATGGACTAGCTTTTATACTGAGTCATGTTTTCAAAGAATGGTGATACATGATTTAGTTTTGTCTTTTTCTTTAATAAAATTTATTAGCCTCTGTTGCCTAAATTATTCGGTTATTTTATTCTAATTGAATGTTTTATCTACCGATTTTAAAAGAATAGTTTTTTCTCCACCTCGTGATGTAAAACTTTCCAGATATACTGGTTATGGACTAGCTTTTATACTGAGTCATGTTTTCAAAGAATGGTGATACATGATTTAGTTTTGCCTTTTTCTTTAATCAAATGGATTAGCTTCTGTTATTGAAATAATTCAGATATTTTATTCTAATTGAATGGTTTATCTACCGATTTTAAAAGAATAGTTTTAATCTTCAGTTCTTGATGTAAAACTTTCCAGATAAACAGGTTTTGGACTATCTGTTGTACTTAGCCTAATGGATTATCTTCTGTTATTGGAATGATAAGGATATTTAATTCTAATCTTTTATCTACTGATTTTAATAGAATAGTTTTTTCTCCATCTCGTGATATAAAACTTTCCAGATAAGCTGGTTATGGACTAGCTTTTATACTTAGTCATGTTTTCCAAAAATGATAATATATGATATAGTTAGCCATTGGCAAAAAAAAAAAAAAAATAATCTGTGAAGGTTATCGAGGTTCTTCAAGGTGAGCAGCAGCAAAGGCTATTATACACGCCCGTGATGTTCACCCAAGCTTTAGAAAAAAAAAAAAAAAAAAAAAAAAACCTTGTAATTTCAAGAAGGACCTGGTTCTGTTTGATGATGCAACTGAAGATACTTGACTCTTGACTGCCCTGTACCTGTTTTAGTATCGCGCTCTCCGTTCGGTTGCAATTCCTTTTTAGCGATGGCCAGTTTTGAAAACTGGTTTTAGGAAAGTGGGGCAGGGGAAAGGGGTGTTGCGACTGCCGTCTTATATTTGGTTTGTTTTATCTTTGGTTATTTTTTCAGATGTAGAAACACTAGAGAGAAAACTAGGAAAGTCTCCTCTCACATTGCTTAAGATTACTTTCTTATTTAAACTACTTTGGTTTACCAAGAACTGTTTAAACGTAAAAATATCCCCTGCAATTATTTGTACCTATCCTTAGGCAAAAAAAAAAAAAAAAAAAAAAAAAAAAAAAAAAACGAGATAGGAAAGTTTCCTCTCTTTACTGGGTAATATTACTTAATAATAATACTAAAGTATTTTAAACAAGTTTGGTTTTCCGAAAACAGTTTAAACGTACACTAAATCCCGTGCAATTATTTCTATCTAATTATCTTAAGGAATATTTCTTTATATATCACGAGTTTATAAAGTAACAGATACTTAGTTTAGTTTTAAATAGAGGTTACTCATTAACTTCCATACTTAGAATTAGTGCTTTATTAGATGGCGTTCACCTCACCTTCTAAAGGTCTTGCGTTCGATGCCAGAGAAAGCTAGAATACTTGGGCTATATGACCTGAAGTCCTATTGTATCCTTGTTGACGTAATAACCTATAAGTTGTAACCTGTTAGTAGCTGAGTGTGATGGGTTGCAGCTATGATAGCGAGAATAAACTTGTAATTTGATCTCTAAATACTTGGTATTTATCTTCACACAAACACACACACACACACACACACACACACATATATATATATATATATATATATATATATATATATATATATATATCTATCTATATATACATATATATATACATATACATATACACACCCATATATATATATATATATATATATATATACATACATATACAAATATATATATATATATAGTTAGTGTGTGTGTCCTCTCTGAGTGTTGATACCTTAACGTGGTGAAACAGTTTACGTATCGCAATGATCAGAAAAGCTTGTCATGGACACCCATACTAGGTTGGTTCGCTGTGAATGATCAGGCCAAAATCTCTCGCCATGACCAATCAGCAATTGCCCAACTTGGTAATCAAATCTGGCCAAACCCCAATCAAGAATTGACATATCTGAGGTCTTTATCCTGCGGTGGACTAGAAACGGCTGCATTTGTTATTATTATTATTATTATTATTATTTTTATTACTAGCCAAGCTACAACCCTAGTTGGAAAAGCAAGATGCTATAAGCCCAAGGGCTCCAATAGGGAAAAATAGCCCAGTGCTCACACGTAAAATGGAGAGTGAATAGTTTGTGTGAAAAAATAGTGTTCCTTTTGGATATGTTGTAGCCCTCCTGAGCAACTTTCGCGAAGTCACGATTTAGGTCAATTTGGATTGATCAGTACACGCAATTATTTTATTTTTATTCTCGAAATAATGCATAGACTGGTCTAGTTTCCGGTCAAATCCCGAAGTACGAAGTTGCGGTTGATACTAGAGTTCTTGAAGTAATCTAGGTCATGAATTGTTAAGTTTTACCAATTATTATTATTATTATTATTATTATTATTATTATTATTATTATTATTATCAATTCATTATTATTATTAATTGCTTAGCTACAACCCTAATTGGAAAAGCAGAATACTATAAGCCCAGGGGCTCCAACAGGAAAAATAACTCAATGAAGAAAGGAAATAAGGAAAAATGAAATATTTTAAGAACAGTAATATTAAAATAAATATCTCCTATATAAATTATAAAAACTAACAAAACAAGAGAAAGAGAAATACGATAGAATAGTGTGCCCGGGTGTACCCTCAAGCAAGAGAACACTAACCCAAGACAGTGGGTGATGTTATCCAAGTCATAAATTGTTAAGTTTTATCGGTAGGCTAAGCTTATATTAAGAACTAATGAATATTTTTCCTAAGAATGGCTCCCCCGGTCCCAGCGTATGACTCATGATTGAAATTCATAAATTTAAGATGTGTGTTTTCTCCTGGTTCATTATTGTTATTATTATTAATAATATAATGTTATTACTTTAATTTGAAATTTTAATGGAAGGGTGTGCAAATATTATTATTACTGCATCTTGAAATTTAATTAAAGGATGTGCAAATATTATCAATATTTTTAATATTACTTCAACTTGAAATTTTAATTGAAGATTGTGCAATTGTTCCTTACTACTTATTTCGTTTATATATTTCCTTATTTCCTTTCCTCATTTGGCTACTTTCCCGGTTTGAGCCATTGGGCTTATAGCATCTTGTTTTTCCAACTAGGCTTGTAGCTTAGCTAGTAATAATAAAAATAATAATAATAATAATAATAATAATAATAATAATAATAAAAATATCAATATTTACAACATTATTTCTGCAACTTGCAATTTTAATGGGTGTGTAAATATTACACAGTCACACACACACGCACGCACGCGCACACACAGGAAAAGAGAGAATCGTGTTTTTAATTATATCGGTGTATTCGATAAAGCTTAAAACAATAGGCATTGATAGAATTGCCTGTGGAACAGAGCGGATGTTCGGTTGCGAAATGGCTTCAGGGTCACCCTCAACAGACTGGCGAGTCTTTAGAGCGTGACTTACAGTTCTCCCACTGTTTTCTCTTGCTGAGAAAGAAAAAGAAATCCGGCCCTTAGCGTTTTCTTGAATTTGCGCCTATTTATTTTATATATATATGTATATATATATATATATATATATATATATATATATATATATACACGTATATATATATATATATATATGTGTATATATATATATATATATATATATATATATATATATATATGTATATATATATATATATATATATATATATAAAGTATATATGTAAATTATATATATATATATATATATATATATATATATATAATTTGTATATAATATATATATATACATATCTCTATATATATATATATATATATATATATATGTAATTTGTATATAAAATATATATATACATATCTATATATATATATATATATATATATATATATATATATATATCAATATATATATATATATATATATATATATATATAATGTGTATATATATATGTATATTATATATATATATATTATATATATATATATTATATATATATATATATAAATATATATATATATATATATATATATATATATAAACAGTATACTCTAAAGGTGTTTTTCTTATAGGTACACTACACATGAATTGTTTATTCGTGTTTGGTGCGTGCATTTCAAATATGTGTATCAATGAATCTGTAATTGTTGTAAGGAAAACTAAGTTGCCATTAATTTTCTAACATTGCTATTTTTTTAACAATAGGTAGCTTAAATAAATGCAATTCTCCCTGCTACATTCATACTTGAATCGCCGAATGATGTATGAATCCCTTGTGGAGCGAAACACATTAGTTGCATTATTCATGGACACAGAAGGCTCCTCGGTGTGTTTTCTTCCAATTATATTATCATTATTATTATTATTGTTATTATTATGATTATTATTATTAGTTAATAGTATGATTATTATTATTATTGTTAATATGATTATTATTATGATTTATTATTATTATTATTATTATTAGAAGTAGGAGAAGATGCAGACAAAGAATTATTATTATTATTATTATTATTATTATGATTTTTGTTATTATTATTATTATTATTATTATTATTATTACTAGCTTAAGCTACATTAACCCTAATAGGAAAAGCAGGAGGCTTAAGCCCAAAGGGTCCAGCAGGGAAAACACCCCTGTGAGGAAAGGAAATAAGGCAATAAACTACGAGAAATTTAAGAACAATATCAACAACTTTAAAATAAATCTTTCGTATATAAACTATAAAAACTGAAATAACAAGAAGAGAAATATACTCGGGCTTCCTTTCCTATACGTCTTTCACGCCATCTATCCAACCAATTCTGAACCTTCCTTTCGTCCTAAAACTACCACCTCGGAATTATACACTTTACATTACTCTAGTAGTCTTCCATTCTTTCGACATGACCAAACCACCTAAATAATTCGATCCATCCTTATGTCTATATAAAACTTTTAATATTTCAACTCATACGTCTCTCTCTCTCTCTCTCTCTCTCTCTCTCTCTCTCTCTCTCTCTCTCTCTCTCTCTCTCTCTCTCTCTCTCTCAAAGGTGTAATTACTTATTGAATTAAAAAAATCCCTTTCTATACCACAAGGACTGAAACAGCCAAAAATGGACGTTTTTGCATTTTTGAAAATTGGAATCTATAAAATTATTATCGAACTACAGTCCTCTCTCTCTCTCTCTCTCTCTCTCTCTCTCTCTCTCTCTCTCTCTCTCTCTCTCTCTCTCTCTCTCTCTCTCTCACATTATGCGTCCACATGACCGGCTTCTCTCCGGATATATGTCGGTTGAAATTAGAGTGTAGTAATAACAGATTTCATGCCGCCGGGCATTTTCTTAATATAAATTCATACTTTGTGGAAAAGAAATCCTTGCGTTAGTGAGCAAAAGTGGATTGAATTAAATCTTGACGTGTTTTCTTCACTCCCTTTACTAATCCTGATTGCACATTAAGAGGAATATTTCTCTTGAGAGAATATACTTTTACGTAACGCCGTAGAATACTTGAAGTTCTTAGCATATGTTACGATGCAATTATTTTTATTAATAACTGTGACTGTTTGGAGTTGAATAATAATTGACTTATCTTCTTAGGCTCAATAGGATAGAGTAGAACTATTCCCTTAGTTGAGAAATGTGAAATGAATAGAGCAATTTTCAGTGAAATAAGATGGATATTTGAGTTATCCTATATGTAGGGGCTTAACATTCATTCAGTATAATGGTTGTGGGGGCCTGTTGGTAGCGTCCTGGCCTTGTGATTGCCAGACTGGGGTTCAAGTCCCTCTTAGACTCATTAGTTCCTTTGGTCGCTGCAATCTCACCATCCTTGTGAGCTAAGGCTGGGGGATGGTTTAGGGGAGCCTATATATCTATCTGCTCAGTCATCAGCAGCCATTGCCTGGCCCTCCTTGGTCCTAGCTTGGGTGGAGAGGTGGCTTGGGCGCTGATCATATTTATATATGGTCTGTCTCTAGGGCATATCACTGTCCCTTGCCTCTGCCATTCATGAGCCGCCATTAAATCTTCAAGTATTGGTTGTTTGCCGCCACGTATACTGTATGCTCATTAGACGCCTTTGAGTGTATGAATTTATGTATTCACATGTGTAACCAATTTACACATGTGGACTCACTTAGGTTTCTCACGTTGGTAATAGTTCTAACACTTCTTTGGATGTGTATGAACTTTATATTCACATGTGTGATATTCACGTGTGTCAACTCAGTAACATTTGGTTAGGTAATATGACTCCTTTTCTATCTTAATTAATAGTCCTAACACTATTCTAGAACGGAGTCATTAATGTACTAACAAGGTCAGTGTTAGTTCACATAGCGCGCATAAAAAGGCAATAGCCTTATACGAAGGATAGCATATTACGAAGCAAAGGCCAATAACTGTGAGGTTGTTGATTCCTGAGGTTTAAAGGTCCCTCATGAATGGCAGAAGCAAGGGGAAGGACAATGCTCTAGATACTGACCATATATTATTATTATTATTATTATTATTATTATTATTATTATTATTGTTATTATTATTTTTGTTATTATTATTATTAGCTAAGCTACAGTCCTAGTTGGAAAAGCAAGAGGCTATATGCCCAAGGGCCCCAATAGGGAAAATAGCCCAATGAGGAAAGGAAATAAGGAAATAATTAAACGAAATAAGAACAAATTAACAATAAAATATTTTATGAACAATAACATCAAAACAGGTATGCCATATAGGCTATAAACTATAAAAAGACTTATGTCAGCCTGTTCAACATAAAAACAGGTGATGAGCGCTCAAACCGCCTTCTCCATCAAGCTAGGACCCGGTAGCGCCAGGCAATGGCTGCTGATACCTCAGCAGATAGACCTATAGGCTCCCACAAACCCCCCGGCCCTACCTCACAAGGGTGGTGAGGTTACAGACACTACTAGAAACCTTTGAGCTTGTGTGGGGATTGAATTCACGTCCAGATAATTGCTAGGCAAGAACGTTTCTAATAGGCTTCTTTTGTTCTTTTTAATGACTTTGATATTCGACTTCTCACGGCTGTATCTTCACATTTATATCATGGAACGTCACGACTTGCTAAACTCTTGAAGTCTTCAAAACATGTTTCGACACGCGGGTAATGTATTAAAATAGTAACCCTTAAATAGAACTTTCTCTAAAATGTGCCAGGGAATTAAGTCGAAGATCACGGTGTCTTCTAGGAGGAGACTCCAAAATCAAACCATTGTTCTCTAGTCTTGTGTATTACCATAACCTCTGTACCATGGTCTTCCACTGTCTTGGGTTAAGAGTTATCTTGCTTAAGGGTACACTCAGGCACAGTGTTCGGTCTGTTTCCTTATTTCCTCTCTTCACTGGGCTATCTTCCCCGTGGAGCCCTCATATGGCTATTAGCATCCTGCTTTTCCAGCTATGGTTGTAGCTTACCTAGTAATAACAAGGAAAATAAAAGAACATAAGCGGTTAATTAAGCACATCCAACATAGTGTGATTTTTATTAACAAGTATTTTTTTATAACTCTTGATTGGTCTGATGTAGTTGTACCCACATTGAATAAGTGATTGGTATTTTAAAGCATTATTGTATGATTCAGGTAAATGTGTTATAGGATATACCATTGTACCCACCGTCAAAAATTAAGTCTTGAATATTTAGGTAGATATGCACGCGCACACATTCAACCATTCCCACCCTTCACTCTTTCCTAACTACAACCTGCTGGTTCGGCAATTTGTGGCAGCGTGTGATTTCAGAGTGTATCTGTACATTTAATCAGGGTATAGCCACTCCTCTTCCCCTGAGCGTAAGAGAAAGAAATATGAATATTTATATACAGTATATAGTCACACCTGTTCTTTATCATATAGGGGAGAGAGGTTCTCATGAATTTATTTGAGGGAGATCTTAACGTATGCTGCAATGCGATTGTAATCCTCATAAGTCACTCAAGTTTTTGTAGGAGTTTGTGAATTTTGAAATAATGTGATGGCCTCTTAGATTCAATAGAATAGAATAGAACCATTCCCTCAACTGAAATAGATGAAATAGAGCGCTGTTCCGTGGAATAAGATTGATAGTTGTCTTACTGTATTATGTACCCCTTTCTAGGTTAGGATGCCTTAGTGGTGAAAGGGTTTGCGTATTGCCATGATCAGCATGCTGTACTAGTCAGGGCCACCCATACTAGGTTGGTTTGCTGTAAGCGATCAGACTAAAATCTACCACCATCACCAATCTGCAGTTGAGTAGGATGGTGAAGAAAACTGTCCAAATTCTATAATATATAAATAGGCATGCCTGAGGCTTGTGTCCTGCAGTGGACTAGAAACGGCTGCATTTATTGGTGTTTTATCATGTGCGTTGTATTTAGCAAGTTCTGTTTATTAGTCGCCATTTGTATGCTCATTAAGACGTTTTTGAATGTTTATGAATTTTTTATATTTATTCACATTTGTTATGAACTAACTAGTTAACACTTGTGGACACAAGGTGACTCCTAGTTAAGCACGGCTGTATCTTCACATTTATTTCATTTAACGTCACAACTCAATAAATTCTTGAAGTCTTCAAAACATATTTCTGCAACCGGATAATGGACAGAATTATTAACCTCTAAATGGAACTTTCTCTAAATTGTGACAGTGAATAAAGTCAAAGATCACAGTTTCTTCTAGGAGGACACTCCAAAATCAAACCATTGTTCTGTAGTCTTGGGTAGTGTCATAGCCTCAGGACTGTGGTCTTCTACTGTCTTGGATTAGCGTTCTCTTGCTTAAGGGTACGCTGAAGCACTGTTCTATCTGTTTTTTTTATTTCCTCATTGGGCTATTTTCCCTGTGGAGTTCTTTTAGGCATATAGCATCCTCTTTTCCATTTAGGGTTGCAGCTTAACTAGTAATAATAATAATAATAATTATAATAATAATAATTATAATAATAAAAGAACACTAGCGGATAAGCCACCTTCCAGCATTGTGTGATTTTTATTACCAAGTTTATCAAACACTGATTGATCAGATGAAGTTGTACCCACATTGGAAAAGTGAATGTTATTATACAGCATTCTGTTATGATTCGGAGAAATATGACGTATGTTTGTAACACAATTCTGGTAATTACAATCCTCTTGAATTAACCACGCACTAAATTCTCCCCTATATAATAGACCAAATGTGATTTGTATATATATATATATATATATATATATATATATATATATATACATATATATATATATATATATACCGGGTATATATATATACACACAAATATATATATATATGTAAATATATATATGTATATATATATATGTAAATATATATATGTATATATATATATATATATATATATATATATATATATATATATATGTGTGTGTGTGTGTGTGTGTGTGTGCGCGCCCGCGCGTTTGTTTCCTGTCACACTAACGGCATTGTCAAAGGTTTGCCAACTCGGTCTTTTTCCGTCCCTCGGGAGAGGGCGTAGTCATACCCTGGTGAGAGGGGGAGGATGTGGAATGCATTGACTCTGTGTGTGCACTCGTGTAAGTGCATACCTAGTTAGATAATTGTCATTCATAACGGATCGCGTATACTTGTAAAAGAATGAACACTTCAGAATGCTTCGGTGTGGTTGCGTTTGAAAGCAATAATGCAACTCTGGCATGTCTTGTCTCACAGGTGTTGCTAAAATTCTCTTTGCCCTCAAGTGAAGCTCAAAGCAAAATCTATATAAACTGGAGTATCCGCTTTTGAAAACGCGTCAGATGTGTTTTTATAAGGGTCGTTGGTTTTTGTTTTTCTAAATAGTTTGAGAATCTGATTTCAACGCTTTCTCCTTTTTCGTTTTTGTCTCGTGGCAATTAACTGCTTTTGAGGCCCTTCCACACTAGGGCAAATGCACGGCGGACAGACAAACTTATCAATTTTGTTGTAGGGTGACGATCACAAGCGTAGATGACGCTATAGACGAGGAAACAACTGGCAAACCATCGAAGTGGCCGTGGTTGTTGAGCCACTGCACAGTTGCCTTACTGAGCTCTGGCCTCTGGCCTCTGCCCGGTATCTGGCCCTTGTCATACGTTCGCCTGCGTATGGATACTGTCTGCCTTGGACTGTTTGATCTGGTAACACTGTTTCAAAGCGAAGTAATAACGAGCAAATCTAGAGTGTCTGCCCTGTATTTGCCCTCAGTTTGGAAGGGCCTTCAAAGTAGCTGTATCATCGATGCATGGCACACACGTTAATTCCTTGTACGTAAACACCTGGTTGAATATGTGTAATTGTCAATTTGAAACTTATCTACATATCTACCTATCTACTGTCTATATTAGTGTACGCGACCCGTCATAAAGGACGGCTAAATATTTAGATATAGGCTATATGCACATACACACACCCCCTCTCACCAGGGTGTGACTAATCTCTCTCCACCCTTACCTAAGGGACGGTAAGAAAATGAATAGTTATAACTTGTAATACCCTTGAGCGTGACTATATATATATATATATATATATATATATATGTGTGTGTGTGTTTGTGTGTGTTTCTGTGTGGTGTGTGTATGTATGTATGTGTGTGTGGACTCTTTGCTCTACGATCTACAAGAATTAAAATGTTGATAAAGAAGATATACAAAAATAACCCAGCATTGCAAAAGAAGAAAAAAATGTTATTTATATATACATACATACATATGTATATATATATATATATATATATATATATATATATATATATATATTATACACAACACATCATTCTTTCTTCTTTTGCAATGCTTGGTTATTTTTGTCCCATCCATCCTCACTAAAAGTCCTTTATAACTCTAGCCACTAAGGCTGACTTCTGGAGATAATCTACTCTCCACTTGAGCTAAATTTAAACATGTTCTTTGCACGTCAGAGATAACCTCCGAATGCTTTTGGATATATCTCCTGTAACTTTTGTGAGTAGTTGTTATTGGGTTTTAAACCTTAACGTTTTAGTCGTTTATGATACAAAATTTTCCTCTTAATTTTCTATATTTGTTGACATATTTGTTATCGGTAATCTTAATTTTCTATATTCGTTGACATATTTGTTATCGGTAATCTTAATTTTCTATATTCGTTGACATATTTGCTATCGGTTAGCTTAATTTTCTATATTCGTTGACATATTTTCTATCGGTAATCTTAATTTTCTATATTCGTTGACATATTTGCTATAGGTAATCTTAATTTTCTATATTCGTTGACATATTTGTTATTGGTAATCTTAATTTTCTATATTCGTTGACAGATTTGTTATTGGTAATCTTAATTTTCTATATTCGGTGACATATTTGTTATTGGTGTTCTTAGTTTTCTATATTCGTTGACATATTTGTTATTGTTAATCTTAATTTTCTATATTCGTTGACATATTTGTTATTGGTAATCTTAATTTTCTATATTCGTTGACATATTTGTTATCGGTAATCTTAATTTTCTATATTCGTTGACATATTTGTTATCGGTAATCTTAATTTTCTATATTCGTTGACATATTTGTTATCGTTAATCTTAATTTTCTATATTCGTTGACATATTTGTTATCGGTAATCTTAATTTTCTATATTCGTTGTCATATTTGTTAGTGGTAATCTTAATTTTCTATATTCGTTGACATATTTACTATCGGTAATCTTAATTTTCTATATTCGTTGACATATTTTTTATTGGTAATCTTAATTTTCTATATTCGTTGACATATTTGTTATCGGTAATCTTAATTTTCTGTATTCGTTGACATATTTGTTATCGGTAATCTTAATTTTCTATATTCGTTGACATATTTGTTATCGGTAATCTTAATTTTCTATATTCGTTGACATATTTACTATAGGTAATCTTAATTTTCTATATTCGTTGACATATTTTTTATTGGTAATCTTAATTTTCTATATTCGTTGACATAATTGTTATTGGTAATCTTAATTTTCTATATTCGTTGACATATTTGTTAACGGTAATCTTAATTTTCTATATTCGTTGACATATTTGTTATCGGTAATCTTAATTTTCTATGTTCGTTGACATATTTGTTATCGGTAATCTTAATTTTCTATGTTCGTTGACATATTTGTTATTGGTAATCTTAATTTTCTACATTCGTTGACATATTTGTTATTGGTAATCTTAATTTTCTATGTTCGTTTACATATTTGTTATTGGTAATCTTAATTTTCTATATTCGTTGACATATTTGCTATCGGCAATCTTAATTTTCTATATTCGTTGGTATATTTGCTATCGGTAATCTTAATTTTCTATATTCGTTGACAATTGTTATTGGTAATCTTAATTTTCTATATTCGTTGACATATTTGTTATTGGTAATCTTAATTTTCTATATTCGTTGACATATTTGCTATCGGCAATCTTAATTTTCTATATTCGTTGGTATATTTGCTATCGGTAATCTTAATTTTCTATATTCGTTGACAATCGTTATTGGTAATCTTAATTTTCTATATTCGTTGACATATTTGTTATTGGTAATCTTAATTTTCTATATTCGTTGACATATTTGCTATCGGTAATCTTAATTTTCTATATTCGTTAACATAATTGTTATTGTTAATCTTAATTTTCTATATTCGTTGACATATTTGTTATCGTTAATCTTAATTTTCTATATTCGTTAACATAATTGTTATTGTTAATCTTAATTTTCTATATTCGTTGACATAAGTGTTATTGTTAATCTTAATATTCTATATTCGTTGACATATTTGTTATTGGTAATCTTAATTTTCTATATTCGTTGACATATATGCTATCGGTAATCTTAATTTTCTATATTCGTTGACATATTTGTTATTGGTAATCTTAATTTTTTAAATTCTTTGACATATTTGTTATTGGTAATCTTAATTTTCTATATTCGTTGACATATTTGTTATTGGTAATCTTAATTTTCTATATTCATTGACATATTTGATATTGGTAATCTTGATTAAATATATTCGTGGACACATTTGTTATCGGTAATCCAGATTTTTTTGGCTGTGATATGTTTTGTTATGTATTTTCTATACTTTGAGTACCATTGATATAAAGTTAATTAGGTCATTGAGGTAATTAGTTTGGAGAAACTTTGTAAGTCGATTTCTATCGCCTTTAGTATGGTAATTAATTCCTCATACTTAGTTTTATAGGTAGATTTAAGTTGTTTTTAAGATTGTCATTTGTGAATACTTGAATGATTTCTGAATATTGTGTGTGTATATATATATATATATATATATATATATATATATTTATATATATATATATATATATATATATATATATTTATATATATATATATATATATTTATATATATATATATATATATTTATATATATATATATATATATATTTATATATATATATATATATATTTATATATATATATATATATATATATATATATATATATATATATATACATACATACATACATATATACACACACAGTATATTGGTCGATTGATTGTTAGAATATGTGACACAACTGAAAGCGCATAAAATGTACTGGTTTCAATACAGTGATCATAGCTACATTTTTGAGTGTTTGTAGCAATTATTGTCCACAGGAAATAGATTCAAATTTTGGCTTTGCCGTCGTGTAGCCCTCAGTCAGTCTCACAAGTTAATGGTCCCTGTATAAGTATATATAATGAAGGTACTATGCTCCGTCTTTATGATGGTATATCACGTCTACCGGGGCGTGTGAAGGTATTGATATATATATATATATATTATTGATATATGTATATATATGTATATATATATATATATATATATATATATATGTATGTATGTATGTATGTATGTATGTATGTATGTATGTATGTATGTATGTATATATATATATATATATATATATATATATATATATTATAGATATTTTATATATATGTGTATATATATATATATAATATATATATATATATATATATATATATATATATATATATATATATATATATATAAAGCCTGTACACTTAATTTCATTTCAATGGCCATACACTTTTATATAACGAAAAAAATAGTGCAAAAATTTCATATATAGAGTAGATAACCGAAGAAAAAAAAATGTTGGGCATCAATGAAATAAAATCGTGAACTACAGTATCATCTCCCTCACATCTGCTGTAACTTCCTGATGTCCATAGTTACCAACAGACTAGGAAACAACAATAGATATAAATATATCCCTTAGAGGAAGCCCGTAACTCTTTTTTCTCGGATCTCGTCGAAGTAAATGGTCGGATTACTTTATTGATGGAAGTGAGCTCACTTATTGGACAATTCCGTTCTCACGTTAACACCGTGTTTCCTTTGGTCCCCTGGCAGGGGGAGTAGAGAGGGCTATTCGGGTACTGTTAGTCTTATGGAGAGAGAGAGAGAGAGAGAGAGAGAGAGAGAGAGAGAGAGAGAGAGAGAGAGCGTTACAAGGAGTTTAAAGGATTTTGGATGTCTCGCTTTTTTCTTCATCCAGGGAGACTTGATTTGCTCTTGGAGAGAGAGAGAGAGAGAGAGAGAGAGAGAGAGAGAGAGAGAGAGAGAGAGAGAGAGAGAGAGAATATGAATGAATGTGTTACAAGGAGTTACAAGGGGTTAGGATGTCTCAGATTTTTTTATTACATCCAGGGAGACTCTCCAGGAGCAAATGGAGAGAGAGAGAGAGAGAGAGAGAGAGAGAGAGAGAGAGAGAGCGTTACAAGGAGTTTAAAGGATTTTGGATGTCTCGCTTTTTTCTTCATCCAGGGAGACTTGATTTGCTCTTAGAGAGAGAGAGAGAGAGAGAGAGAGAGAGAGAGAGAGAGAGAGAGAGAGAGAGAGAGAGAGAGAGAGAGAGAATGAATGAATGTGTTACAAGGAGTTACAAGGGGTTAGGATGTCTCAGATTTTTTTTATTACATCCAGGGAGACTCTCCAGGAGCAAATGGAGAGAGAGAGAGAGAGAGAGAGAGAGAGAGAGAGAGAGAGAGAGAGAGAGAGAGAGAGAGAGAGAGAGAGCGGGGGGGGGGGAGGTGTCGAGTGACTGACCATAGGGTTGATTGTGTGATGCCGCGAAAGTAGCAATTGGGTTCTTTATTGCTTAGGGGAGAGAGAGAGAGAGAAAGAGAAGCCGAGTGGGATGCACTGATTCAACACCTGTGTGAAATGCCTGGCGATTAGTTCTCTGTAATTCTATTGCTGACATGACCTGGGGCTAATGGATTTACTAGAAGGGTGTTGTAAATCTTATAAGGCCAACGTGTGTGTGTTTGTGTGTTTATTTTTGCTTTGGTGTGTTTATAATTTTGATTTCGTAAAGTTTTTTTTTTTTCAAATCTTAAACATTTTTGTTAGTTTGTTGATTTCAGTTTCCATTATTTTGGGCATCCCATGTGTGTAATATGAAATGCTCATATGGAAAGGGACGATATGAGCTAATTAGCTTACATTACGTTTATTTTTATTATTCTAATGCACTTGATATTAATAGTTTTAATGATGATAAAATTTTAGTAACGATGATGACGAAATTTCTAGTCAACAGAAACACCAATAGTAGTAGTCATCATCATCATCATCATCATCTCCCCCTACGCCAATTGACGCAAAGGTCCTATGTTAGATTTCGTCAGTCGTGTCTATCTTAATCTTTTAAATCAATACTTCTCCATTCATGGAGATAGTTTGGGCATGCTCTTCGCACTCCCGAAGTGAGATTCTTTACTTCACCAAACTTTTAACTATGATCCACAAGGCACTAGAAGAGTTGGGAGACCCAGGCCTACATGGCTGTGGACTAGATGATAGTAGTAGTAGTAGTATTTTTGCTGTCCATAGATTTACTTGAGATGATAATGATAAAAAGTTTTCAATCAATAATTGTTAAAAAGTGGTGCAATAAGTTATCCATTTGCCTGGAATATACATAACTTTTCCATGTAAACACACAAATAGGTAAGGCAAGTTATTTCATTGTTTTATTCTATTTAAAGAAATGCACATTTCCGTCTTTTACTTTTTTATAACCTCGATGAGTGACATTTTCCGTGAACAAATCCTCATTATTTTAGCTGTTTTATGAAGGGTGTTGGTTCATTAGTTATTAACGGAACCTTTCAGCTAGTGATTGGTATAACACTTAATCGTGTTTATTTAGTTAAATCAGTTCATTAGTTATTAACGGAACTTTTCAGCTAGTGATTGGTATAACACTTAATCTTGTTTATTCAGTTAATACCTTTCATTAGTTATTAACGGAACCTTTCAGCTAGTGATTGGTATAACACTTAATCTTGTTTATTCAGTTAATACCTTTCATTAGTTATTAACGGAACCTTTCAGCTAGTGATTGGTATAACACTTAATCGTGTTTATTCAGTTAAAACAGTTCATTAGTTATTGACGGAACCTTTCAGCTAGTGATTGGTATAACACTTAATCGTGTTTATTTAGTTAAATCAGTTCATTAGTTATTAACGGAACTTTTCAGCTAGTGATTGGTATAACACTTAATCTTGTTTATTCAGTTAATACCTTTCATTAGTTATTAACGGAACCTTTCAGCTAGTGATTGGTACAACTCTTAAGCGTGTTTATTCAGTTAATACCTTAGATTAGAGAATTTTGTTAATCTAACCCCCCTAAAAACTGTTCGCTGAAATTCCGTCTCACGTGAATAATCGAAGGGAATTTTTTTCATTTTTTTTTATTGAATTATTTCTTATGATTATCACAGTTTCGTCGTTTTTTTCGTATATGCTGTTTTTTTTTTCTCTCTTTTTTATGATGGTACTCCGGATCTATAAATTCAAGTCATGCTGATTGCGGGAAATCCAAGGTACAAGGTCCGTCCTCCTGGACAATAGTATTTTTCTATTTTAAGAAAAAGAAGGCTGTCTGATTTTCATACTTCTTGTCTGTTGTTACAATTGGCGTTTTGTCATTTTTTTTATTTCATCGGCCCAAAAAAATTTTTTTGTTAGAGAAGGATTTTTTTTTTGTTTTTTTTCTCAAGATTTTTTTATTTGTTTAATGTGAAGGTCGAGAAGTAGGTCATCAAAGTACCCGGATGTAGCTTATGGCGACACCAGTTAAAAAGAAAAATCAGTTTGGGTTTAATTTTGCCATTTTTTTATTTCATCGGCCAAAGAATTTTGATTTTAATTTTTAATTTCATCACGAATTTTTTTATTTGTTTAATGTGAAGGTCGATGAGCAGTTCATATAAGTACCGGGATGTAGCTTATTGCGACGCCAGTTAAATAGAGTAATAAATTTCGTATGCAGCTCAGCGTTGAAGGAAATAAAAAAAAAAAAAAAAATTCAGCCTTTGAAAGTCATTGAATGCATTATTTGTTTAAATAAGGGTTTCAGAACACTTTGAATTTTTAGCAACAAATATGGCCTGCAATTCTTAGCCCTTCTTAGACTTAGTTTATTCTACTTTCGAAACTAATTTATTCTTTTATGTAAATTGAAGTTACCTTTGGAAAGTCTATGATGGTTTCGTGTTAAAAATATAGGTAGATGGGTCATACATGAGCTCTCTCTCTCTCTCTCTCTCTCTCTCTCTCTCTCTCTCTCTCTCTCTCTCTCTCTCTCTCTCTCTCTCTCGAAATTACAGTCAATGTTCTCTTTTATGCTGGTGGCCAAGTACATTAAATGTTCACAAGCGGGAAAAGGTGCTACTGCAGATGCGGGAGAGAGAGAGAGAGAGAGAGAGAGAGAGAGAGAGAGAGAGAGAGAGAGAGAGAGAGAGAGAGAGGGGATCTTGCTAATAATAAGAGAAATTTGCTCAGATATATTGTTTGATTATAAAGATATCAGAATTTAGATCACCCCTTGTTTTGTATCCTTGGTGTTTCCAGATTTATAAACGGATTGCAATATTGCAATTCTTTTTATTATATTTAAACTATTTGCAGTTGTGGGACTGTGCAGCACGCGTCCACTTGCCTTTGAGATATATATATATATATATATATATATATATATATATATATATATATATACAGTATATATATGTATATATATATATATATATATATATATATATATATATATGTGTGTGTGTGTGTGTGTGTGTGGATGGGTGTCTTTGTGTGTGTGTGTGTGTGTGTGGATGGGTGTCTTTGTGTGTGTGTCTGTCTGTGTGTGTGTGGTAAACGAAGTAAGTTAGGAAAAGTAAAATGCTAGTTTCTCTATAAAGAAAAGTTTAATAAGATGACCCTACCAGTATTAACTTACGCTTCAGAAACTAGGTGCCTTACTAATGCATGAGAACACAAGCTAGTTACAGCTTAAAGATCTATGGAAAGAATAATGATGGGAACAAGGCCAATATTGGCATTGGATGGGAATAACACTAAGAGACAGAAAAAGAGCAACATGGATACAAAAGCGAACTAAAGTAGAGGATACTCTTACAGCATGTAAGACAAAGAAATGGACATGGGCGGACATAAAAGTGAAATGGCAGACCATAGATTGGCATTAAGAATAACATGGTGGGTCCCTATAAATTGTAAAATAACCTGGGGGAATGAAGAGAAGACGATGGATTGATAAACTAAGAAAGTTTGCAGGCGTAGACTGGCACAGAAAGACCATAAACACTCAAGTGGAAGGGCATGTCTTGAGGCCTTTATTCTGCAGTGGACTAATAACGGCTGATGATATGTATATAAATACATATGCATATACACTACGTATGTCTACATAATTACTCGCATATACACATGTGTGTATTGCGCTGCAGGTTCCTCTGGCATAGGAACACGCGCAGACCTTTCCTTACCCACCCTAACCCAGGGGGTATTCTTTTAACCCTGCCCTAACCAAGCCAACTTTGGCCCGTGTAAACCGGGGTCCCGATTTAATTGATAGAATAGGGAGGCATTGTGCCATGAGTTAATGCCCGCGCAAGGGGCATCTCTGCGGCTGACTGCGAGGAAGGAAGGGACGCCTAGGGACAGCTCGGGCGTCAGGGAGATGGGAGGAGCGAGAGGGTAATGGAGGGAGATTGCCGTAGGGGAAGTAGTGGGCAAATCGTTGTTGGCGGCGGCACCCCTTCTGTAGTATAAATCAGTGCTAGCGTAACAGTATCCAAGGTTGTTGGGGGAGAGGGGGCCAGGGAGGTAACTTCCATATCCTTCGTTTCAGGGGGGGGGGGTGTTAATAGGGGCTCTCCCACTAGTCGTCTCACTCCCTCTATCCCTCATACCCGTAACTAAAACTCCTCCCGGTTCCTTGTTCCCTCCTAAAAACTAACCCCCCTACCCCACCCTGTTTCGGGTGGTGGGGTGGGGGCGGGTATGATGTTGGGTATCCACCTACACCATGTCGGGATCTCGGGATTGTTCCTATCACCGAGAACAACACTCCGAGTTCTCGTGGGGTTTTCCAGTTCATATAGCTAACATCTTTATGGTTGTAATGTCCACGAGTAACGCATGTCTTAAGTTTGCGCGCATATCATTACTGTTCGTAAAGTATTTTATTTTAATTGTTCATTACTCCTCTTTTAGTTTATTTCCGGGTTTCATTTCCTCGCTGGGTTATTTTTCCCTGTTGGAGCCCTTGAGCTAATAGCAAACTGCTTTTCCAACTAGGGTTGTAATTTTCCTACCATCGTTAACTAGATAACTGGCTTCATTCTTCTTTCATAGCTGTTAGATAACTCTTTTATTATTATCATTATTATTATTATCATCATCATCATTAGTATTATTATTAGCTAAGCTACAACCCTAGTTGGGAAAACAAGATGCTATAAGGACAAGTGTTCCAAAAGGGAAAAATACCCCAGTGAGGAAAGGAAATTAAAAAAACGATATGAGAAATAATGAACAATTAAAATAAAACATTTTAAAAACATTTTTCATATATAAACTATATAAAGACTTATATCAGCCTGTTCAATATGAAAACATTTGTTACAATTTTCCACTTTTGAAGTTCTACCGATTCAACTATCCGATTAGGAAGATCATTCCACAACATGGTCACAGTTGGAATAAAACTTCTAGAATATTGTATGGTATATTCACCCATCTTTCCAATCAACTGAAAAAGGGGGTGGGGGTATTTTAAAGGATGTGTTCGTATATTGGGTGAAAAGATGACAGAAATTAATTTACAAACTTGCGATGAAATTTCATTCTATCGTTTATAAAAGTATATGATGATTTCACACATTCAGAAAACATATTCTTTATATTAAACTTAACCGCATATAGTGTTAAAAGATGACAAAAATTAATTCACAAATTTGGGGCGAAATATCACTGTCGTTAAGAAAAGAATATAAGTATTACACATTCAGTTAAACATGTTCTATTAAACTGAACTTTCAGGAAGCATTTTTCCGTCTGCGCAAGTCATGGCTATTATGTAACCTTGTGGCTATACGGGAGAAGAAAATAGACGCCAAAGGGCTTGAGAAGGAATAGTGTTCGCAAAGATGGCGTTGGTAAGAATATCCCCAATGCCAAGTGTTCTGGAAGTTTTCATCTTTGAAATAGTTATCTAACTCTTAAAGAGAATTAAACTCCAAAATTTATCTGCCCTTGATTGTTCTATTTTCTTTTAAGAATGTGTTTTATAAATGAATGAATACAGCATATTACTACTACTACAACTACTACTACTACTACTACTACTACTACTACTACTACTACTACTACTACTACTACTACTACTACTAATAATAATAATAATAATAATAATGATAATAATCATGATAATAATAATAATAGCTAACCTACAACACTATTGGAAAAGCAAAATGCTATAATCCGAAGGACTCCAACAGGTAAAATAGCCCAGTGAGGAAAGGAAATAATGAAATAAATAAACTACAAGAGAATTAATGAAGTAATGAACAAATAAAAAAGAATAGAAAAAACACCAACAACATTTAAATAGATATTTTATACATACACTATAAAGAGATTTATGTCAGCCTGTTCAAGAATAAAAAAAGACAGCGTATGTGCTCCAACAGGGAAAATAGTCCAGTGTGGAGAGGGAATACGAAGTTACTAAGCTACAAGAGAAGTAATGAACACTTTAAATAGGATATTTTAAAAATACCAATATTGAGGTAGATATTTCATACATAAACTGTAAAAAAGAGATTGAAAGAAGATAGTTTTAAAATACCAACATTGAGGTATATATTTCATACATAAACTATCAAAAAGTTATTTATGTCAGCCTGTTCAAGAAGAAAAAAAAAAGTCAGCATGATATCTGAACAATAAAGATTTTATACAAGTATTCTTTACTGTGTAATGCTTAAACGGATGGATTTCCGGTCAGTAGAGGATGTGGACGTTGAAGTACATTTTATATAGAACTGATTTGTCTCACGGCCCAGTTTGTATTGAACGTTATGCAACATGGAAAACACTATCTTTATGCCGTTCAGCCAGTCAACCTATGCCGTTCTGCCATTCAACCAATCCCGCAAGTTTTTTTTCCCCTAGGTGTTATAACCCTCTTGCCAAATACGGGTATGTATCACCGTGCAGTTTTTTGGAATATTAATAAATATATGCGTAATATAATATAATATATATATATATATATATATATATTTATATATATATTTATATTTATATATTGTGTGTGTAGGCAAGCTTGCTATATGTATAGTGCCTGTAGTCTGGTGAAAACGAGACTGTGACATGGATATTTTTGTTTTTGTTTTCAGTGATGTTCAACATCTTGATGAAAAGAGAGAGGTCAGAGTAAGGACTGTGGATGTAGGTGTTGGTAGGATAAGATAATGTCTAGTGAGTAGGATGGGGAATGATTTATATTTACAGATATACTGTGATGATTGGTGACAGTGAAGAGAAACTGCGTGTGCAAGAGAAAGTTGAAAGTAAACTTTTTTTTATCTTTTATTTTGGAAATAGTTACATTTTATTAACTTCCATTTTTTCCTTCTTTTATCAAGAAATATTAATTTTCAAATTATATTTTAAAAAACTTGTATAGTTGTTTTTTATTAATTCTGGTACACTGACGCCCCCCTTAGCTTCCCGAGAAGTGTACCGGAATTAATGGAGCCAACTTTACATTAGCAAGGTGATGAGAGTAAATGAAAATAATTAAGGTTAAATAATATTTCAGTATTCATTATGGAAGAATTACTGTTGATTCATATAAGTGAATGTGTTGAATAATGGCAGGATGAGAGAAGAGGTGAGGCACAGAATAAGATAAGAAAGAAAGGCAGTAGGATTTGTGCAGAAGATTGGGAAGAGACTATTAACTGTATGCGAAAGCTAGTGTAGTAATATAGTTTACTAACCAACTATCCATGGAAGTGAAGTATGCATGTTGAATGCAAATGAAAGGAGAGACCTTGTGAAAAGGAAATGCCAGCATTGCATATGTGGAGTAATAAGAATTGTCACGACTAAGATGGTGTGGGCACGTGTTGTGGATGGATGGTGGGGAGGGAGTGAAGAGGGCTTAGAAGGAGCCTGTTAAGGGGAGAAGATCAAGAGGGAGGCAGAGAATTAGATGGTGAGATAAGGTGAATGATAGATATGGAGAGAAGAGGTTTGGTGGAAGAGGATGCCTTTAATAGATTTCAATGGAGAGGGCGCATCAGGCAACCGACCCCTTAACGGTTGGGAAGAAGAGTAAGAACTGATAGTGAGAAATGTGGAGACAAGCGGTAATCGTAAAATGATAAACACAACTGAGAGAATGTAATAAGAGTATTTTGAGATGGTTCGGTCATGGGGAAAAAATATACGACAGTAGGTTAGTGAATGGAGTGTATAATTCAGAAGTGCTAATGGTAGGAGATCAAGCCTTAGGAATTAATTGGTAAATATTTTGGGAAGGAAAGGCCCTGAAGCGTAAAAGTGCTAGACTGGTGTTAATTGCGTAGTGTGGGAATGAGATTTAGATGTGCGGCTGGTGAGCTTACCTTGTATGAGCGAGAGGAAAGTAATAGTGAAGAAATTTTACAGGTAAAGTTTATCCAGGATTCGGTAGTTGAAGGGTTAATGTAACAATCTTGTATTTCTTTGAAACCATTCTTTTTTTCTATTCTTAAATTTCAGTACTTTCAAGATAGTCTACTTATATACGGTAGTGGTACTTGAGAGCTAAATGACAGTTAATGTGTTGATAAGCCATTGTATCACATATACTGATGTTTGGTTGTCAATATTTTATTTTGCGCATCGTTCATCTTTAATTTCATCTATTTAGTAACGGACTATTGTCTTTGTATTACAATATTAACGACTTGGAAAAGTCTTTACCTGCATATTCTTCGTAACACATGATGTTTTCATTTCTTTCCATATAATTCTTCTCTATTTTTCTCCTCCGAATATTCATGGCGACTACGATTTCTCAAAGTAACGAGTATGATACTCTTAAGTCCATGTAAAGCGTAAACTTCCTAACTCAAGGGTAGAAGCGACTGGCGGAATGCGACAAACATCCGTTAAACTTGTTGCTATAAAGTGTCGAATAGCACCTAGAGCCAGAGGGGAGGGTCTTCCTACAGAATAATGGCGCGCTGCCAACTCTTGTCGCCCTTGTCTGTGGTGACTGGCCAAGTTGTGGGCTTCCGCATACACGTTGCTACCTAGTAAATAAACCTGTATTTCTTCTTCCACTGACGACCAACGGGAGAATCTCGTGGGGGTGGTGAAGGTTGGGTCTCCTCCGTGGCATACGGTTTAAAGGCTACTCATGAATGGCAGGGGCAGGTGACAGTGACATTGCCCTATCAAGCAGGCGTGTTCTAAACGTGCTAGAGGCTGTGCAGTAAGTGCGTTAGTTGGCGTAGCCAGTAATTGTAGCGTTATGGAAGCGTTGTAAACGTTCTAGACTTTCTAAGTAAAGATCTGGCAGTGATTTTAGCGTTCTGGTAGAGATGTAAACGTTTTAGAGGCTGTTCAGTGAGTGCATGTGGTTTTGTAGCTCAGTGATTTTAGCCTTCGCCACCCAAGCTAGGGCCAAGGAGGGCCAGGCAGTGGCTGCTGAAAACTCAGCAGATACCTGTAGGCTCCTCTAAACCCCCCATCCTTAGCTCACAATGATGGTGAGGTTGCAGTGACTAAAGGAACTAACGAATTTGAGCGAGACTCGAACCCCAGTCTGGCGATCACCAGGCAAGGACATTACCAACAGGCCACCACAAACCCTTTCGATTATTTCGATTTCAGCCAAGTTTTGCTGATGATTGAAGTAGTCGTGGGATATAACAATAGGCTATAGAGCCTCATTTCTGTTCAAATGTCCGTCTCTTTGTACTTTTATAAATGAAAGATTGCTTTAATGTTGTTACTGTTCCTATTTTCTATTTTAGTTGTTAATTACTTCTCTTGTGGTTTATTTTCTTATTTCCTTTCCTTTGGAGCCCTTTGGCTTGTAGCATCGTGCTTTTCCAAATAGGGTTGTAGCTTAACTAGTGATCATCATCATCATCATCATCTCCTCCTAAGCCTGTTAACGTAAAGGGCCTCCGGTAGATTTCGTCAGTCGTCTCTATCTTGAGCTTTTAAATTGATACTTCTCCCTTTATCATCCCCTACTTCACGGTTCATAGTCCTCATCCATGTAGGCCCGGGTCTTCCAAACCCTTCTAATGCATTGTGGAGACCAGTTGAAAGTTTGGTGAACTAATCTCTCGAGGGGAGTGCGAAGAGCATGCCCAAACCATCTCCATCTACCCCTCACCATGATCTCATCGACATTGTAATCGTTTATCAATAGCTTGAGTGTTAGTTGTTGATCTTATATATGGATCACATAGCTTACACTTGAAACTGTTTTTTCATTACGGGTTGTGATTGCAACATGATCCAAATGTGGCAGTTTTTTGTTTATAAAACTAACTCAAGGTTTCAAGCTGCAAAACAAGATTTTTTTTTATGTAGTTGCCAATTGAATAGGAGGTTTCTTCATGAATTATGCCTATTAAATTGGGGATTTCTCCGGGAATTAGCGCAACAAAAACTTTAGTTTATTGTTCAGAATATTAATTCATTGCTTTGTTCACGAAGAATATCTTTGGATTCCGGGACAATAACATATCAGTTGGGCTGATCATATGGTTATAAACGTAGATTTTTTCCTTCTTAAAACTTAGACTTGAAGAGAGTTCATGGTAAACTTCAAAAGTTCAAACTTGCAGCAAATGTTTTTATGTTGAACAGGCGGACATAAGTCTTTTTATAGTTTACATATCAAATGTATGTGTTATTGTTATTACTGTATTTTAAATATTCATTTTAATTGTTCATTATTTCTCATATCGTTTATTTATTTCCTTATTTCCTTTCCTCAATGAGCTATTTTTCCTTGTTGAAGTCCTTTAGCTTATAGCATCTTGCTTTTCCAACTTGGGTTGGAGGTTAGTTAATAATAATAATAATAACAATAAATTCAACGGAAATATTTCATATCATTCTTGCGACGTTGACAAATTTGCACTGTAATTAAGGTAAACTTGGAATCAATGTTTCAGAAACGGAAAGAAATATGTACGAGACACTGCAAAAATATTTACGAAATTGCAAGACAATATTTAGTCTCGTATTCGGCTAATAACGCCCAGTCTTCTCTCTCTCTCTCTCTCTCTCTCTCTCTCTCTCTCTCTCTCTCTCTCTCTCTCTCTCTCTCTCCAAGTGACAGTCGAACATTTTCTTGTTCTTTTAATTTTTCTATTATTTTTTCTTTGTATCTTAAACATTTTTGTGGTGTTCATGGGTGTTTTGATTTCATAAAGAACGCTTGTTTTAGTATTTTGGATTGGGTTTTCAAAAGTCCATTTGCGCAATGTTAGTTTTGGTGATACAATTAATCTGATTTTGACCTTTGCGTGTATTGTATAAGAAACTTATGCTTATATCAATGTTCTTTTAAACCTGGTGTTTTATATATCAGACTTTTGATAACATGTATGTACCGTTAAAGAAATACAGTATATAAATGAATATATAATTTTTTACCTTTTTCTTTTGAACATTAATTTTTCATTTTGAATATTAATTTTTCATTTTAGTTTATGTAGGGCAATGGTCTATATCTAACTGATGTTTTCAGAAATACTATAACTGGTTTTGAAAGTTTTTTTTTTTTTTTTTTTTTTTTTTTTGCCAATTGGTCTTGAAATTTAAGACTGCTCAAATCATAAAATGTAGGGACCTGATGTTTTTCATGAAGTAGGAAAAAATTTCTTAAGATGCGTCTCTTTTGGAAAACTATTTTTGTGGAAACTTTTGTGACTGCTACATTAATTTTTTTTTTCTTTAATGTTGTCATCAGAACCCCTTTTATGGTTAAATCTTATTCCTCCATTCTGAACAAACTCCAGTATATTTTGTATATTGATCAAGA
>NC_090728.1:180392218-180399718 GCF_036898095.1 Palaemon carinicauda
CCCTGTACCCGTCCTTATAGCCGACATTCATAAATGTATTTCAGTTATTTATATGATCATTTAGTTTATGAAATCAAAATAACGATGCTGAGTAATTTTACTTTTTGGAGTATGATTGTTTATTATTATTATTATTATTATTATTATTATTATTATTATTATTATTATTATTATCATCATCTAAGGTACAGCCCTAGTTGGAAAACAAGGATGCTATAAGCCCAAGGGCTCCAATACGGAAAAATATCCCTTGTGAAGAAAGGAAATAAACTACAAGAGAAGTAATGATCAATTAAAATAGCATATTTTAAGAACAGTAACAACTCCCTTCTTCATCAACAGAAGTTCTTTCGTCTGTATCAGCCCCTTTCCGAGAAGGTTATAATTGACTGAAGTCTTTTATTCCTATTATTTTTACTATTGCTTCCAGTGTTCTTTGTCATAACAGATAACAGTAGAGGTGACGCCCATCTCTCTCTCTCTCTCTCTCTCTCTCTCTCTCTCTCTCTCTCTCTCTCTCTCTCTCTCTCTCTCAATGGTTGGACTTATAATTATGATAAAAGTTTAATCATTTTAAAAATTCATATTGAAAATCATACCAGTAGAGATTACGTCTCTCTCTCTCTCTCTCTCTCTCTCTCTCTCTCTCTCTCTCTCTCTCTCTCTCTCTCTCAATGGTTGGACTTATAATTATGGAGAATGTTTAAGCGCTTTAAAAATTCATATTGAAAATGATATCGGTAGAGGTGACCTACCCCCCCCTCTCTCTCTCTCTCTCTCTCTCTCTCTCTCTCTCTCTCTCGAGGACTTATAATTATGATGATTTATTCACGTGAAAAACCTAATCAGAAAATATCTTTAATCGACTGTAAGGTAAAAAGATAAGATATATTCGTTTAATTACGTATTAAGCATAGAGAGAAATTAATTTTTTTTTCTATTTTTATACAGGTATAGTTCCTCCTCTCCACAAAATAAAGACCCGAAAGTCCTCTCTACGGTCTAAGGTATGTGAAAGCTGGTATATATAAAAAAAAAAGGTCTTCGAACAGTGCAAGCGACTCCTTTCCAGATATATAAATGACGTCATAAGCATGAGATCCGGCCGCGGAGTGGTCAGGCTGGAAAACACGACTCTGAAACTGCGGAGTTATATCATGGGTCTTATTTGCTGGAGTTATTCCTTCCCGGTTTTTTTTTTCTTTTTTTTTTCTCCTTGATTAGTTCAGGAGATTTCCATGTAAGACTTTTTTTTTTCTTTTTTTTTTACCTTGATTAGTTCAGGAAATTTCCATGTAAGACTTTTTTTTTCTTTTTTTTTTTACCTTGATTAGTTCAGGAAATTTCCATGTAAGACTTATTTTCTTTTCTTTTTTTTTTACCTTGATTAGTTCAGGAAATTTCCATGTAGGACCTTCGAGATTTAAGGGGGAAAAACTATAACCCCATGGTGGTAAATCGAACTTTTTTAATGAAAACAAATTGTCACTTTTTTGTACCTTGACTAGCTCAGGAAATTTCTGTAATACCTTCAAGATTTAAGAAAAATAACTAACGCTACGATGGAAAATCGAACGATTTGAATTGGATAAAAAATTTTGTCACAGGTTTTTGTTTATTTTGAATAGCTCGGAAAATATCTATGTAATAACTTTGAGATTTAAGAAAAACAACGCCATGATGGAAATTTTGAATGAAATGAAATTATTTGTCAACTTTTTTTCACCTTGAATAGCTCAGGAAATTTCTATGCAATAGCTTCGAAACTTGAGAATGGCGTCATCATAAAGGAAAATCGAGAATTTGGAATAAAATGAAATGAGAATGTCTCAAGTTCAGCATCCGTTAAAGCAAACGCCAATAAATTTTTGAATTTTTAGTTATAGGACATGCTGTAACAAATTTAAAAGGTCCTCTGTATTATTATTTTCATTATTCAATAATGATTTGATGAAAGTCTCTTGGTAATTTCCTTATCACCCTGCTATACTTTGCTGGATAAGTTCTGCCTTGTCTAGTTCTCATCGTGAATTTAAAGTGCAGTCTAGACTCTGCTCGGTTGCTTCGCACACAAAACGGATTTTGAGCGAAGCTAAAAATCTATTTTTGGGTGAGATGTCCATGACGTCCTGATGGAAGGTTCCTTCAGTAGCTTCCTGAGGGTATATATGACTAGAGTAGATATTCCCAGAAAATTAAACTAAAGGTTTCACAGAATTCTAACTTCTGGCGCGAGTACCTTAAAGGTTTTGTTATATAATTAATGTTGACGTCCCAACAACTGTTTTTATCATAACTTAAATGTTGTGAAGTTTTTAATCTTTATGGTAGAGCTTTCAGAGAAGACTGTAACGCTATATAAAATAGATAAACCAAACAGACACAAATAGATAAAACAAAACCATAGCAGTCTAGTACCGCAGTGTTACCAAGGTATCTCTTGCGTGAATCCCCAGCCTTGTTATAGGAAGGTCGCTGGCTATGAATATAAGCCTAAATCTTAGAAATATAATCCAACAGTGTTTAGTTTAAATCTAACCTAAATGTACGTGAAGGATTATGTTATGAGAGGCCCTTCCAGGAAAAAAAAAAATGCCACAATGGAAACACGCAGTAACACCTCGCGAAGCCTAATTGCAGGTCTGGAGTGTAACCCGATGAGATATTCCCACGGTTTCGTTACAGTCTGATGCCTAGATCTTCTGAAGGAGGGATCTTATCGCTGTAAGAACACACGAGTCACGAGCTTTAGTTGTATTGCGCTTTCTCTCGTGTTTTGGATAAGGGTCTGGATGTTATGCCCAATATACACGACTGAGTGACGTGTCTTTGACCAAGACTGAATGTATGTCTTGGAAAGGCGACTGAATATGTCTGACAGGTGACTGAATGTTATGTCTTGGAAAGGTGACTGAATGTATGTCTTTGACAGGTGACTGAATGTTGTCTTGGAAAGGCGACTGAATGTTGTCTTTGACAGGTGACTTGAATGTTATATCTTGTATAGGCGACTGAATATGTCTGACAGGTAACTGAATGTTATGTCTTGGAAAGGCCACTGAATGTTGCCTTTGACAGGTGACTGAATGTTATGTCTTGGAAAGGCGACTGAATATGTCTGACAGGTGACGGGATGTTATGTCTGGGAAAGGCGACTGAATGTTATGTCTTGGAAAGGCGACTGAATGTTGTTTTTGACAGGTGATTGAATGTATGTCTTGGAAAGGTGACCAAATATGTCTGACAGGTGACTGGATATTATGTCTGGGAAAGGCGACTGAATGTTGTCTTTGACAGATGACTAAATGTTATGTCTTGTATAGACGACTGAATATGTCTGACAGGTGACTGAATGTTATGTCTTGGAAAGGCGACTGAATATGTCTCTGACAGGTGACTGAATGTTATGTCTTGGAAAGGCGACTGAATATGTCTTTGACAAGTGACGGGATGTTATGTCTAGGAAAGGCTACTGAATGTTAGGTCTTAGATATGCTACTAAATGATAATTTGAATATGCGTCCGAATGTTGTCTTTAATATGTCTTTGAAAAATGTCCGAATGTTATGTCTTAGCCAGGCAATCAAATGTGATGTCAAACGAATGAATATTGTCGTATATATTCGATTAAATATGTCTTAAAAAGGCGACTGAATGTTATGCACAGGTGGATGAATGTCATATTGTAGACAGTCAATGGAATGTTATGTCTTATGTCTTGCCAGGCTACTTAATATTTTGTCTTTGACAGGTTATTGAACACTCTTGCACGACCGAGTTATACATTCATATTTGCCACATTCAGAGATGTTAGGGAATTTATTATGTTTTTATGATAAATTTATACCACTATCTCTTCTTCTATTTTGTCAGGGAGCCTTTACAGAATCCTTTGTAGTTTCCTATTTTCTCTATTATTACAAATTGGTAAATATTTTTATGCTACTTTATTTTTTTTCATTTTGCCCGAAAGCCTTTACAGAATCCTTCTCTATTATTACAAATCATTGGTAAATATCTTCAATTTCCGTTCCATCTGACGAAAGATGAATATGCAACTTCTGTACTGGGTGGTTTATATGACATTAAAAGAAACAGTGCAGAAAATACTTGTGTTTATACTGAAGTCACCAAAGGAGACAATCTAGTTGACCATTTTCCTCTCCACTGGAATTCTTGAGAAAAACGTCCATTATTGCTCTTCCATGAAGCCAATTCGAAGAGTTAAGAATATCAAGGTTTATTATAAGCATTTTTCAACCGGATGTAGATCTCAATACTTTGTCTAGTTATTTGTGTCGCCAGAAACAAAACAAGTATGAATATACATTGTAATCAACTAAGGTTTAAAGGCTTAAAGGCTGCTCATGAATGGCCGAGGCAAGGGACAGTGACATTGTGACATTGCCCTATCAAGCAGGACAATGCCTTAGAGACTGACCATATTACGTATGATCATCGCACAAGCTCCCTCCCCACCCAAACTAGGACCAAGGAGGGCCAGGCAGTGGCTTCTGATGACTCAGCTGATAGACCTATAAGCTCGCCTAAACCTCCCATTTTTAGCTCACAAGGATGGTGAGATTGCAGCGACCAAAGCAACTAACAAGTCTGAGCGGGACTCGAACCTCATTCAGGCAATCACCAGGCAAGGACGCTAACGAATGTGAGCTATTGATTAATCTCACGGTACGTCGATAATTTGCCTAGAGACAAAATTTGTCAGATTTGCTCTCCGATTTCCGTACATCTACGACACATGCGCAGTGATGCGAACTAGCCGAAGTCCTTGATTCTAAGATTGTAGCGTTATCTGTTGGTTTATTTACTAAGAGTGTGTTTTTTTCTGCGCTTTTCCTTTGACTAATTATTTAGTTCTTGAAGTTTGTTTTATTTGTTTGTGCTATATGAAATGATTTTTTTCTCAGATTAAGCAATTCAAAGGCTAAGTTACTTGATAATATAAGAAGAAAAGTATGGAAATGAGAGAGAGAGAGAGAGAGAGAGAGAGAGAGAGAGAGAGAGAGAGACTTACCACAAAAATTTCAGCGTTACGAAATTATGACGAAAATTGAGAGAGAGAGAGACTAAAGCCATTTATTATCACTGAACTAAGTAAATCTAATTATGTTCATAGTTTTAATGTGGGTGTATTCAAGACATATATAGTTCCGCCATGCATCGTCATGCAATGGTGTTTTTTCGTCTCGGTTTACGGCTTTAAGTCAAGGAGAATTTGCTCGCTTTGCAGCCCTGTGTGAAGGTTGAATGATAATTATCATAATGAGAATTGGGCTTATCATTGAATGGAAACTTTTTTCCTTTACTTTTTTCTTTTTTTTTATTTCTTTTATTGCTGTGGAGAGGTGGTATTATTATGCTTTTCTATTTTTTTCTTTCTTTCTTGGCTAAACCAAAGTTTTTTTAAATTCGATTGCACTTTTTTAGAGGTTTGAAATCATTCTTTATTTAAGAGTTCATGGTCTGGAACTGAATAAATGTGGCTCAGAAAATTGTTGTGCTGCGATTTGAAATTTTTTTTTTTTTTTTTTTTTTTTTTTTTTTATACAAGGATTTTTTCCCCTCTTTCAATTCTAATCTTATGGAATTTGCTTTCTCAAATAATTTTATTGGGTGAATTGATTTACAAAACTTTGAAGAAAAGTAATTAGGTTGTATTATTATTAAAAATAAGAAAATATAATTATTGTATGTTAATGTATTGAAAATCTCCTATGTCTGAGATTGTTGGCAAAACTATAGTTTTTCATTTCTATTAAAAAAGTAAGAACAAACAATATCATATTCAATATCTTGGTGGATAAATGGATATACTTTTGCTTTTGAAATCAGAAATATTTTTTATTTAATTTGTATTTCTTATTATAGCGTGTTGACGAGTAATTTAGCTCTGTATATGTAAAGATATGTTCAACTCTTGATAAAGTTTATAATATTTTTTTCTATATAAAGAAGACTTTTGTACCCGATTAGCGAAAGGGTTAGTTCATATGCAAAGCTGTGCCAAGGTATCTCTCTCTCTCTCTCTCTCTCTCTCTCTCTCTCTCTCTCTCTCATATATATATATGAATATATATATTTATATATATGAATATATATATTTATATATATATATATATATATATATATTTATGTATAAATATGTGTGTGTGATGCAACTTTTTTTTTTAAATAAGAAAATTGTAAAACTATCTTTTAAAAAAATTCTCAAAACCATCACTACCATCGTCAAAGTTACGTTCAGGAGATTATTCTAAAAGTATCACTTGAAACAAGAAATTATAAACCGTCAGCTACTTTTGAAATACAAATCCATGTGCGATGTTGCTTCTTGCAAGCATCTTACTGTGAGCGGGAACTTCGCTGGTATGCTTTAGGACAATGGGTACAAGATCCATGGAGGTACGCCGCGGAGAGAGAGAGAGAGAGAGAGAGAGAGAGAGAGAGAGAGAGAGATAATTTGCCAACCTGTTGTACCCCATGATCACATTCGAATATGGGGCTTAAAAAGAAAGAGAAAACTTAATTCTTTCCGAACGCGAAGTTTAGTTTTGCAGTGTAATAGATTTTGCCGTCATGGTAAGAAGGGTATTTCAGTTACGATGAGTTTAATTTTGCGATATATTTATTTCCTTGAAATTTTAGGTTTGTAACAGATTTGTTTCTTGCTGTTCTTTTTCTTATATACTGATTTTTAAGTGTTCAATTTGGCGCCAGATTTATTGCCTTGAAAGCTTAAGTTTGTAACAGATTTTAGGCGTGTTTGTTGCTTTTAGAAACTGCCAATTTTCATGAGTTTAATTTCGCGCCAGATTTATTTCCTTGAAGTCTCCGCCTTTGTAATAGATTTGCTTTAATCATTTTGTTATAAATTGCTTATTTATAAGTGTTCATTTTCGCCCCAGATTTATTGCCTTAAAAGCTTACGTTTGTAACAGATTTTAGGCGTGTTTGTTGCGCTTAGAAACTGCCAATTTTCAAGAGTTTAATTTCGCGCCAGATTTATTTTCTTGGAAGTCTCCGCTTTTGTAATAGATTTGCTTTAATTTATTTCTTTTTATAAATTGCTTATTTTTAAGTGTTAAATTTCGCGCCAAATTTACTTCCTTGAAATCATAAGTTTGTAACAAATTTAATTTTCAAGTTTAATTTCGCGCCAGATTTATTTCCTTGAATCCGCCTTTGTAATAGATTTGTTTTAATTTATTTCTTTTTATAAATTGCTTATTTTTAAGTGTTAAATTTCGCGCCAAATTTACTTCCTTGAAATCAAAAGTTTGTAACAAAATTAATTTTCAAGTTTAATTTCGCGCCAGATTTATTTCCTTGAAGTCTCCGACTTTGTAATAGATTTGCTTGAATTTTTTCTTATAAATTGCTAATTTTCAAGTGTTAAATTTCGCGCCAAATTTACTTCCTTAAAATCACAAGTTCGTAACAAATTTGCTTCTTCATTTTTGTTCTTAGAAACTGTTCATT
>NC_090728.1:180404273-180406773 GCF_036898095.1 Palaemon carinicauda
TCCGCTCAAGCTCTATAATTTCTTGTAGTGTCTGCAACCTCACCCTCCTTGTAAGGTAAGGATGCGGGGTTTGTGGGAGTCTACAGGTCTACCCGCTAAGTCGTCATCAGCTATTGCCTGGGCCTCCTTGGTCATAGCTTGATGAATAGGGGCTTAGGCGCTGATTATATGCATATATGGTCAGTATATAGGGAATTGTCATGTCTCTAGGACGTTGTACAGCCCCCTTACATCTGCCATTCATGAGTAACCAAATCTTTGAAATTAAACCATTAAGAAGCTTGATTGTGGATGAGCTCCATGTGCCCAAAACTTCCACAACATTCGTTGCACTGTGCGGAAGCCCCTTACGTAACTGCACCAATAACATGTCTTGTAAACCACCAGTATTTCCAGAATCAGCTATTGCTAGGATCCTCTATTCTTTCCACATGATCAAACCATCTCGATACACTGATGAGATTTTACGAATCCTACTTATCTCCAGAGTTATCATTTTCAGTTCCTCTCATACCACATATACGGAGACAATTAATGTCTACAGCTTCCATCTTTAACTATCATTAACATTTAGCATCCATACTTCACTTCCATGAAAGAGAGTTGCTTTAACAGTGTTTTTTTTTTTTTTTTATATATATATATTTCCACACCCCCAAGTTCCTTACTAATCTTGTGCATATTCCACTTCTTTGCCTCACCTGTTTTGTAATTCGTCCCCATCTCTTCTCGCCATAGTCCATGTAAATCTCAATTATTTATAAATGCAACTATTTCCATTCTTCCACGTCCATATTAAAATCCATTGCTCCACCTTAATTATTTCAATTTTCCATCATACCTTAACTATTATCTCATATGCTTTTAAACTTTCTCCTCTCAAAGTCAATACTTTTGCAATAGAACTAGTTTTTAATAGTAAAGAAACAGGTTTTATGGATAAGATATAAATTTTTATTTATAAGAAAATATTACTTCATAATTTATTTTTCATCCATTATATTTCATATATATTTGATCCATTTATTTAGCACTAATGTAAATATTTTTATTCCTTATTTTAATCAGACAGTTAGTTAATCTCCTTTTAATAATGATAGTATCTGCATTTTCTGCAAGCACCAGCCATTCCAATTCCATCAGACCCATTTTTTATCTTCACTTGACTTCTGGCACCATTCCATCCTTCAAGATACTATCCAGCCATGTAGTCATATTACAACTTGACTGAGCACATTTTTTTTTTACAGTCCCCCCCCCCCTCTGAAAGCTAAACAATGCTTTACTCACATAAGAAATATATATAGCTCTCATAACTTGACTTTTATATCATCAAATCAAAACCATCCAAATTCCCTCTCATTCAATCATAAGCTTTCTCTAAGTCCATTTTTTCCAAACACAACTTTTCCCTTCACTTTCAAACTTCACTCATAACTTTTATAACAAACACTTGATCCACTCAGCTTTTTCCTTATTTGATATCATACTTCTTCCCATATACATCTGCCATGTACCTGGTCGATTAAAATCCTACTATAAACCTTCATTGGTATACTAAGTAAACTTATGCCTGTATGAATTATACAGTCCTAATAATTACCTGTATAGCCATACAAAGGAATCGTTAATGCTTACAGTATACCCCTCCTTTTGGAACGACCCCTCCCCCCTTCCATATCTGTCTAATATAACAACAAATGCAGCCGTTTCTGGTCCACTGCAGGACAAAATCCTCAGTAGAACTTCGAAGGTTCAAACTTGCAGCAAATGTTTTTATGTTTAACAGGCTGGCAAATGTTTTTTTAGTCTATATAAAGTATATGTTTTAATGTTGTTGATGTTTTTTTAAATATTTTATTTTATTTTTTTCATTACTACTTATATCGTTTATTTTCTTTCCTCACTGGGCTATTTTTTCCCTGTTGGAACCTTTGGGCTTATAGCATCTGGCTTTTCCAACTAGGGTTATAGCTTAGCTAATAGTACTACTACTACTAATAATAATGATAATGATAATAATAATAATAATATAATAATAATAATAATAATAATAATAATAGTAATAATAATAATAACATACAGTATATATTCATGCCTGGGGTTTGGCTAGTTTTCATCACCTCGCTGGCCACTGCGGAATGGTGTCGGTGGAAGACTTTAGGCTGATCGATCACAGAAAACCAACCTAGTATGGGTAGCCCCAACTAGTACAGCTATGTTGATCAAGGCGATACACAAACCCTTTCGCCACCTTAAGGTATTTCCTAGTGTATATGTCTGTCTGTGCTTGTAAAGCGTGTAGTACACATAGTAAGAACTGTCATAAGAAAAATTTAAGACCAGTTTATAAGGACTAGCAAGAACATACCGTTAGAAGGAAGGACTGAGAAAGCCGTTACAAAAGAGCAAATGGAATGGCAGTAATTGTAAAATTCACCTTGAAGAGTGAATGTAGCCTTTTGTAATATAGCAGAGGTTATGTTTAATATCTGAATAA
>NC_090728.1:180416773-180424273 GCF_036898095.1 Palaemon carinicauda
ACGAGGAATGAGTAGGAATGAGAGAGAGATTAATGTAAATTTGAGAGTTCTTGTAAATAGAATGGACATTGGAAAGGTACAAGTTGGTTAATGTATGAGTGAGATGTGTTATTGTAGTCGAGTGACTGACTGGGATGTGGATGAGAAGTTTCTAGATGCATGAGGAGACAAATGGTCGTTCATTTGCTTAAGGGGAATGATGAAAGTTGGGAGGAGGTTATGTTTTCGACCCTATTTGTCTGTTTGTTCGATTGTGAACAACTTCCTGGCCACAATTTTACTCAGAGTAGTGAAACTTTCGGGAGTTAATTATTATGTTGAGACGTGGGAGTGATTAAATTTTGAAAGACCCAGGTCAAAGGTCAAGGTCAAGGTCGAGAAAAGGGTCGACCAAATTAACCTTAACCCCAAGTTCGCACATGGTTCTCACAGACTTCAAATACGCATACGGTCTAAATTGATCCTGGGAAAGGCAAGCTGGTTTCGAGAAATAAGCTGCCTTGTCGGAGGTCTGCACTCTTTTGAGTGTTTTTCTAATTGTTTGAGTGACTGTCTGGGATATAGATGAGAACAAGTTACAAATGCAAGTATACATGATAAAGTGTAAGATGATATTTTATAGTTGAAATAAGACATAATAATATGATTGATAAAGGAAGAGAAGACAGTGTTCAGAAAGGCCTATGCTGATCAACATGCAAAATATATTGTAGATGTAACAGGTAATATGATGGGATTAATTAGAGATTTTTATATGCAAAGAGAAGCTCATTAGGGTATGTAGGTGATATGAAATTGATGGATTGTTGCAAGCGTCGTAGACAAGATTGTGAATACCTCTTTGTTTTCTTTTTTTAATCTCTTTTGAGGTATAATAAGGAAAGGAAACAGAGATTGGTTAGGATATGTAGGTTTAATTAATGGAACAAGAAAATACTGTATATCGCGAGAGGAAGGTGAATATACTGTATCTGTTTCTGATAATGAAGAAAATCTACACAACCAAGTAAAATATATTCTAAGTATTTGCATGTTTAAAGGTTTTGAAGGTGGCTCATGAATGGCAGAGGCAAGTGGTAGGGCAATGTCCTAAAAACTGAATATATATATATATATATATATACATATACATACATACATATATATATATATATATATACATATATATACATATACATACATATACATACATATACATATATATATATATATATATACATATATATACATATACATACATATACATACATACATATATATATATATATATATATATTTATATATATATATATCACACAGACGTAAGATTAGCTCCCAAGTTCTCTCTTTATCAAGCTAGACTAAGGAGGGCCAGGAAATGACTGCTGATGACTCACCGGTTAGACCTGCAGGTTCCCCCAAACCCTCAATCCCTAGTTCACAAGGATGGTGAGGTTGCAGACACTACTAGAAACTATGGAGTTTGAGCGGGCCAAGCAGGGACATTTCCAATAGGGAGCTTAAAGCGAATATGGGTACGGGAAAGATTACACCAGTGAAAAGAAGACAAGAAGTTGATACAGCGAATATTAGTAAACAATAAATTGAGGAAGGATGGAAATAATTAAATTAAGTCCTTTTATAGTTTTATATGAATTATCTGTTTTAATGTTGTTAATGTTTTTTTGATATTTGATTTTAATTTTTCGTTACTTATATCGTTTATTTATTTCCCTGTTTTCTTTCCTCATTGGGCTATTTTTCCATGTTGGGGCCCTTGGGATTGTAGCATCTTGCTTTTCCAACTAGGGTTGTAGCTTGGCTAGTAATAATAATAGTAATAATAATAATAATGATATTATTATTATTATTAATTAGAATAATTTGGAAGTACGTGTAATGGGTAAAGGTTTGAGAGGAAAAGGTAGCAAGATTTTCGAAGGAAGTGTAAATAAAGCTTAGAAAAATGAGGGATACAAGTCAGAAGGTATTGGGATGAATTGCTTAATTAGTATATGATTATTAGGATACGATAAAAAATGTATAGAGGTGACTGAGATGCGGAAGATATGATTGGTGATGTGTATAATTCGAAGGTTTCGTGGGGGAAAGACCAGATTAAGGCGGAAGCGATCGGATAGATGGAATAAAAGAATATAATACTTGATTCAATTCTGTTTAAACCAAAATTAATAAATGAATAGTGAGCATATATGATTGATTGGGAATTATTAACTCTAGATAGATAATAAGAAACAAAAATAAATAACTTGGTAATAAAAAAAACTCTAATTTAAAAAAAAAAAAAAAGATTACTAGTTTCAGATGATTACTAAGGTAGGCTATGTACATTAAAATCTACAGAAACAAATAAAATATTTGAAATCTGAGGTTTTGATTGGCTCCACGTGCAATGAGCATCTTGGAATATTCCACGAGAAAATCCACCTGGTCTCCATCGGAAATTGCAAAGCGCTGACAAGCAAAAATGCTGGACAAACCCAGATTTGATCAATGTTGCAGTATTATGCATTGCCAAACACTGGGAAATCCCCCTTTTTTTGAGTGACCGGAGGTTTCTCTGGTGGAACCCGTTGAAGATTGAGCAACTTCAACAGGTTTTCTGGACATATAATTCTAGATGGACGGAGACACGGTTTCAGGCTTCGCTGTAACTCTTCTGGTTACATGAAGTACGAGGTGAAGATGGTGTTGAACGTTTCGATCATGCAAATTCATAATTTGAAATAATTCATGGAGATGATGTTGAACATTTTGGTCCTACAAATTTATAATTTGAAATAATCCATGAAGTTGATGTTGAACATTTTGGTCATACAAATTTATAATTTGAAACTAGAGGGGCACTCAGTAGAGCGCAGACCTCTCCCGCAACAGCTTATCTCTCTACCTTTTACTCGACCCTGACCTTGACCTTTGACCTTAACATGTATTAATTGGCGGGGGATTTTCATACACTCAAATATGAACCAAGTTTGAATTCTGATAACGATGTCCCAAACTTATGGCGGATTACCTAAGTTGGATATTTTGCTTAAGCGTGACCTTGACCTTCCAAAATTTAATCATTTCCTGCTTTGGTACATAACAGTTAATCCCTGCAAGTTTCATTACTCTACGATATAAATTGTGGCCCAAAAGCTGTTCACAAACACACAAACGGAGTAAAACATACCTCATTCTAACTTCGTTGGTGGAGGTAATAATTAATTTTCATTATATAAAAATGCTATTACATTTCTTAAAGGTTTTCCAATATATTCGAAATCAATGGTCGAAGAAAGAAAGCAGTGGCTCTTTTTCGAAAAAGGATTCTTGAATTTTCACATTACCCTATTAACTAGGTATTATTGTTGTTCTTAAACTTCTCTTGTAGTTTATTTCCTTATTTCCTTTCCTCACTGGGTTATTTTCCTTGTTGGAGCCCTTGGTCTTGTAGTATCATGCTTTTCCAATTAGGCTTGTAGCTTAGCAAGTAAGTTAGTTTCAGTTTCAAGACTCGCAAATTAGTTTCCATCTCAAGACTCAAAAATTAGTTTCCATTTCAAAACTCTCAAGTTAGTTTCCATTTCAAAACTCGTAAGTTAGTTTCCATTTCAAAACTCGCAAGTTGGTTTCCATTTCAAAACTCGCATGTTAAGTTTTTATCTCAAAATCGCAAGTTAGTTTCCATCTCAAGACTCAAAAATTAGTTTCAATTTCAAGACTCGCAAGTTAGTTTCCATCTCAAGCTTCAAAAATTAGTTTCTATCTCAAAACTCGCAAGTTAATTTTCATTTGAAAACCGGAAGTTAGTTTCCTTTGCAAAACTCGCAAGTTAGTTTCTATCTCAAAACTTGCAAGTTAGTTTCCATCTAAAAACTCGCAAGTTGGTTTCAATTTTAAGACTTGCAAGTTAGTTTCTATCTCAAAACTCGCAAGTTAGTTTCTATCTCAAAACTCGCAAGTTAGTTTCTATCTCAAAACTCGCAAGTTAGTTTCTATCTCAAAACTCGCAAGTTAGTTTCCATTTCAAAACTTGCAAGTTAGTTTCCATTTCAAAACTTGCAAGTTAGTTTCAGTTTCAAAACTTGCAAGTTAGTGTCTATCTCAAAACTTGCAAGTTAGTGTCTGTCTCAAAACTTGCAAGTTAGTGTCTGTCTCAAAACTTGCAAGTTAGTGTCTGTCTCAAAACTTGCAAGTTAGTGTCTATCTCAAAACTTGCAAGTTAGTGTCTGTCTCAAAACTTGCAAGTTAGTGTCTGTCTCAAAACTTGCAAGTTAGTGTCTGTCTCAAAACTTGCAAGTTAGTGTCTATCTCAAAACTTGCAAGTTAGTGTCTATCTCAAAACTTGCAAGTTAGTGTCTATCTCAAAACTTGCAAGTTAGTGTCTATCTCAAAACTTGCAAGTTAGTGTCTATCTCAAAACTTGCAAGTTAGTGTCTATCTCAAAACTTGCAAGTTAGTGTCTATCTCAAAACTTGCAAGTTAGTGTCTGTCTCAAAACTTGCAAGTTAGTGTCTGTCTCAAAACTTGCAAGTTAGTGTCTATCTCAAAACTTGCAAGTTAGTGTCTATCTCAAAACTTGCAAGTTAGTGTCTATCTCAAAACTTGCAAGTTAGTTTCTATCTCAAAACTCGCAAGTTAGTGTCTATCTCAAAACTTGCAAGTTAGTGTCTATCTCAAAACTCGCAAGTTAGTGTCTATCTCAAAACTTGCAAGTTAGTGTCTATCTCAAAACTTGCAAGTTAGTGTCTATCTCAAAACTTGCAAGTTAGTGTCTATCTCAAAACTTGCAAGTTAGTGTCTATCTCAAAACTTGCAAGTTAGTGTCTATCTCAAAACTTGCAAGTTAGTGTCTATCTCAAAACTTGCAAGTTAGTGTCTGTCTCAAAACTTGCAAGTTAGTGTCTGTCTCAAAACTTGCAAGTTAGTGTCTATCTCAAAACTTGCAAGTTAGTGTCTATCTCAAAACTTGCAAGTTAGTGTCTATCTCAAAACTTGCAAGTTAGTGTCTATCTCAAAACTTGCAAGTTAGTGTCTATCTCAAAACTTGCAAGTTAGTGTCTATCTCAAAACTTGCAAGTTAGTGTCTATCTCAAAACTTGCAAGTTAGTGTCTGTCTCAAAACTTGCAAGTTAGTGTCTGTCTCAAAACTTGCAAGTTAGTGTCTATCTCAAAACTTGCAAGTTAGTGTCTGTCTCAAAACTTGCAAGTTAGTGTCTGTCTCAAAACTTGCAAGTTAGTGTCTGTCTCAAAACTTGCAAGTTAGTGTCTATCTCAAAACTTGCAAGTTAGTGTCTATCTCAAAACTTGCAAGTTAGTGTCTATCTCAAAACTTGCAAGTTAGTGTCTATCTCAAAACTTGCAAGTTAGTGTCTATCTCAAAACTTGCAAGTTAGTGTCTATCTCAAAACTTGCAAGTTAGTGTCTATCTCAAAACTTGCAAGTTAGTGTCTGTCTCAAAACTTGCAAGTTAGTGTCTGTCTCAAAACTTGCAAGTTAGTGTCTATCTCAAAACTTGCAAGTTAGTGTCTGTCTCAAAACTTGCAAGTTAGTGTCTGTCTCAAAACTTGCAAGTTAGTGTCTATCTCAAAACTTGCAAGTTAGTGTCTGTCTCAAAACTTGCAAGTTAGTGTCTATCTCAAAACTTGCAAGTTAGTGTCTGTCTCAAAACTTGCAAGTTAGTGTCTATTTCAAAACTTGCAAGTTAGTGTCTATCTCAAAACTTGCAAGTTAGTGTCTGTCTCAAAACTTGCAAGTTAGTGTCTATCTCAAAACTTGCAAGTTAGTGTCTATCTCAAAACTTGCAAGTTAGTGTCTATCTCAAAACTTGCAAGTTAGTGTCTATCTCAAAACTCGCAAGTTAGTTTCTATCTCAAAACTCGCAAGTTAGTTTCCATTTCAAAACTTGCAAGTTAGTTTCCATTTCAAAACTTGCAAGTTAGTTTCAGTTTCAAAACTTGCAAGTTAGTGTCTATCTCAAAACTTGCAAGTTAGTGTCTGTCTCAAAACTTGCAAGTTAGTGTCTGTCTCAAAACTTGCAAGTTAGTGTCTGTCTCAAAACTTGCAAGTTAGTGTCTATCTCAAAACTTGCAAGTTAGTGTCTATCTCAAAACTTGCAAGTTAGTGTCTATCTCAAAACTTGCAAGTTAGTGTCTATCTCAAAACTTGCAAGTTAGTGTCTATCTCAAAACTTGCAAGTTAGTGTCTATCTCAAAACTTGCAAGTTAGTGTCTGTCTCAAAACTTGCAAGTTAGTGTCTATTTCAAAACTTGCAAGTTAGTGTCTATTTCAAAACTTGCAAGTTAGTGTCTATCTCAAAACTTGCAAGTTAGTTTCTATCTCAAAACTCGCAAGTTAGTTTTCATTTCAAAACTCACATGTTAGTTTCCATCTCAAAACTCGCAAGTTAGTTTCAATTCCAAGACTCGCTAGTTAGTTTCTATCTCAAAATTCGCTTGTTAGTTTCTATCTCAAAACTTGCAAGTTAGTTTCCATTTCAAAACTCACATGTTAGTTTCCATTTCAAAACTCACATGTTAGTTTCTATCTCAAAACTTGCAAGTTAGTTTTCATTTCAAAACTCACATGTTAGTTTCTATCTCAAACTCGCAAGTTAGTTTCAATTCCAAGACTCGCTAGTTAGTTTCTATCTCAAAACTCGCTTGTTAGTTTCTATCTCAAAACTCGCTTGTTAGTCTCTATCTCAAAACTCACAAGTTAGTTTCCATTTCAAAACTCGCAAGTTTTTTTTCCCATTTCAACACTTATGCCTGGCAGTATATGACAAATCGGTTCTATCCCCCACATGTTGCAGTCCGGCATTCATCAAGAGAAACATAGCATTACTTGGATTGTTACGTCACTATGGTAAGTTTAATTAGACAGACTTGCGAAATTTGTCGAGGAAAATGAAAGGGTTTCAAGGGGACTACTACTGGGATGGGGATGCACTTGCCCCAGGAGGGAGGGAGGGAAGGGAGTAAAAGGATGTTTGTACTTCAAGGTTTCTTCTTTCCTCCTTGCCTGTTTACTTGCTCTGATCTCCCCCCACCCCACCCGCCTCTTTGTCTGTATTTATATCTCTATTTCCTGCGATGTATCTTTCTCGTATTTATGAAGAGAAATACAATTGACGGAAAGTATTAGAGTAATTATGTCGATGCATACGTAGAGGTTTGCGGAAATTGTCAAATTACAATTTTTCGAAGAAAATTATTTAAAACAAATTCCTGGTCAAATGTGTAAAGCAAGTCCTCAGAAGTTGTATGATTTATAGTTATTGTAATCATTGATGCAATAATATACCATCTGTTAACAAAGGTTGCTCACGAATGGCAGAGGCAAGGGACAGTGACATTGCCCTAGCAATTAAGACAATGCCCTATAGACTAACCATATATTATATGATCAGCGCCCAAGCCTCCTCTCCACCCAAGGTAGGACCAGGGATGCCCAGGCAGTGGCTGCTGATGATTCAGCAGATAGACCTGTAGGCTCCCCCAAACCCCCCAACCT
>NC_090728.1:180429273-180466310 GCF_036898095.1 Palaemon carinicauda
CCTGCATTATAATCTTGGTGTGAGAACAGGAAAGTTAACACCATCTGAAATCATCCATGATCAGAAGGAACAAAAGCCGAGTAAGCTTCGAGGAATTTTCATAAATCAACCCGCTTGAGTTGTATGTCATTACAAGTGTGTGATTTTCTTACGTTCTGCTGACTTAACGCATAAGGTCTGTGGCTGTTAACTTCATTGCATATTACTGACATTTATCTCGAAAATGATTTATTTTCGTTGCTAGCTCCATTTCAGGCTTTACAAAAGGAAGTCGGCTAAGGGTAACATAAGACACATGAGTGACAAACATAGGCTATCTGAACCAAGAACAAATAGTAAATTTGGTGAAAGGGCTTTTAGCTACTGTGCGCCTAGACATTATAATAAACTGAATACTGAAATGAAGGACCTAAAGGGAGCAATTGAATTTAAGAAGAAACTAAAGCCATTACTTTTCACAAGATCATATGATTTGGAAGATGCTACAATCAAAGAATTATATAAGTTATAATGAAAATGTTTCGTTAGATGATTGATATGGACCCGCCCGAGAAGTAGTTCACTCGACTTCAGTGGAGGGTTGGATTTAAACCCAAAACAAGTAAACAAGTAAGTAAGTAAGTAAAAAGAGGGAAGGCATTCCTCTTATTATTATCAGTGGTCTGTGGAGATGTGGCACTTGGTTTCCAATGAAATCCACATTCCTTTAAAACCAGGTGCCCTACCCTATCGACCATTTCTCGCTGCGTTGAGTATAGCAATAGGCTACAGCATAATGAGTATTTATATCACTGGCAATGTTAGGAGGAATGTCTCTAGTATACTTTCAAGTAATGATATTTCTGGGGTTATATTTGTTATAATGATAATGACGACATTCATCTAACAACAATATGTATATTATTATTTATAAGTATATATATGTTATATATATGTTATATATATGTATTATATATATATATATATATATATATATATATATATATATATATATATATATATATATATATATATATATATATATATATATATATATATATATATATATATATATATATATATATATATATATATATATATGTGTGTGTGTGTATTCCCCACATGATATCGTCTAAGAATTTTCCTGGTGTTTCCTCATGTGTTACAAGGCTGTCGTCCTACATGTAGGTAACCACAACATTCCCTTCGGTAATAATACTGAAGGACCCTCGTACTGGTGCGCGGGTCCCCAGAGATGTTTATTTTATATATATATATATGTATATACGAGTATACAGTATATACTGTATATTTTATGTATATATTCTTTAACATTTTTCCTCACGCGGGGATAAGGTGTTGGCATTCAGCTTCCCGAACATAGAGAGAGAGAGAGAGAGAGAGAGAGAGAGAGAGAGAGAGAGAGAGAGAACCTCAATATTTCTACAAATAAAACTCCACTAGAACGTAAGAGAGAGAGAGAGAGAGAGAGAGAGAGAGAGAGAGAGAGAGAGAGAGAGAGAGAGAGATAAACTACCTACTCTGTTATTAAGAGTTGAAGTCATTTTGTAAATATTCTTTCATCTTCGTATAGTTGACGTTTGCAAAGTTTACTTCATTTCAGTTCTATTTACACAAATAAATATTTATTCATACTAATCTTGGAGTAACTGCTAACAAACATCTCATTGTTCTTGACGATATTACAGTTACCGCCTCGTAAGTAGGTGATTTTTTTACTTTTTGTTGCCTTGATAATTACCGGAAGTACAAGCCCCTGATCCAGTGTTTGTGAAAGTTATGTGCTGGTTACGTTATGACGTAGGTGGTCGTTGCATAACTTTGCATCTCTTCTCTCTATTAGACCTGTCGATGGTGTGCGCATGCGTGGTGTCTTCGGGGAGGTAATACTTCATACATTATGCTGGAAGTCCAAGCTGTGTTATTCTTCGAGTGTTATCGTTAATATCTGTTTATTTCAATGAGATGGTGGACATAGTACAAAGTAAAAGATATATATATATATATATATATATATATATATATATATATATATATAAAGTTTCTATCTCAAACTAGGATCGAACCCTACCTCCTTCAAATGAAAGGCCAGGTCACTTCCAACCATGCCACCAGAAGCGACATGGCTCTCATTTGAAGGGGCTAGGGTTCGATCCTAGTTTGAGATTGAAATTTATTTTTATTTGAGCACGATATTTGTTGCTTTTCATCCATATATATTTATATATATAATGTAGAGAGAGAGAGAGAGAGAGAGAGAGAGAGAGAGAGAGAGAGAGAGAGAGAGAGAGAGACATCATTATCTAAAGACAGCTTCATGGAAGTAGCCATGGGGAACGCTTCAAAGATCCAGACCTTTGATATGAAGCATAATTCGTGAAATTTAGAATAACTGGAGCGAAAAGATGGTAATTGGTTGTCTGGACTGTTTTATTGTTTTCCGTCAATTTTCCATGAATGTTTTCCAACCTTCCTTTTTATTATTATTATTATTATTATTATTATTATTATTATTATTATTATTATTATTATTATTATTATTATTGTTATCATTATTATTATTGTTAGTGTTATTATTAGTTTTATTATTATTATTATTTATTATTAGCATTATTATTATTATTATTATTATTATTGTTAGTGTTATTATTATTATTGTTATTGTTGTTGTTGTTGTTGTTGTTCCTAGCTAAGCTACGCCCCTAGTTGGAAAGGCAAGATGCTGTAAGCCCAAAGGCTCCAACTGGGAAAATAGCCCAGTGAGGAAAGGAAATGATATAAGTAATGAAAAATTAAAATAAAATCATTTAAAAACTGTACCAACATTAAACCAGATATTTCATATATAAACCATAAAGACTTATGTCAGCCTGTTCAACATAAAAACATTGGTGCAAGTTTGAATTTTTGAAGTTATTTCTCTAGATATTGTTAGATTAATGATTGGAAGTTAGCTAGCATCATTTATTTTATGGTTATTGATGTGAATATTAGTAATATTGAATAGAAAAGTTTAAGGTTCAAAACTTTTTGAAATTAAACAAATTTAGAAAGATATATTATTGATGTTAATATTAGTAACAATAAAAAAAGTTTAAGGTTTAAAACCTTAGGAAATTAAACAAATTTAGTTACATATATTATTGATGTGAATATTAGTAACATTAAATGGAAAAGTTTAAGGTTTAAACCCTTATGAAATTAAACAAATTTAGTATGATATATTATTGATGTGAATATTAGTAACATTAGATGGAAAAGTTTAAGGCTTAAAACCTTGTGAAATTAAACAAATTTAATAAGATATATTATTGATTTGAATATTAGTAATATTAGAGCTAGGTATACCAGGAATTCTTGTGTAGAACTGTACATAGTATAATACCTGGAGGCTTTAACCGGGGTAAAGTGCGAGTTTTTTTTTTTTTTTCTAGTTACTTTAATTAACGAGACTGCAATAATGGGTGGTTTTTATGATGATAATGGTAAAGGTTAGTTTTCCCTTCCCTTATTCATTTTACAATTTGTCAAAATGATGACATACGCAGGTAATTGTAACAAGCTAAACTTTACCAGCACGGTAAAGTAAATTTATAAGGGTGTCGTAATTTTTTTTTTTTTTCTTTTTGCGAAAGGCCATACGTAAAATTACGCCGAAGTCAATTAAGTAGAATAAATTAGAAGCCTGCGGTTACACCGCTTCCGGCATTGGCTTAGTTCGCAATGACCAATTACATGCGGTTTGTTGTTTATTTAATTGATGTGACTCCTTTCTAAAGACGTCTGTTTGTGAAGTAGCTCTAGTTACGTCTGCGATTAGAATTTGCATTAGCGAGATTATTATTATTATTATTATTATTATTATTATTATTATTATTATTATTATTATTGTTATTGTTATTATTATTATTATTGTTGTTGTTGTTGTTGTTGTTACTACTACTACTACTACTACTAGCTAAGCTACAACCCCAGTTGGAAAAGCAAGATGCTATAAGCCCAAAGGCCCCAACAAGGAAAAAATAGCCTAGTGAGGAAAGGTAATAAGGAAATAAACAAACTACAAGAGAAATAATGAACAATTAAAATAAGATATTTTAAAAACATTAACAACATCAAAACAGATATATCCTTTATAAACCATGAAAGCTGATAAAAAAGATTGTTAAAAGAAGGGTGAGGATAGTTAGATAATTAACTAACCATGATAGCGAACAGTTTAGAATGGTATTATTATTATTATTATTATTATTATTATTATTACTTGCAAAGCTACAACCCTAGTTGGAAAAGCAGGATGCTATAAGCCCAGGGGCTCCAACAGAGAAAATAGTTCAGTGAGTAAAGGAAACAAGGAAAAATAAAATATTTTAAGAAGAGCAACAATATTAAAATAAATATCACTTGATAAACTATAAAAACTTCAACAAAACAAGAGGAAGAGAAATAAGATATAAGTTAGAACAGTGTGCCCGAATGTACCCTCAAGCAAGAGAACTCTAACCCAAGACAGTGTAAGAGAACAAAGGTTTGATTTTGGAGTGTCCATCTTCTAGAAGAGCTGCTTACCATAGCTAAAGAGTTTCTTCTAAGAATGATGTAAGGTGTGGTTTAACCACAAAATTATTTATTTAAAGGCACGATATTGTTATGTTCTCTTTAAGTTAATTTGATACAATGTTTTCAATATCCCTTAGCGATACAACGAGTCAGGAAAAAACTATTTTAAATATTTTGTATTAATATTTTTGAGGAAATCGAATGAAATTCATCTCCTCGGAGGAATTTTGTTATGCCTACAGTCCCTCTCCAGTAATATTTAAGTTAATCTTTTGTGGAATTTTCTAAGAAATTTACTTTCGGAGGAATTTTATGCCTATTACCCTCTCCAGTAATATTTAAGTTAATTTTTTGCAGATTTTCTTATGAATTTTCTCTCCTCGGAGGAATTTTTTGTTATGCCTACAGTTACTCTCCAGTAGTATATATTTTTATATATATATATATATATATATATATATATATATATATATATATATATATATGTTATATATATATATATATATATATATATATATATATATATATATATATATTTGATTTTTGCAGAATTTTAACGAATTTCCTCTGAGGAATTTTATGCCCACTATTTTTCTCCAGTAATATTTATATTTTTTTTCGGAATTTTAAATGAATTTCCTCTCCTCGTAGGAATTTGTCACTCTCCATCTGTATATTAATATTTTGGGGGAATTTTAATGAATTTACTGTGAGGAATTTTGTTATGCCTACAGTCATCCTCCAGTTTTTTTTTTTTTTATTTTCTTATTTTAGTGGATTTCCTCTCATCGGAAGACTTTTGTCATCTCCAGTAGTTCCAAGAGACTTGTGTTTAGAACATCTGTTGTGTTTAGTAGGGGAATTGAGCCCTAGTCGATTGTAAATACCAACCTGAATTGCAGTAGTTCCATTTCAAAATTCTCTCTCTCTCTCTCTCTCTCTCTCTCTCTCTCTCTCTCTCTCTCTCTCTCTCTCAGTGGATTTGTTATAGTTCCATTACTCCAATTTTCTATTTAATTCATTACCTTTTTTTCCAAAATATGTTTTTATTATTTTATCTCAAATAAAAATGTTTATAATAAGTCTAAATATCTGTGAGAACATATGTTGCGTTTATTAGGCGAATTGGCCCCAGTTATTTAAAATACCTTTGTAAAATACCAACCAGAAACTACACTCGGGAGTTCACCTTGAAGATGGGCCCCACGCCGTTTTCAAAACGGGGCGTATTTGACATTGAGAAAGTCGCTCATTACATAACGCTGGGTTGGGCGCCTTTGTTTTGCTCTTTGCGTGGGCGTGGACTCCATGACTTCTGGGGTCTTGTTTTGGGTTCTGAAGGGCTTGGTTACTTCCTTGAACAAATTATCTTGATTTAAATTATTTCAGATTTTCCACTCTTTTACTTGAGTTTGTTTTTTTCTTGTATATTTTCGTTTATGGTTTTGCTGTTTTGCTTGTCTGGTTTTCAAAGGACAGTTACAGTTTATTTCGATGTTGTTTACTTGTATGTGATCAAGTAATTTCAATTTTATTATGGCTTTCTATACCGTAACCACATTATATGGTATTTCAGTTCCAAGTACGTGCCTTGGGACCGTATATCTCTTTAAAAATATACCTAAATAAAAAAAAAAATAGTATACGAACCGGACTGAATCAGGTCTACCCGACTATGACACACTAGCACAATCTGTGTTTTTATGTGTTTAGCGGAAAATGTCAGCAGGGCCAACATTCGTCTCATATTAAGTAATCATGGAAATCATTAGTAATGCGTAAAGTACTTGTAGAAGCGCAAACAGCAATCCAGAAGAGTGTCATCATTGTGCATAATTTTCACTTTGTAATTATGATAAACTAACGTAACAGACCAGCCAGAAATGACTGCTAAATATTTGAATAGATATGAAAACACACACACGCACTCTTTCCAGGTCATTACTACTGCCTATCCCCCCTACCCGAGGGACAGGGAGAGACCGGTACTTATACGTCTGGCAATGCCGTTGAGCGTGACTGGAATGATACACATACAAACACAAATATATATATGTATGTATATATATATATATATATATATATATATATATATATATATATATATATATTATAGTAATAGCTTTTAGTCGGCCAAAGATTCAAACCTTGACCAAGTCGAAATTGAGGTTACAATCGATTTAATCTTTAGTACTGTTACAAAGAACGAATTTATATTTATATGTGTATATATATATATATATATATATATATATATATATATATATTATATACTGTATATATATATATACACATTATATATATATATATATAATATATATATATATATATATATATATATATATATATATATATATACACATACACACTTGCTCTTTATTATATAAAGGAGATTGACTGGATGCGCAGAGTAAAAGTGCTGCTCGAAAACCTTCTTACAAGAACCAAAAATAAGTAATGTGTTTAAAGGTTTATCATTTTAAGCAAATATTAATTGTCTCTGTGAGGCTATATTTATGTACACTCGGGTACACTACTCTATTTTGTTTCCCTTCCTCTTGTTTTTTTGAAGTTTTTATAGTTTATATATGAAAAATTTATTTTGATATTATTGTTCTTAAACTTTTCTCGTAGTTATTTCCTTATTTCTTAACTCACTGGGCTATTTTCCCAATTGGAGCCCTTTTGGCTTATAGCATCCTGTTTTGCCAACTAGGGTTACAGCTTAGCAAGTAATATGTAAACCATCTTGTAACACCTACTTAGTCATTCTGCAAATATGACAGTGTTTGAAACAAACTGTAAAAACAATCCATTTATATGAGGTGATAAATTCCTGTCTTCAAACGGGATGGCTTTATTACATTATACCAACATCAACTGCATATTGTAAATTATAAATTTTTCCCCCGAATTTTTTTTTTTACTAAGAGAATTAACTGTAATACTCATCTCATTATATTATAATGTAATGGTCGTGCAGTGTTATTTCTAGTATATTTGCTATATTAAGTGATATTTACATCAATGGCATTAGTTTTATTGTGGATTTTTTATTCCAGTAATTTCAATTTCTTCAGAATTAAGATTAAAAAAAATCTTGTCATGTAGTCATAAGGTGTTCACGGACTTTGCGTACACAATCAGAAGTATTATTTTTTTTTTTTATTGTAGATATGCTACATAAAAACACGTAATATATTTCCTTGATGTTTCCCCCTTCTACTGTAGTTAAGATCACAAAGAATGTGTTAAATATACCCATTACAATATATTGTTTTTATTGTTGTTGTTGGAAATTGGGTGCCAAATCTTGCTCATGTGTGATAATTGTACCCGTAGAAGAGAAGACGTGGGTGATTAATATTCAATTAGTTGTGTAACAGGCGGCGTTGATGTATCTTAAATATTACTGTATCCACGAGAGAGAGAGAGAGAGAGAGAGAGAGAGAGAGAGAGAGAGAGAGAGAGAGAGAGGGCTTTGTAGTTATCAGGAAACGAAGCAAGTGGGATAACGAGTTGTTGGAAATATTCCTTCGATTCAATTCATAAAGACTAAAGAAAGAAGAGTATAAAGTATAAAAATAACTCCGGCACAAATAGATAATCGAGATTGGAATGAAAGTTACTTAAGAAATTTGTCTAAAACAAAAGTATAAAAATCACTAGATGAAAAGAAATAAAAATTCCATGATAAAACGTAATGCCATTCACAATAAAGAAATAAAATTACTTGATGAAAACCGATGCTAAAATAAATGAAAATTTCCATTTGTCAAATGTTACGATGATAAAACGATGAAAATTATGACGAAGAGGATGATATGCCCATATTTAACACGCTCCGATTGGCTTGTTATTATTATTATTATTGTTATTGTTATTATTATTATTATTATTAAGCTACAACCCTAGTTGGAAAAGCAGGATGTTATAAGCCCATTGGCTCCAACAGGGAAAATAGCTCAGTGAGGAAAGGAAACAAGAAATAATTAAATATCCTAAGAATAGTAATATTAAAACAAACATCTCTTATATAAACTATCAAAACTTTAACAAAACAAGAGGAAGAGAAATATGATAGTGTGCCCTTGTGTGCCCTCAAGCAAGAGAACTCTAACCCAAGACAGTGGAAGACCATGGTACAGAGGCAATGGGTTGCAAATGAAATTGGTACTCGAAGTGGTTCTGGTCGAGGTATCACGATAGCGTGTTTTTTTCTTTTTTTTAAGGGAACTTCTCCTTCGTTGTTAGGTCAAGAGAGACATTTGCTAAAAAGAATTACCTTACGTGTCAGCCGGGCTGAAATAACAATGTTCTGACGTAAAGCGAGAGACAGAATTACTAGTTGGCAAATCTGAACGCTGTCAGCTATTGCTTGAACATTAGTAATTTCATATCAATATTTGTTACATTGTGATAAGATCTTTCAGGAATGTTTTTTTTTTCTTTTTTTTTTGCATAGATACATAGGCCTATACACACGTATTTGTACGAATTTATGAATTAGCCATTCTCTGTCATAAAGTAGAATATTGGCTTTTAAATAAAGAGCGTACGAACACACGACGATTATATTTTTTAAGATTCTAAGTTGGAAACTTAGCGATAAAAAATTTCTTGTATCTTTTCACGTTGATCGTTTTTAATAGATAAGTGCAGAAGAAACTTGGTTCATATAAGGAACATTTGATAACAAATATGTAAATTAATGTATAAGTATTTTTTGTTTTCATAACTTGCAATTCATCTTTTAATAATGAGATACACTCTGTCTGTGTTTATGTGATTGATAAAAAAAAAGGATGCGCTGAAACGACCTTAGAATTTGTAATCATGTCAGTGACAAATTTTTTTATTTTTGCTTCATATGTATTAAGGCCTATTTACTTTATGCATATACTGTGTGTATATATATATATATATATATATATACACATATATGTATATAAACTGTATTTATTTATTTATATATACACTGTATATATATATATATATATAGTGTGTGTGTGTTTGTAACATATATTTAAATATATAGTGTATGTAATTATATATATATATATATATATATAATATATGATATATATATATAAATATATCTATCTATATAATATATATATATATATATATTTATATTATTTACGAGAGAGAGAGAGAGAGAGAGAGAGAGAGAGAGAGAGAGGAATGTTGTAATACACACCTTAGTTAGATGACGTAATTTTTGGTTATAGTCCTCCTCTTGTCCCCCTTCCCCCTCAAGACAAAGATGGCGTCACTGCAACCACGAACATTTCTCTCGAACAACTTTCAACAACAACACAAACGACGCTAATCATTTTCTGGCATATTTGCTTTTTTATCATTTTCGTTTATCTTCTTCATCTCAAATTTCTTTTCCCGAATACTTCACTTGATTTGAATTTATTTAATCTCACATATTTTCTCCTGGTTTCTCTTATTCGTAATCTTGTTGGTTACCAGCATATCTTCAGTTTTTAATTTTCGCTTTCTCTTCTTTCCTTACTTTTTACTTTCTTATTTCACAACTCCTTTCTTTCTAATACTCCTTTTTATTTGAGTCCTTTTCGTTCATCTTTATCTCAAGTATCTTGGCCTTAATTATTGCCTTCGAAATAAACTGGTTTGTTCTGATATATATTCTCCATAATATTTTTCTTTTATGTTATTTGGTTCCATCTTTTCATCAGTTATTAATTCTCGCTTTCTCTTATCCACTGCCTTTATAGTAACTTATTTCACAACTTTATTTCTAATCCTCTTTTCTGTTTGTTTTTATATTTCCAGTTCCTCCTCCTCCTTCTCTCTTGCTTTTTTCATTTTTGTAATTAGTTCCCTCCCCCCCCCCCCCCCGCCCCCGTCCTCCCTTCTCAACGCTGACCCACTAAGTAAAATATTGACTTTTTAATTGTTTTTTTTTCGACGATGAAAATAATAATGGTGATAATGAAGGAACAAAATTTACAATCTCATGTTGAAAATGATTAACATATATACTTACTTAGAGTTTAAACTCTATTAATATTCATCTTTTATAATACAACTTTTCCTTTAAACTCTATTAATATTCATTTTTATAATAGTATTTTTCCTTTAAACTCGATTAATATTCATTTTTTATAATAGTATTTTTCCTTTAAACTCTATTAATAATCATTTTTTATAATAGTATTTTTCCTTTAAACTCTATTAATATTCATTTTTTATAATACTATATTTCCTTTAAACTCTATTAATATTAATTTTTTATAATAGTATTTTCCTTTAAACTCTCTTGCTATTCATTTTTTATAATACTATATTTCCTTTAAACTCTATTGATATTAATTTTTTATTATACCATTTTTCCTTTTTGTAAAGAATGTAACTAGTATTCCGTTTTTTTAATAATGCGTAGGTTTGTTAAACCTGTTTAGTTTTTTCATTATAATACGTATGTTTAATTTAGTAGTGTCATTCAATAAACTTTCCAAAGGCATAACGAGAAATAGAAATAAAAACAAAATGGGAAATGAAAATAGGGTGGGGTTTAACCCTAAGGAAACAGATAGCCTCGCCTTTTACACATGGAAAGGTTATAGAATTCAGTGGAAACAAAAGTCTCGGAAAACAAGCAGTACGTAACAAAAGGAAAGAAATAGTTAGACTTTTGTTAAGTGTTCACTCTTCGAGATTCCTAATTGTTCTTTGTTAAGAAATTTCTAAGAGTGAAATTTTCATTCTTGTCTTTCATTTGGTTAGTATTTAGAAACAATATAGTATTAGAAGAGAAGAATGAACAGCTATTAATTATATCTATAGGAAGGGAAGAATTCGAAATATACACGCTGTGAATAAATCTGTACAAAAAACTAACAATATTTAGAGTTTTTTATTTATCGAAAATAATACACTCATTGAACGTCCAGAAAGGAAAAAGACCATAAGGTGAGATCTAATATGATACGTATTTCAATAGAAAAATAACTTTAATGTTACGAAGGTCGTAAAATTTTTATTTGTCATTCTCGAGTTTTGCAAATTCATTTGTTCTTTATATAAAGAAAATGTTGTTTAGTAATTTTAGTTGGCAATGAAATTCCATTGTGTAATTGTACACTGGCAATTTAAAAGTTCAAGTTCAGGAGTAAAAACAATTCACGGACATTCGTTTCAAGTTTTATTTTATAATACTTTCTTAATTAAACGGATATTTCTCACTATCTTTATGTAGTTAATGGATTGCTGTACTATCTGAATATATATTTTCAAGTGTTCTAAATTGAGATTCATCTATTCCTTGCTTTTGAAGGGCTTTCATTACTGCTGAAGTTTTGATAGAATTAAAAGCTTTTTCATAGTCTGTAAATGCCATACATAGGGGTTCGTCATACTCTGTTGGTTTATCCTTTAGCTGGTTAATTACAAGGATATGTTCAGTTGTTGAATAACCGCTTTTAAAAATTGCCTGCACCCAGGGTTAAAGTCTAGCTTTATATATATATATATATATATATTTATTACATACTGTATACACACACACACGCATATATATATATATATAACATACTGTATACACACACACACACACATATATATATATATATATACAGTACATATATGTATATTTATATATATATGTATATTACATATATGTATACATATATATATTATATACATATATATATTATATAAATATATATATATATATATATATGAGAGAGAGAGAGAGAGAGAGAGAGAGAGAGAGAGAGAGATCACTGCACACTGTATACAATTATCGTTTCCCTGAGTAGGCACATTATTTGAGAACCATTTATGCAATTTACATGTATCCACATCTCAAATATGCGCAAAACCAGAAAATTATCTTCCAAACAAAGTTATAAATCGGCATAGGAGGAAAACAACAAAAGCTTATTATAAAGAATCATTGAGGCAATATTCCATATCAGGCCCATATCGTCTCAAGGTTAGTGCAGACCCATTGTCATCTATAGCCAGATTTCCAGATAATTACGATTCTATTCAAAGTTAGCTGAGTGGATAAGCATTTCCGTTCCGTCTTTTCCTTTCAATTGTTGACGAGGCTATTGTTTGATGATCTTTGCTATCTCAAGAGTTGCGTTTGTCTAAGTGCAATTGCATGGTTTGAGAGAGAGAGAGAGAGAGAGAGAGAGGAGAGAGAGAGAGAGAGATTGATTGATTGATTGATTTAAGATACCTGTGCACTCATTGACAATGACACACGCACGCACACCACACACACACTATATATATATATATATATATATATTATGCACACACCAATTTTATATGCAGCATGCATATATTTATAGGTATATATACTATATATACACATATACTTACTGAAGATAATTACATAAATAAACGATTGTGTATATATGGTTATTTGTGCTTGGTTTCGTGTATTTGTAGGGGATATATGCATGTATGTAAAACATGGTGTACGTGTATGTGAGATTATAAGTGAGATAATGTAATTGTAAATTATTTTCCCCGGTAGTTACGGCAATTCCCGATTGGTGGGCTAAATATTTTTGTAGATTTCAACGGTACCACAGAAAATGAGATATTGGACGAAATGTCATTTTAGCGCGCAATGTTGATTTTTCTGTGATTTCATTTTCCAGTCTATGAAATAAAGATGCTTTTATCTAACTACTACTACTACTACTACTACTACTCGTTAGTTCCTCTGGTCGCTGTAACCTCAATATCCTTGTGAGGTACGGTTGTGGGGTTTTGTAGGAGCCTATAGGTCTATTTTCTGAGTTATCAGCAGTCATGGCCTGGTTCTCTTTGGTCTTATTTTGGATGGAAAGGGGGGCCTGGGGGCTGATCATATGTAACATGGTCAGTCTCTAGAGCATTGTCTTTCTTGATAGGCCAATGTCACTGTTCTTTGCCTCTGCCATCCATGAGTTGCCTTTAAACATTTAATGGTGATGATAATTAATGATACTAAAATGATAATAATAGAAATATGAATATGAATAAAAATTGAAATTATGGTAACTCTTAATGATGATACTAAACGTGATATTAATAAAAATATGAAGGAAAATAGTGTTAATACTATTTTTGTAGAATGATCTTTCTGATTGGGTAGTTGAATCGGTTAGAACTTCAAAAGTTCAAACTTGGAGCAAATGTTTCTATGTTGAATAAGCTGACATATGGCTCTTTTTATACTTTATATATGAAATGCCTGTTTTAATGTTGTTACTGTCCTTGAAATGTTTTATTTTAATTGTTCATTACTTTTCATATATTTTATTTATTTCCTTATTTCCTTTCTCCTTTCCTCACTGGGCAATTTTTTCCTTTTTGAGCCCTTAGGCTTATAGCATCCTGCTTTTCCAACTAGGGTTGTAGCTTTGCTAATAATAATAATAATAATAATAATAATAATATTGTTCGTATTATTATCATTGTTGTTGATCTTGCTATCACATTTATGATGTTCCCGAAACTCCGAAATTGACTTCTTGAAAAGCTTAATTTCACGTAGAGATATTAGGTAGTCAAATAAAATCACGAAAAATCTACCTCGTATGTTGTGATATTGTTCTTCTTTTAGAAATTAAAAAGAAAAAACAACAGGAATTTTGGGAATTTTTATTCATGAATTCCTAAAAGAACAATACATTTTTTTTTTAACCGAAGTGTCAAGGAATCTTAGTCAATCTTTGCCTAGCATTAAATAAATAAATAAATAATATTGGAGCGCAGACCTCCGGTGCGTAGCTTATTTCTTGACTTTTTCCTCGACCTTGACCTTGACATATATTAATTGGCGTGGATTTTCATATACTCAAATATAAACCAGGTTTGAAATATGTGACAACGATGTCCAAACTTATGGCTGATTACGTGAATTGGACACTTTGCTTGACCAAATTTAATAATTCCCAGCTTTTTACTCAAGTTAATCCCTGCAAGTTTCATTACGCTACGATTTAAATTGCGGACAGGAAGCTGTTCATAAACAAACAAACAAACACAAACAAGGACGAAAACATAACCTCCTAACAACTTCGTTGGGGAGGTAATTAAAAGACTGGCGGAATCAAAAAGAAAATAGTGTAACCTTGCGCCCCATTTAAGTAGGTTACGTGAAAGTGATCTGTGAGCAAGCACAATTTTCCATTTTTTTTTTCAATGATTGGATTTCTTCACGTGTAAAAGGAAGGTAAGGAGGCTTTTCACTGTAATGCGAAGGTGATAGTAATTCATTCAAGTGAATGAGATATACGTTTTACGAGCCTTTGTGTGGAACGAATTATTATGTACAGTGAGTAATGTCTTTTTCATTGTGGGCAAGATTTTTGCACATTTTACGACTATATTGTTCATTTTACTTTGTTCATTTCACCTATCTTATTCTTTTCATTTATTTTGTTCTTCTATTCATTTATTTTGCTCAGTTCTATAGTAGAGGTACATGTCCTTATTTATGTCTGGGGTTTGGCTAGTTACCATCACCACGCTGGCCACTGCGGATTGGTGATGGTGGGAGACTTTAGTCTGATCGCTCACAGCAAACCAACCTAATATAGATGACCCTGAATAGTACAGCTTTGCTGATCATAGCGATACATAAACTCTTTCACCACGTTAAGGCATCCCCACCAGAAAGGGCTTATGCCATAATAATTTATGAATTAGCAATTGGATGACATGAAGAATTTTATATTTCATGTGGATGAATTTCAAGTTTTTTTTTCTTCTGGTAGAATTTCAGGTAAGGATTCTGGTGGCCAATGTGGTAGCGTCCCTGACTGGTGAATGCCAGACTGTGGGGGTACGAGTCCTGCTCAAACTCGTTAGTTTCTTTGGTCGTTGCAACCTCACCATCCTTGTGAGCTAAGGATGGGGCGTTTGGGGGAGCCTATAGGTATATCTGCTAAGTCATCAACAGCCATTGCCTGGCCCCTCTTTGGTCCTAGCTTGGGTGGAGATGGGGGCTTGGGCGCTTATCATATTAATCCTGATGTATTTATGGTCAGTCTCTAGGAGTCTAGGGCATTGCCTTGCTCGATTGGGCAGTGTCACTATCTCTTGCCCCTGCCATTCATGAGTGGCCTTTAAACTCTTGAGGCTCATTGCAGTACCCAACTCAAAGCATTCATGCAACAAACCTTGCAATTGGACATTGACTTCTTTATTTTTATCGGTTCATCATTGCATGCCACATTTTTATGACCCCTAAAACGTGACTTGCTCTTTTTGAGAAGGTTTTCTGTCATGAGATGGATTATTGAGACATTTGAAGTCTTAGTTGCAAGATTTTTTTTTTCCAAGTTACACTTGGGCTCCCTATTCTGTGTTATTTCTCTTCCTCTTGTTTTGTTATAGATTTTATACTTTATGTAGGATATGTTTATTTAATGTTGTTACTGTTCTTAAAATATTTAATTTTTCCTTGTTTCCTTTCCTCACTGGGCTATTTTCCCTGTTGGAGCGTCTGGCTTATAACATCCTGCTTTTCTGAATAGGGTGGTAGCTTATTAAGTAATGATAATAATAATAATAATAATAATATTGACTGTTAGGTATCATGTTAGAAATGCAGTAAGTTTAGTATTCTTACGAAATGATTATTTATTGTATTTGTCTGTGCAAATGTGCTTTTGCAAATATTTGATTATTGCATTCTTTCACATTAGAATAGATTTTTTGCATTTTTCTTTTCTTAGCGCTGTGGGGTTTCATGTTCATTTTTTTATTCGTTTCTCCCCGTTACTTTTTAATCAACATTTTATTGACGCTTTCATCAGCTGCTATTAATGCTGACGATTACAGTAGAGTTTTATCTTTCAAAGTAAAAGTTCTGGGGAGTTGAATTCAGTATGGATTAACCCCAAAAATTTCGAAATAAAACATGAGAATAATATCAATGAGAGACTTGGAGTGAAAAGAACGTATTTTGGTCGGTGACAGATTATAGGTCATCTATAGAGAAATTGATGGCAGGCTTCTTTCGATAATGATTAAAAGAAGACTTAAGACATTCCAGCAAATGCATTATGCGAGCGAGACGTTGGGTGATTACTGAGAGGCGAAGTGAATGCAACTAACTTTATTTCAACAGATACAGAAATTGTATACGAGAGTTTCAGAGCAACGTGGGCACAAAAATTTAACCACAAATATTCATGAAATGACAGGCTTGAATAGGTTCTGTTAACAGTGAGGTGTAGAACGAGATAACTATAAAAACTTAGAAGGGCACTTGGTAGAGCGCAGACCTCCGGTGCGGCAGCTTATTTCTAGACCTTTTGCTCGACCTTGACCTTTGACCATGACCTTCCAAAATTTAATAAATTCCTGTTTTTTTTTTTTACATAACAGTTAATGCTTGCAAGTTTCATTATTCTACGATCAAAATTGTGGCCACGAAGCTATTCACAAACAAAAGCACGCACACGCACAACCAGGGGGTAAAACATAACCTCTTTCCAACTTGGGCACACTATTCTATCTTATTTCTCTTCCTCTTGTTTTGTTAAAGTTTTTTATAGTTAATATAGGAAATATTTTAATGTTATTGTTCTTAGAATATTTAATTTTTCCTTGTTTCCTTTCCTCATTGGGCCATTTTCCCTGTTGGAGCACCTGGGCTTATAGCATCCCACTTTTCCAACTAGGGTTGTTAGCTTAGCAAGTAATGATAATAATTATAATCTTCTTCTTCTTCTTCTTCTTCTTCTTCTTCTTCTTTTCCCACTTTTATGTGGGGTCGATGTTTCTGGCCACCGTTCTCCATCTACCTCTGTCCCACACTTCATTACCGGTGATAATAATAATAATAATAATAATAATAATAATGATAATAATAATAATAATAATACAGTGGACGAGCGTGTGCGAAACACGTTCGGTACAACATCTCGAGGCGTACAAACAGCAGAAGGTAACCCATATCTCTCGGTTATATTCATACTATTCCTAAAGCGGAAACATGACACCCCACAGAGGTCACGGCTAATTGAGGGAAGTGTTACCAGGCCAGTGAAACGAGCCCCGGGAACCATACGTGGGTGTGGCTTGCTGAACTCCTGAGGCTCGGAATTCTGATGGCTGTTGCTAGACTCGGGTGGGAGGAAGTCAAAAGAGTTTTTAAACTCCTTAAATTTATTAAATTTATTATTTGTTAGGGTTCTCTCTCTCTCTCTCTCTCTCTCTCTCTCTCTCTCTCTCTCTCTCTCCTGAAAAGAATCTCATCATTTTCTATTTTTTGTAGATTTCTATCTTCAGTAAAGTATACTATTATTTCCTTAGTTCCCCACCCATAAAAGCGATATACATATAGTATATGCATGCATGCACACCATACATAGACCTACATGTGTTTATACATACATACATACATATACCAAGCCGACATCAACAAATTAAACAAAAACAAAAAGGGGGACCTCTACTCTCTACGTTCCTCCCAGCCTAACATGTGTTTATAAATGTGTATATACATATGTATATATCCAATATATATGCTCTTATTTGTCTATATAGTTAAAAGATGTAGCCTTAATCAGGCAGCGTTTATCTAAACCAGCTAATCAAACATGGTTAAGGAGTAATTACGCCCCCAAGGATTCTGACGGTTTCCGCCAGCCTAGTTTGAAGAAGAAGAATTAGCGGTCACTCAAATAGCCTATGCCTCCAAGCGTCTCCTCCTCGGGGGGAAACTTTCTCTACCTAAGTTGATTCTCAAATAGAATATTCTGTATTTTGTGTTCTTTTTACTGCTAAGCTTTTTCTTCTCTGCGGTGATATTGCGTTTTTCTAGTTTTTTTTTTTTTTTCAATCTCAGTATCCAGAGACTGGTGGTTTATTGTGTGGGATTCCGGTTTATATTATTATTATTATTATTATAATTATTATTATTGTTGTTGTTGTTGTTGTTAATATTATTATTATTATTATCATTATTGTTATTATTTATTATTGTTATTATTGCTATTGTTGTTATTATTATTATTATTATTATTATTATTATTATTATAAGTTAAGCTACAACCCTGAAGAATTTTCGCAATGTGAATTATTATTATTATTATTATTATTATGATTTTTATTATTATTATTATTTTTATTATTATTATTATTATTAAATAGAAGTTAAACAGAAGAATAGGGGAGTTAAAAACCTTTTTCAGATACTTATAATTATTAGTGAGAGTCAGTCTGTCATGTATTTAATTTCATTTTTTCCTCTTTTTCCAGGTAATGTTTATGTTGTCTTCGGTAGTGCAGAATACCTAAATGTTCGTGAGTACATTCACTACGTTTACACTTTTCAGCAACTCTCTCTCTCTCTCTCTCTCTTCTCTCTCTCTCTCTCTCTCTCTCTCATATTTTCTTTCTTGCATTCTCTCTCTTATTTTCTTTCTTTCTTGCATTCTCTCTTATTTTCTTTCTTTCTTGCATCTCTCTCTCTCTTATTTTCTTTCTTTCTTGCATCTCTCTCTCTCTCTTTTATTTTCTTTCTTGCATTCTCTTATTTTCTTTCTTGCATTCTCTCTTATTTTCTTTATTTCTTTCATTCTCTCTCTCTCTCTCTCTCTCTCTCTCTCTCTCTCTCTCTCTCTCTTTTGCTTTTTTTCTCTTTCTTGCTTCTTTCTTGCATTTTCTCTCTCTCTCTCTCTCTCTCTCTCTCTCTCTCTCTCATCATTAAGGGAAATACAACATCCTTATTTTCAGGATATGATTTTTTTATTATCACAATAACTGAAGACGCTGAAAAACATGTTTTATACATTTGACCTAATTATCCAGACACTGTATTTGTAACTGTTCCAATAGTAATAGAATGAAATAAATCAAGCCATCGCACAAGACACACTGACATTCTTAACAGATTACTCGAATTTCTTGCTAAATTAAATTTGCCTCCGTCTCACCTATTGTGAGAGGTTAGACCTCTCCTATTGTGAGAGGTTAGACCTCTCCTATTGTGAGAGGTTAGACCTCTCCTATTGTGAGAGGTTAGACCTCTCCTATTGTGAGAGGTTAGACCTCTCCTATTTGTGAGAGGTTAGACCTCTCCTATTGTGAGAGGTTAGACCTCTCCTATTGTGAGAGGTTAGACCTCTACTATTGTGAGAGGTTAGACCTCCCCTATTGTGAGAGGTTAGACCTCCCCTATTGTGAGAGGTTAGACCTCCCCTATTGTGAGAGGTTAGACCTCCCCTATTGTGAGAGGTTAGACCTCTCCTATTTTGAGAGGTTAAACAAACCTATTGTGAGAGGTTTTGATAAAAAAAAAATGTTGATAAAATAGTTGTCGATAAAAGTGGATAAGAAAAGTTGTAGATAGAATAGTTGTGGATAAAAAAGTTGTGAATAAAAACGTTGAATAAAAGAAAGAAATGCTTTCTCTTATTGACAACGCACGTAAACAAACAAGTAACAGATTAAAAAAGATAGGTAAAGAAAAAGATCGAACATTAAAAAAAGTGTTATGGGGAAACTAAGCGGGAGAGTTGTATATGTTTCTTGGTGATTTTATTATTTTATTGCATCTGTTGACGGTTTTCTTTTTTCCTTTTTATTACCTCCGCCAACGAAGTTGGAAGGAGGTTATGTTTTATGCCCTGTTTGTTTGTAAGTGAACAGCTTCCTGGCCACAATTTTAATCATCGAGCAATGAAACTTGCATGGATTAGCTGTTATGTAAAAAGCTGGAAATGGTTAAGTTTTGGAGGGTCAAATGTCAAGGTCACGGTCAGGCAAAATGTCCAATTCACGTAATTAGCCATAAGTTTGGACATCATTGTCACAGACTTCAAACTTGTTTCATATTTGAGTGCACGAAAATCCACGCTAATCAATACATGTTAAGGTCAAAGGTTAAGGTTAAGATCGAACAAAAGGTCGAGAAATAAGCTGCCGTGGCGGAGTTCTGCACTCTGCTGAGTACCCCTCTAGTAGTCTTTGTTTTTAACTTCTGTGGGCATTTGTTTCTTTCATTGGAGGCCATTTTGCAACTAAATTAAAGTACGAGAAGGCAATGGAATTTCCATTGTTAGATCTCGTTTCGTGGAATTTCCCCCGTCCGACATTGTAAGACTTTCACTTGTTTTGTTAATCTCTTGACACACGTTTAAAATAGCTTGTCACCGTTTGGGAAATTTCACCCAAGGAACTTGAAAGTCAAGGCAACACTGAAACTTATCCATTGACATTAAAATCAAACCACGATGTTGCGATTTTTTCCGTTGCAATATCAATATGAGAGAGAGAGAGAGAGAGAGAGAGAGAGAGAGAGAGAGAGAGAGTTAGAAGGAATTACAAGGGTTTTAGATGTCTGAAAGACTTCAATCCGTCTGCGGAGACTCCATTTGGTCTTGGGTAGAGCGAATTAGTTTAAACGTTTAGAGTTTTTATGATAGTCAACTCATTTGTGCTGAGAGAGAGAGAGAGTTTCAAGGATTTTGGATGTATCAGACTGTTTAATCCGTCTGCGGAGACTTCATTTGCTCTTGGGTAGAGCGAATTAATTTGAACGTTTATAATTTATATGAGTAACTTATTTGTGTTGAGAGAGAGAGAGAGAGAGAGAGAGAGAGAGAGAGAGAGAGAGGAATGTCCGTTCCAAAACCGCATTTTCAAGGCTACCTGGCTTGAAAGGGCTGCATGGATTATACGATTCAAACAACTTGAAATGTAGGCGAACAAGGTTCGAGTCTTTTAGCGGGGAGGGATATGGTTGTTCATTTCGTGCTGCCTTCACTTTGACTTAAGCAGAAACAGGAAACTTTTTCATCCTTCTTGTTATATAAAGAAAAATATTATTTTCATATTTTAAGATACTTGCTGGTCTCATACTAACTGCGAAGAAGAAGGAAAATGATTTGGTATTCGACGATATCTTCCCCTAATGGTGGTTGAAAGGTGTAATATTATTGCTATTTCGCAAAGAACTGGTTATATGCAAGGGAATGTGGGCGGTCTCTCTCTCTCTCTCTCTCTCTCTCTCTCCTTCTTCCCACACGAACACGCTACCCGCAATGCTGGTGTGCATGTCGGAGGATAAGCTGATTCTTTCTCCTCTCTCCCTGTCCCCTATTCCAGAACATCCCTTCCTATCTACCCCCCTCCTCTTTCTCCTCCTCCCCCTCCCCGATCACAACAAACAACACGTTTTGGAACCCCGCAGACCTCCCCCACAACAGTGATTACCCCCCTCTCTCCCCCTACCCTACTATTTCCGGATCTCCCTCGGGCCCAAGTCCCTCCCATTCCAGCGAGTTGACCTAGTCGTCACTTCCGCCTACGTAATATTTGCTCGAGGATCTGACGCCTAATTTTGTTCCTATTGTATATTAACGCTGAAGGGAATTAGCCGTCATTGCGAAGGTGTGAACATTTAGCACCAGGATTTGGAAACTATATTGTCATCGTGAGCTATATTCTTACCACTTGAAAGATTTGTTTTATTTTTGGTATTGTTCTTAGATTATTTTAATTGTTCATTACTTATCTTGTAGTTTATTTTAATGTTTCCTTTCCTCAGGGGGCTATTTTCCCCTGTTGCCAACGTTGCATTGAATAGTCCATTTATATTTCCCTTTATATTCTATTAAAGAGGATGGAATAAGTATCTTTTTATAGTTTATATATGAAAGACCTCTTTTAATGGGGTTACTGTTATCAAGTGTTATATTTTTTATTGTACATTAGTTCTTTTGTAGTTTATTTCCTTGTTTCCTTTCCTTACTGGGCTATTTTTCCCTGTTTGAGCCTTTGGGCTTATAAAATCTGCTTTTCGAACTAGGGTTGTAACTTAGCTAATAATAATAATAATAATAATGATAATAATAATAATAATAATAATAATCGTAAGATATAAGTCGTATTCTTGATGATTTTTAGAGAGGAAAGGAAACAGTAATTCCAGTCAAAAATATGATTTTCTCACGGAATCTTTGTGGCTTTTAACTTTTATTTACCTTTCAAAATGGATTTCCTATAATCTGCTCAGTGTTTGCGTGACGAATATATAGCCTGTGATAAGGAGCAAATATGTTTGTTATTACGGACGTTACTTATATATGTCTATATCAACATAATTTGTACTTGTGATGGAGATTTTAGGAATATTTATGAATGAATGTTTTTTTTATTGTATTTGAATGCTGAATGGTGTTTCATATTTATATATTAGTGTACGTGACCTTCACAAATGAAGGCCAAATGCACAAACACGCATACACACCGCCCTCTCGCCAAGGTATGACTATTCTCTTTCCCCCTACCCGAGAGACGGGAGAGGAGCATGACCTGCAAGATATATATATATATATATATATATATACAGTATATATATATATTTATTTATAAAATTATTCTATCATTTTAGTGTTTAAATATTTGCTTATTCAATTAATTTATTTGTTTAATAAGTCACTATCTACACTTTATATGAAATGCTCATGTGAGTATTATTTGCGGTACAAGATTTAAAGTATCCATTGACTTAATCTAGTGTTTAACTGATGAACTTATATTTTTACGGATTGCGTGGTTCCAAGAATCTCTCTCTCTCTCTCTCTCTCTCTCTCTCTCTCTCTCTCTCTCTCAATGGTACTTTCTATCAATAATTTTCCAGGCAATCTATAACATTAATCATATACCTATGAAGGATTGAATATTCAATCATCGAGTACCATCGATTATTAATATACGTCCTTTACAGTATACAACAGCCTCCAAATGCTTCAAGTTATGCGCCTGTTTATCCGTGACTTCGATTATTATTTATGACCGTGGCATATCATATTTAATCAGGATTCAACCCATAATCGCAAGACTTGTTTGGCCGTGGCATGAACACCAGAGGTCAAGGTTGAAGGACCGCAGGAAAGACCTCACGATTCGAAATTCGAAGACAATATCGTTATTCAGATTGTCATCGTATTTTTTTTTTTTTCTTTTTACACTTTAAGCGATCAAAAATATAGTGATTTGTAGTTTCTTATGTTGTATGTCTGAGAGTATATTATATTGTTCGGTTTTAGCTAAGATATCACCTCGCCATTTGATTATGTTTTTAGTGGGTTATTAAAGTAATTGATCAGCAAGACTGGATACATTACTGGCAAAATAAGGGTACAAATTATTATGGGAAGTTTCACCTAACAATATTGTAGTCACAGATTATATATATATATATATATATATATATAATGTATGTATATATTTATGTATATAATGTATGTATATATTTATGTATATATATGTGTATACAGTGTATATATACATTAAGTATATATGTATATATATATAATATATATATATGTATATATATGTATATATATATATATGTATATGTATATATATATATGTATATATATATGTATATATATATATATATATGTGTGTGTGTATATATATATGTATATATATATGTGTGTATATATATATGTATATATATATATATATATAATATATTATAAAATGTATGTTTAAGTTCTTGTCGTTCCCTGGTATATGGAATATATTTCCTATTTAAAGGAGATTTTAAATTTGATCTACATACGAAACCTTCCTTTACCTTTTGTTGATGGCCACATTTTCGTGGAATTTTGTTTATTTATAGGTCCCCACCTGAGGTCCAGGAGGCCTCTGTTCATGTTCACGTATGTTTAGACCTTAATTAATACTGGTAAGACCATTTAGACCTCAGTCCAAGGCTTTGTGAGTTTTGAGTCTATATTCTGCAGGTTGTAAATCGAGGATCTGTAGGTTTTGGTCTTATGTTATCTATTTATTTCCTTGTTTCTTATCCTTACTGGGCTATTTTTTCCTATTGGAGCCCTAGGGCTTTTAGCATCGTGCTTTTCCAACTAGGGTTGTAGCTTAGCTAATAGTAATAATAATAATAATAATAATAATTATTATAGTAGTAATAGTAATGATAATAATAACAGCAAGTCCCGATTCAGTGTTCTCTATGTTTTTAAAGTCTAGATAAAAAGTTCTGTATTTGATTCAACGTTCTGTAGGTATTGATCTACTGTATTTCAGGCCCCTTTTTTATATTTAAAGTTCTTATTACTAGATTTTAAAACTTCAAAGTTTCAACTTGAAGTTCTATATATCCTTCTGCAGATTTCAAGCGAAGTTCGAAGGTCAAATCACTTAAAGGTACAAAAGGCTACGTATCTCTTTCTGGTTTTCGGAAAGTTTGTCAAATGTACAACAACTAATACTTTGAAGTTTAGCAGGATTAGTTTGTTTTATAAACCTCAAATCACGTCTGTTCGTTTTTCAATTTGATTTCTAATGAGTAACTATAATTTAGGATGTTTTACTTTTTTACTGCACTGTTAAAAAAAAAACGTAATTTTAATCGGCAATTCTACGTAAAAATATACTGTTCTCAGCCGTCTTTCAGTAAAATACAGGCGACCGTAATTTTACAATACTTTGTTATTATTAAGGGTTGGTGACCGTAATATCACTCCTTTACGTCAATATATCCGTTTTTAAAATGGTAAATGCCTGGCAACATTTATTCTAGGATTTTTGCCGTTTTACGGCAAATATTTAACACTGTGGACAAGATTCAACACTTTAAAAGTTTTTGTAGCTTACGCAAATTAAATCTCAAGTGAATTAAATTGATATGTAGTGATGACCAGTAGTGTTCGTATTTATAAATATATTTACTGTGATATTAATTAAACTTCGAAGTTTTTCATTATGCAGGGCTTCTTGGCTACTTCCATATCAGTATTAATGAAACATAAGCGTACATGCAAGTTAAAAGTAGTGTAGGTTTTCTCAGGGGAAACATTTCAAGTTGTTTGATTGTTTGAATCATATAATCTATGCAGCCCTTAAAAGCCATGTAGCATTGAAAAAGAGGTTTAGGAGCAGTCTCTCTCTCTCTCTCTCTCTCCTCCTCTCTCTCTCTCTCTCTCTCTCTCTGTGGAGAAATATAAAGAAAATGTGAGAGTATCAGCCTTATAGAGTAAAAATAACAAAAAGATCTGCAAGTCATCATTCGCATTTACATTTCATCATTTTTCTTGAAAGGAAAAAAGGGTGAGGAAACTTTTGAAGTGTTTCCCAGAATTATTTGAATTCATTAATTCATTTTATCTGAATAATTTCTGTACAATATTTGGAGATTTTGCTTTTTTCAAAATCTTTTTTATTTAGATTAATCATTTTCTTGTACCTGTTAACTTCGAGTTATCCCCCTTATATCTAAAATTTATATTTGATAATTTGTATTTTATTTGAAAATACAAAGAAAGTTATTTTTTTTATGCTGAATGTTTCCAACAGATGGTTGGAGAAAACTGTTATATCATCAACCTTACTGATCAAATAACGTTGCTGATGTATTTTAGATTCCAGAGTCGAACAGTCGTTTGCAAAAATGTTGATACAGAAAAAGGAAGAAGTGGTTTTAGTTAAATCTAATCCTTTATTTTGGATTTATTTATGTCAGATGAAACTGGGGAGTTTTCAATTAATTTTATATTTTTTCTAATCTAATTTTACTAAACTCATTGAACGCTTAGTATGCACCAAGTTGCGTTAAGTATCACCAAGCAAGTGCTAGAAATGTGAGAAGTTTAACACCTAGTATGCATCAAGTTGCGTTAAGTCTCACTAAGTAAGTTCTAGAAATGTGAGAAGTTTAACACCTAGTATGCACCAAGCTGCGTCAAGTCTCACCAAGCAAGTGCTAGAAATGTGAGAAGTTTAACACCTAGTAGGCACCAAGCTGCGTCAGTGCTAGAAATGTGAGAAGTTTTAACACCTAGTAGGCACCAAGTTGCGTCTAGTCTCACCAAGCAAGTGCTAGAAATGTGAGAAGTTTTAACACCTAGTAGGCATCAAGTTGCGTCAAGTCTCACTAAGGAAGTGCTAGAATTTGAGAAGTTTAACATTAACTAGTATTCACTAAGTTGTATCAAGTATCACATACTTGAATTTGAAAAGTTTAACACCATTTTGCATCAAGTTACGTCAAGTATTCACTAAGCAAGTGCTAAAGTTTGCGAAACCTCTCCCATTACCCACTCGGTAAATAGAAACCAAAACCTTATGTGCGAAATTCTTTTAGTCAATTTGAGAAGCTGGAATCTTCCAAGGTCTTTTCATCTTGTATTGATTGAATAACCTGCAGGTTGATGTTATCTCGTGTTGTACTTAAACCAGATGTTTAATTTTTATGCAAGGTATATATATATATATATATATATATATATAAGCACCTATATGTGTGTACATATGCAGTATACATATGTGTGCGATTGTAATTGTATATGTTAGAGAGAGAGAGAGAGAGAGAGAGAGAGAGAGAGAGAGAGAGAGAGAGAGAGAGAGAATATATCCCCATGATTGCCATGGTCATAAATTCTCTCCTCGAGTTTGAATTGCAGGAAACTGTGGATGATATGTAAAAGGAAAATATTAATAATTTTGCATGACTAGCGAGTTTTCCCTTTCCTATGCGAATAAACATCAGCAGACAGTTATTTAAGAAAGGATTTCACTTCCGCGTATAAATAATTTTGTTCCCAAGCGCTGATGCTATTTTGGGCTTCCGTCTAAAATGTCATTTAAGCTCATCGCTACAGAGTTCCGTGACGGGCCGAGAAAAGGTTGTGACTCAAAGGCAGGATGAAAGCAACAGAGTAAACTTTATCACAGAACGCTCGTTTATATATACATAAACCCCAGGCAAAAAGGGCATACGAAACAACAGGCAATTTCATGTTCAACCGAAAAGCTCACCGGTTAACAGTTAACGGTGAGAAAAACAGACATGTTATTCCAGGTTCTTATCAGTGCGAGGGGAGAGCGAAGATACAAAGCATAATATATACAAGAAAAGAAATGTCGTTACTATGTACGATCGTGTGACACACGGTTGGTACAGTTCCGTGACCCAGTATCGAGTGATGTGGAGAATTGACCTCTCTTAGTATTCCAGCCCTTTTGGCGTGCAATTACTTTTGACTTTTTTATGGGCCTCGGTCAATATATTGAGTTTTGGGTCTTAAATATTCTACAGTTTTTATTTTTTTTCAATGTGTTTTCGTATACAAGATAGCTATGAAGGTTTTTGATCGATTTTTATTGATTTGTAATTTTCAAGATTTTCTTTGACAATACTGGCAAGTTAATGCTTACAATAACTATTATTACTATTATTAGTAGTATTAGTATTAGTAATAGTAGTATTATTATTATTATCAATATTATTATTATTATTATAGTTTATGTATGAAAGGTATATTTTATTGTTCTTAAAATATCTTTTCAAGTTCATTATGTATTTTGTAGTTTATTTATTTCCATATTTCCTTTTCCCAGTGGGATATTTTTATCGCTTGGAGGCCGTGGTCTTATAGCATCCTGCTTTTCCAACTTGGGTTGTATTAGAGCTAATAATAATAATGATAATAATAATAATAATGATAATAATAATAAAGATGATACTACTACTACTACTACTACTACTACTACTTTTACACTGATAAATTAGGGAAAAGATCCGAATCTATTATTATTATTATTATTATTATTATTAGTAGTAGTAGTAGTAGTAGTATGATAACTACTACTACTAGCTAAGCTACAACCCTACTTGAAAAAAGCGTGATGTTTTAAGCCCAAGGGCTCCAACAAGGAAAACTAGCCCAGGGAGGAAAGGAAATAAGGAAATAAATAAACGACATGAGAAACGATGAACAACGAAAATGAAATATTTTAAAAACCGTAACAACGTGAAAACGAATCTTCGAGTTGGAAATAATACACGATGAAGTACAAACACACACACGCCAGCGCTCTCCACTCTAGATCTCGTCTTCCACATACCAAGGCGTCTCACCTACGTGTTAATGCATAACCCCGTCTGATCAAAGGAGTTCATTTGAACCTTGATTGTTACTTTTAATCGATTCTTTCCGATGCGCCTTTGGTACGTAATCGATGATCGGAAACCTGATTTTAAACATTAAATTATTTAATTCTTTTCACTTTTGAAGTATATTGAAGAAATGTAAGTGGGTGTTTAATGAAACATAAGGGATATTTTGGTTATGGTTGATTTTTACAGTTTCGTTTAAAAGTTTATTTGAAAAACTAATTTAATTTGATCATAATTTTCTTAAAATTTAAAAGTGTGGGTAACTTTAAATGGCTGCCTCATTGTTTAATTACTTATCCAAATATCGTCATTAATGACAATTAAATTCCTATGGGATGTCTTCAGACATCTTGCGTCAATGTTGCACTGTTAAGAAGTTGCCGGAAAAAAAAATCCAGGAATAAATGTTGCCAGGCATTTACCGCGTTAAAAACGAATATATTTACGTTAAGGAGTGATATTACGGTCACCAACCCGTAAAAAGATGATAAAGTACGGTAAAAATTCCGGTCGCCTGTATTTTACTGAAATACGGCTGACAACATTGTATTTTTACGGAGAATTTCCTATTGAAATTACGGTTATTTTAAGTGTGAGGTTTGTTATTCTCAGCTTATGAAAAGAACAGAAATCCAGTGTTTACTTCCATCTATAAAGCGACACAAAAATGCTAAGAGTCTAGAACTCTAGATCTTCCACTTCTAGATGACCTCGTATTTGAAAAAGTTCATAAAAAAGAAGTGCTGAGTAACTCGTGTTTCGTCAGCCGACCACTTCTTGGTATCCCTTTCCAAAGATTCGTCTTTTCCCTTATGCAACACGCATCGCTTGACAGCTGCCATTCATAAAAGATAGTGTTTTTTGGAGAGTGATTGATCTTTCATGATGGGTCCCCCATCAATGACGTCATACGGATCGTACCCCTTCACTGATCTCATACGGTTCATAACTCTTCTCTGACGTCATATGGATCATACCCCTTCACTGACGTCGTACTTATCGTAGCACTTCACTGAATTTTACAGACTGTACCCCTTCACTGACGTCTTACGAATCGTACCCCTTCACTGACGTCATACGGATCTTACCCCTTCACTGACGTCATACGGCTCTTACCTCTTCAATGACGTCATACGGAGCATACCGTCACTGACGTCATACGGATCGTAGACTGCCACTGACGTCTTACGGATCATACCCCTTCACTGACGTCATACGGATCGTAGACTGCCACTGACGTCTTACGGATCATACCCCTTCACTGACGTCATACGGATTATACCCCTTCAATGACGTCATATGGAACATAACCCTTCACTGACGTCATACGGATCGTACCCAGTCAATAACGTCTTACGGATCTTACTCCCGTGTGACTGCTAAACGAAGGAAGGCTTCTTTTATATGAGGTTGGGCGGGACTTTGAATTTGATGCATTGTCATACAGGAAGGAAAAGTTAAAATACAGGAAATGTAGAATTCGACTCCAAAAGTACCAATGGGGGAAAGTATAGGGATTTTTTTTCCTCGGCTTCCTTATTACTTTATGAATTTGTGAACAATGAATGGACAGAAGAACCTTAATTCATTATCTTTACAATTTGAAGAAAAGGAAACTCAACGAAGAGGAATAAATTATTTTTACGGTATGGTAATGAGAAAGTTTATTCTTTTAGTTTCTTTCATGATCTAGAGATAGAGAACGATAGAGATAGAGTGAAGTTGGAGATTACAGGAATGAATAAGGCATGTTAAGTAAACATCTCGTGAAGTATTCGTTTTCTCCTAATTATTGATGATAATAAGCAACAGGAACGATGCTTCTGCAGTCAAGCCATGCTGCAACAGAGGGAACAGATGTAAAATGCAAAGGTAAATATGCACAAGGATTATGTAGAAAGTTATTCCCTCCCGAAGCAGCATCTAGCCTTTTGTGTTCGAGATGAGGAAGTTGATCGATAATCAACAGATAAAAGGATGTGGAATATTTTATACTAGTGTACGCGATCGTCAAAAATGACGGCGAAGTATGCAGATATACATGCACACCCGGATTCAACCCTTCCCACCCCCTCGCCCGTTTCCTAACTAAAACATGTATGGTAATGCTGCTGAGCGTGGCCGGAAAGATTGGAAAAGTCATTTATACAAACACACACACACACACACACACATATATATATATATATATATATATGTATATATATGTATATATATATATATATATATATTAACCCACCATTTATGAAAAAGAGATTTATTTGAGCTTTCGATGGGCCATCTACCTTCCTCTTTTCTGTAGTGGAAGGGAGATGGCCCTTTCGAAAGCCCAAATAAATTAATTTTTCATATATTGCGGATTTATCTTATACTCATATATATATATATATATATATATAGCCACTTGCCCTTTATTATATAGGGGAAATATGTCATTCATAGATCAAAATATGTTCAGAATATAATAATTTCTTAAATGTACGTCATTCAAACTCAGTTTCTGTAAAAGAAAGATTTTTATGATCTGAATCACGAATTCCAATGTTATCAATAGTGTTCTGTCTCGTGTTTGGTGAATCCTCTTTTTGGTGAAATTTTTATTTGATTTATTGAAAACACCTGACTTATTTAAGAGTAGGATGAGTATTCCATTGTTCGCTATTATAGACTTACTTTTCGCAGAGTTCGAGTTCATAATGATATCGTGATAATACTCGAGCTTAAATCTCTGCTCGTAATATAATTCATGAGGATGTATTATTATTATTATTATTATTAGCTAAGCTGCAACCCTAGTTGGGAAAGCAGGATGCTATAAGCCCAAGGGTTCCAACAGGGAAGAAATAGCCCAATGAGGAAAGGAAATCAGAATTAAATAAACGATATAAGAAGTAAGGAACAATTAAAATAGAATATTTTAAGAACAGTAACAACATTAAAACAGTCATTTCATATATAAACTATAAAAAGAGACTTATGTCAGCCTGTTCAACATAAAATCATTTACTGCAAGTTTGAACTTTTAGACATGCTTACTTTTCTTAAAAAATTTTACTCGTACTTTTGCCAATGAAAGTGTATTTCGTGATTCTTAAAGTAGTCTTAGTTCCGCCTAATATTATTTTAAATTAGAGAGATATCTTGCCAATACTCCTTGGGCATCAGAACCATTGTAAACGTTGTGGAGGCTGTGTACTAAGTGCAAATGATGATAAAACCAATGAAATTAGCCTTCTGGAAGCATTGTAAACGTTATATGATAAATATGCTATTCGTCATTTTCTTTGAACCAACTGCTCATGATGTAATCAGTGAAAATGCTTTCTAAGACATTCTTACCCTTATTAACATTTTGCAATGGCACTTTTTCCAAAGTTGTATTTCAGGGTGATAAAAAATTTAATTCGATAATATTTATGGAAGCAATTGCTCATAATATAATTCGTGAAGATGTATTATTAGACATTCTTACCCTTCTTAACATTTTGCAATGGTACTTTTGCCAATTAAGTTGCATTTCGTGGTGATAAAAAATGCAATCCGATAATTTTCTTTGAACCAACTGCTCATAATATAATTCATGAAGATGTATTCTTGGACATCCTTACCCTTCTTAACATTTTGCAATGGTACTTTTGCCAATTAAGTTTTATTTCGTGATGATGAAAATTGTAACATAATTCTTTTTGAACCAACTGCTCTTAATATAATTCATGAAAATGTATTTTAAAATATTCATACCCTTCTTAATATTTTGCAATCGTACTTTAGCCAATTAAGTTTTATTTCATGGGGATGAAAAATGCAACTCAATAAGTTTCTTGGAACCAGCCTTGTAATTGTCCAACCTCTTCTCCTTTTGTTGCCACTAAGAACATGTACATCGTTACTGAAATTTACCAATACATCCCTCTGTAATGTTGCAAGAAGTGGTTCGAATTTTCAACACTATAATTTGATATGACTATGAGATATATGCTTCGAAGGTATGTTATAGAAAGGGATTTGTATTTGTATCGTTAGTTCCTTTGGTGTTTTATAATGTGTGATTCTATATTTACCTCGATCAGATGGGGAGATTTCCTTAGAAATCGGGCGAATTTGCATAATTTTTATGAATGTGCTTATTAAACTATGCACTTTTATGTTTTCTCTAGCATATATTGTTTCATAAATGAGAATCTCTCTCTCTCTCTCTCTCTCTCTCTCTCTCTCTCTAGCGTATATTATTTCATAATTGAGCATTCTCCCTCATTCCTTAGCATATATTGTTTCATAAATGAGAATTCTCTCTCTCTCTCTCTCTCTCTCTCTCTCTCTCTCTCTCTCTCTCTCTCTCTCTCTAGCGTATATTATTTCATAAATGAGCATTCTCCCTCATTACCTTAGCATATAGTTTCATAAATGAGAATTCTCTCTCTCTCTCTCTCTCTCTCTCTCTCTCTCCTCTCTCTCTCTCTCTCTCTCTCTCTCTCTCTCTCTCTCTCTCTCTCTTTAGCTTATATTATTTCGCAAATGAACATTCTCTCTCGTTCCTTAGCATATATTGTTTCATAAATGAGAACTCTCTCTCTCTCTCTCTCTCTCTCTCTCTCTCTCTCTCTCTAGCGTATATTATTTCGTAAATGAGCATTCTCTCTCTTTCCTTAGCATATATTGTTTCATAAATGAGACTTCTTTTTTTTCTTTTGCGTATATTTTCATAAATTGGCCTTATATTTCTTTAGCATATATTGTTTCATAAATAAGCATTCTTTCTTTCTCTTTCTTTAGTATATATTGTTTATTGTTTCATAAATGAACATTCTCTCTCTCTCTCTCTCTCTCTCTCTCTCTCTCTCTCTCTCTCTCCAAAAGAAGTCTTCGATTCCGGAACCATACTAATAATAGTTGCATACCTTAAACTCCAATACACATTTGTTGACTTAAGCAGCGATTTAGGTACCGAAACTATTGCCAGTCGATAATTGAAGGTCGCCGCTAGAAAAGCGAGAGAGAAAGCCAGACGAAAAGAGAAAATGCTGCTAGAATAGCGAGAGAGAAAGCAAGAAAGAGAAAATGCTGCTAGAATAGCGAGAGAGAAAGCGAGTAAAGAGAAAATGCTGCTAGAATAGCGAGAAGAAAAGAGAAAATGCTGCTAGAATAGCGAGAGAGAAAGCGAGAAGAAAGAGAAAACGTTGCTAGAATAGCGAGAAATAAAGCGAGAAGAACAGAGAAAATGCTGCTAGAATAGCGAGAGATGAGCGAGAAGGAAAAAGAAAATGCTGCTAGAATAGCGAGAGAGAAAGCAAGAAGAAACGAGAAAATGCTCTAAAAATGCCCTAGGCGACGTGGTTCAATATTCTGTCAAAAATGTCTACCTTCCTGAGGGGGGTTGGGCTCCCAAGGGGGTAATCAACCCCTTCTGGAGTGCAGCTGTTCATAAATTATGCATGAGCTATTTTCTAGTTTATAATTGATTTCTATTAAAAGTGTGATTCAAGTTAGATTATGTGCCTGTCGACTTGAGTTACAGTCGATTTGTTGTATTACTGAACGAAAAATGGTTTGGATTCAACATTTTCAGATTATTATTATTATTATTGTTATTATTATTATTATTATTATTATTATTATTATTATTATTATTATTATTATTATTATTATTATTATTATTATTACTACTACTACTACTTCTTGCTAAGCTACAATCCTTGTTGGAAAAGCGTGAAACTATAAGCCCAGGGGCCCCAAAAGGGAAAATAGCACAGTAAGGAAAGGAAACAAGGAAAAATTAAATACGTTAAGAACAGTAACATTAAAATAAGTATTTCCTATATAAACTATAAAAAATAACTAAACGAGAGGAAGAGAGAAAAAATAAAATAGTGCCCAAGTGTACCCTCACGCAAGAGAACTCTAACCCAAGACAGTGGAAGGCCATGGTACAGAGGTTATGGCATTACTCAAGACTAGGGAACAATGGTTTTATTTTCGAGTGTACTTCTCCTAGAAGAGCTACTTATCATAGCTAAAGAGTCTCTTCTACCCATACTAAGAGGAAAATAGCCACTGAACAATTATAGATGAAAAAAGTGGATTAATAATAATGATCAGTGTTGTTGTTGTTGTTGCCGTCATTGTGTTTACAATGATGCTTGTCGACAGTCTTGATTAAGATGAGTTTTATTACAATCATTATAATTTCCGTAACAAACTTTTGTGACACACTTATTCCGATCCCTAAGGTCACACTGACTTTTGAAAATCTGATCTATATATATCACTACAGCCTATAGATGTGTCAATATAATCAAAACAGATGTATAGAAAAATGAAATAAACCAAGTGATTACTTCTGTCCTTTTCCAATAATACAGTAATAATGGTGATGATATTTATAATAATGATGAAGATAATAGTTCTATCTAAATATATGTGACATTTGGTAAAAGTCATCTTGATGAAGATACCAAGTTGGATATAGCCATTCGAAATCTTTAGTCAAGATCTAGTTATGTAAGTCAATTGTAACAGTGAATTGTTTTGCCAATATAAAAAGAAATAGATCAATTATCGTTATTTCTAGTTACAAGAATACAAGAACTCTGCTTCGCCATTGTGATTGGGAAGTTTAAACATCTTGGTTGGTGATGTTTTTCTGAGCTTCACATGTTGTCGGATACTCTGTTAAAAATTTGTGTTAAAAACGGCAAATGCCTGGCAACATTTATTCCACGATTTTTACCGTTTTAAAAACATATATTGACGTAAGAGGAGAAATCGTTACCACCGATAAATATAGTGTTTACTATTTTCCTTCCTTTAATCTATATATATATGTATATATATATATATATATATATATATATATATATATATATATATATATATATATATATATATATATATATATATATATATATATATATATATATATATATATATTTCTTCGGAGAGGGAGAAAGGATAATATTACGGTCACCAACCCGTAAAATATAATAACAAAGTAAGGTAAAATTACGGTCGCTTGTATTTTACTGAAATACGGCTGAGAACAGTATATATTTACGGAGATTTCCCAATTAAAATTACGATTTTTTAATAGTATAGTCTGTTAACGACGCGCCTGATATATTACACATTTTACAGAATTTAGCTAAATTTTTTAATTCTTATTTTCACTCTTTGATTGTAGCTTCATTCCTTGATTTCTTTCTAATCATCCTCGGATACGCTACAACAACCATGAACTTCTACTCATTCCAGTTGTGTGGGATCTTGTATATAATTTCAATAGTCTATATTTCTTCAATTGCTCAGTTTTAAATTATCTCCTTTGTTTAACATCTGTGAAGCCAAGGGACCCATTTCTGAATAGATATTCGATATATTTGTCAAATTCAATGCCTATGAAACTGTGTTCACCCAATGTTTTACTTACACGTTTTTATTTTCTTTTTCTGGTCCGATTATTCTTTTTTTTTTTCTTCTCTGTCAATTAAACTTGTTTTATTTAGGTGCCTTGAGTTTTTTTTTTATCCCAACTTCCCGTTCTTTTTTTTTTTTTTTTTAAATGGTTTTGCTTTGGTTTTAGGAGTATTTTTTCCCAAGTTCAATTTTATTCTTTTTTTGTGTCATTTAAATAGTTTTCTTTTTGGTTTCAGGATTTTTTCTATCCCAACTTCAGGTTTTTTTTTTTCTCTGTAATTTAAAATTGTTTTGTTTTGGTATCATGCATTTTTTTAACCCAAACTTCTTCTTCTTCTTCTTCTTCTTATTCTCTTCTTCTTCTTCTTCTTCTTCTTCTTCTTCTTCTTTTTTTTCTTTTTTTTTTTGTCCTTTAAAATTGTTTTTGTTTGGTGTCAGGATTTTTTTCATCCCAACTTCTTCTTCTTCTTCTTTTTCTTCTTCTTCCTTTTTTTTTTCTTTTTTTTTTGGGGGGGGGGGGGTGTCAGGAGCTACTTATCCCAACTTCCCGTTTTTCTTTTAGTTGGCCCTATGTTACTTCAAATTGTTTTGGCTTCAGGAGATTTTTTTATTTTTTTTTTTTTTTTTTTTTTTTTTTTTTTTTAACTTCCCGTGTTTGTCATGTCCTTCCGTGTCTGGAATCTTAATCTCGCAAGTATGGCGATATGCTTTGTCCTACTTCTCATTAATATTGAATCAAACCACATTGAACAAAAATCCATTCTCCTAAACATTAATCTCGCTCATGCTTGCCACAATATATCATCTTTCTCTCCAGTGTAAAGAGATTTGTATACTCAATTTAAACTCTGGGATTTTCTCCCTGCTTCCATTTTTTCCCTTAACAATTAAATAGTTTTTTTTTTCAGAATTCCTGTCCATTACTTTCTCCGAAATTTCTGTAGATTGACAATTTGTCATATCGTCTCCCATATTGGCATTTGATGAAGAATGGATTTTTTTTTAATAGCAAATTGCCACATCAAGTTTCGCATATCAGCATTCGTTAAAGAAGGGAATTCAAAATTGTGGTTTTTTTGTGTGTATATATATATATATATATACAGTATATATATACAGTATATATCTATATATAATA
>NC_090728.1:180466810-180471810 GCF_036898095.1 Palaemon carinicauda
GACAGAGTTTTATTAAATTTCAGTTGATAAAAGTAGCTTAGTATTTTGTAAGATGAATTCTATATTCTACATATTGCTGTACCACATGTCTTAAATGAAAATTTGGTCAGTACAACTTCTACCTTTTATAAATCTTGCTTGTTCATCTCTCAACTTTTCATCAATCTTTCTCTCTAGTCTCTTTAGAATGAGCATTCTATATATTTTCATGACAGCTGACGTAAGTGTGATGCCTCTGTTTGTTGACCAATAACTTATAAAATGTGCCCCAATTTCATTTGCAACTTCGCCAAGAACCTTAACACCGATCACATTTTCTATCCCTTGATTATTCCTTCCAACTTTAGCATTGAAGTCATTAATCACAATTTTCATATCGCTCTAGGTTCTCTACCTATTATACTCTGCAGTTCTTCACAGTATTCATCTTTCCTTTCTTCATGGGAATCATTTGATTCGCGACGGAAGATGGAATCTTCGGGATCTTGAACCCTTCTGTGAAGCCTCTTCCCTTTTTGCCCGGCGGGCATGCTGTCATGCGTTTGCGGGGAGGGGAACGGGGCAATTTTAACCTCTCAAAAAGTACGAGTACTGAAGTGTTGGCGCACAGGATGCTCCTTGTGCTCAGTTTCTGCTGAAGCACAGTTTTTGGTGAAGGCGCAGAAAAGCGCTGGCGCGCAGGAAACTAATGCGTAGGGTGAATATACAAAGAATAGGCCAGACTATTTGGCCTCTTATTTTGAGGTACCTTACCTCTAGCATTAGAGGCTCTTTGACCTTTTATTTTGAGGAGCCATACTTCCAACATTAGAGGATATTTAAGCTCTATTTTGAGGTGCCATACCTTTAGTATTAAGGGCTCTATGACCTCTATTTTGAAGGTACTATAATCTTAGCATTATTTGTTCTTTGATCTCTAATTTGAAGTGCTTTACCTCTAGCATTAGAGGCTCTTTGACCTCTATTTTGAGGCTCCTTACTTTTAACATTAGAGGGCCTTTGGCCTCTCTTTTGAGGCTCCTTACTTTTAGCATTAGAGGGTCTTTGATCTCTATTTTGAGGCTCCTTACTTTTAGCATTAGAGGGTCTTTGACCTCCATTTTGAGGCTCCTTACTCCTAGCATTAGAGGCTCTTTGACCTCTATTTTAAGGCTCCTTACTTTGAGCATTAGAGGGTTTATTGCCTCTATTTTGAGGCTCCTTACGTTTAGCGTTAGTCTCTTTGACCTCTATTTTGAGGCTTCTTACTTTTAGCATTACAGGGTCTTTGACCTCTATTTGGAGGCTCATTACTTTTAGCATTAGAGGCTGATTGACCTCTATTTTGAGGCTCATTACTTTTAGCATTAGAGGCGGTTTGGCCTCTATTTTGAGGCTCCTTACTTTGAGCATTAGAGGGTCTTTGACCTCTATTTAGAGGCTCCTTACTTCGAGCATTAGAGGGTCTTTGACCTCTATTTTGAGGCTCCTTACGTTTAGCATTAGAGGGTCTTTGACCTCTATTTTGAGGCTCCTTACGTTTAGCATTAGAGGGTCTTTGGCCTCTATTTTGAGGCTCCTTGCGTTTAGCATTAGAGGGTCTTTGACCTCTATTTTGAGGCTCATTGATTTTAGCATTAGAAGTTCTTTGACCTCTATTTTGAGACTGCTCACTTTCAGCATTAGAGTCTCTTTGACCTCTATTTTGAGGCTCCTTACTTTTAGCATTAGAGGGTCTTTGATCTCTATTTTGAGGCTCCTTACTTTTAGCATTAGAGGCTGTTTGACCTCTATTTTGAGGCTCCTTACTTTTTAGCATTAGAGGGTCTTTGATCTCTATTTTGAGGCTCCTTACTTTTAGCATTAGAGGGTCTTTGATCTCTATTTTGAGGCTCCTTACTTTTGCATTAGTCTCTTTGACTTCTGTTTTGAGGCTCCTTACATTTAGCATTAGAGGGTCTTTGACCTCTATTTTGAGGCTCCTTACGTTTAGCATTAGAGGGTCTTTGACCTCTATTTTGAGGCTCCTTACATTTATCATTAGAGGGTCTTTGACCTCTATTTTGAGGCTCCCAGGTTAGCATTAGAGGGTCTTTGACCTCTATTTTGAGACTGGTCACTTTTAGCATTAGTCTCTTTGACCTCTATTTTGAGGCTCCTTACTTTTAGTATTAGAGGCTCTTTGACCTCTTATTATAAGGGTCCTTACTTTTAGCATTAGAGGCTCTTTGACCTATATTTTGAGACTCCTTTTATCATTAGAGGGTCTTTAACCTGTATTTTAAGGGTCCTTACATTTAGCATTAGAGGGGTTTTTTACCTCTATTTTGAGGCTCCTTGCGTTAAGTATTAGAGGGTCTTTGACCTCTATTTTTTAGGCTCCTTATGTTTAGCATAAGATGGTCTTTGACCTCTGTTTTGATGTTCCTTAGTTTTAGCATTAGAGGCTCTTTGACCTCTATTTTGAGGCTCCTTACTTTTAGCATTAGAAGGTATTTGACCTCTATTTTGAGGCTCCTTACTTTTAGCATTAGAGGGTCTTTGACCTGTATTTTGAGGTTTCTTACTTTTAGCATTAGAGGGTCTTTGACCTCTATTTTGAGGCTCCTTACCTTTAGCATTAGAGGGTCTTTGACCTGTATTTTGAGGTTCCTTACTCTTAGCATTAGAGGGTCTTTGACCTGTATTTTAAGGCTCCTTACTTTTAGCATTAGAGGCTCTTTGGTCTCTTATTTTGAGGCTCCTTTTCTCAGCATTAGAGGCTCTTTCACCTCTATTTTTAGGCTCCATACTTTAAGCATTAGAGGCTCTTTGACCTCTATTTTGAGGCTCCTTGCTTTGAACATTAGAGGGTCTTTGACCTCTATTTTGAGGCTCCTTACGTTTAGCATTTGGGGTTGTTTGACCTCTATTTTGAGGCTCCTTACTTTTAGCATTAGAGGCGGTTTGACCTCTATTTTGAGGCTCCTTACTTTGAGCATTAGAGGCTGTTTGACCTCTATTTTGAGGCTCCTTACATTTAGCATTAGAGGTTGTTTGACCTCTATTTTCAGGCTCCTTACTTTTACCATTAGAGGCTGTTTGACCTCTATTTTGAGGCTCCTTACTTTGAGCATTAGAGGTTCTTTGACCTCTATTTTTTAGGCTTCTTACGTTTAGCATTAGAGGGTCTTTGACCTCTGTTTGAAGCGCCTTAATTTTAGTATTAGAGGTTCTTTGACCTCTATTTTCAGGCTTCTTACTTTTAGCATTAGAGGGGTCTTTGACCTCTTATTTTGAGACTGCTCACTTTCAGCATTAGAGTCTCTTTGACCTCTATTTTGAGGCTCCTTACTTTTAGCATTAGAGGTTCTTTGACCTCTATTTTGAGGTGCTATACTCTAGCATTAGAGTTTCTTTGACCTTTATTTTAATCCCCTTACCTATAACATTAAAAGCTCTTTGATCTTTATTTTTGGGTGCTTTATTTCTAGCACTAGAGGCTCTTTGAGACCTCTGTTTTAAGGCGACTAACCGCTTAATAGTAGAGGCTATTTGACTTCAGTTTTTAGGTGACTTACCTCTATAATTAAAGGCTATTTTTTTATACTTCATATAAAGTCTTTCCTTCTCTATTCTCTTCTGTCTTTTATAGTTTTTCAAGATATTCTTTGCCTAGTTCGCCAGTCTCCTTCGAGATTTCAAGAGACATTTCAGTGCTGTTTGTCCTCGCTTTGTCAGATTCCTCTGAGAAATCGATGGCTTTCATGTCTTTACCTATAATGGCGATGGGTAAAGACATGGATACCATTAATTTCTCTGCATACACTATACGCCATCATACTAAAGTCAACGAAGAGCAACACAATATATTTACCAATGCCGTCCTGATATGTTCTATCTTCAATGCCGAATTTTGAAGAAACACACGTCGCTCACCGCTTTGCACCAATGCAATTCAATTATAGGACATCGTCGCTAAACCGCAAGCAAATTATCCTTCAAGGTGCTTACATTATGATCTTCAAAGCTCGCCAACTTTGGCAGCACCTAACCTAACTGTAGATGAAGGTGTTCCGAATAGCCTCCAGTTCATCCTGCAGTTGTAAAAAAATTCTCACAGTTAGTTACCTGTTTCGCCAGAACGCGAGCTCTGTGAGTAAAATGAAATCCTCCTCCCAATGTTCACTGCGGTAAACTTCCATAGCTACAGTACATACAGGTCGTGAGGTGTTGCAAGGTATGTTTTAAAAGAAGAGAGAGAGAGAGAGAGAGAGAGAGAGAGAGAGAGAGAGAGAGATCAGGTCTTCAGAAGTCTTTTGGAATCCGGGGCGGAGCCGTTCAGAACTGCTCCGGGAAGTTTCCGTTCTGGAGTCATTCAGAACTCTATGCTAAGTCTACGGCTATTTCTTCTGAAGTCTTTTCTGAAGATTTTCTTCCGAAATCGTTCAGAGATTTCTGGAATCATTCGGAATTCCATGCTATGTCTATGGAAATTTCTTCTGAATCCTTTTGGAGATGCACGAAAGATTTTCTCCCGAAGCCGTTTAGGACTCGCGAAAAATTCTCTTTTTTTTTCTCTTTTTTCAATAGGCCCTAATAACTCATAATAATAATAATAATAATAATAATAATAATAAAATAGTGATGATGATGAAGATGATGATGATGATGATGATGATTTGATTTACAGCTCCGTGAAGATTCCGTTCTGGACACATTTAGAACTCTATGCTAAGTCTACGGCTATTTCTTCTGAAGACATTTGGAGAACCACGATTTTCTTTCGAAGCCATTTAGAACTCGCGAAAAATTCTCTTTTTCTCTGGTTTCAATAGCCCCTAATAACTCATATTATTCATATTAATAATAATGATAATAATAGTAGTAGTAGTAGTAGTAGTAGTAGTAGTAGTAGTAGTAGTAGTAGTAGTAGTAGTAGTAGTAGTAGTAATAATAATAATGATGATGATGATGATGACGATGGTGGTAGTAGTAGTAGTAGTTATAGTAATAGTAATCATAATAATCATAATAATAAA
>NC_090728.1:180481810-180485630 GCF_036898095.1 Palaemon carinicauda
AACTTGTACAAATTTCCTGTAATTTGAAAGTCCAAATTCTGTAAACTTGTACAAATTTCCTGTAATTTGAATATTGCTAAATTCTGTAAACTTGTACAAATTTCCTGTAATTTGAATATTGCTAAATTCTGTAAACTTGTACAAATTTTCTGTAATTTAAATAAATCTAAATTCTGTAAACTTGTACAAATTTTCTGTAATTTAAATAAATCTAAATTCTGTAAACTTGTACAAATTTCCTGTAAATTAAATAAGTCCAAATTCTGTAAACTTGTACAAATTTCCTGTAATTTGAATATTGCTAAATTCTGTAAACTTGTACAAATTTTCTGTAATTTAAATAAATCTAAATTACGTAAATTTGTACAAATTCTCTGTAATTTGAATAAAAATAAATTCTGTAAACTTGTACAAATTTCCTATCATTTAAATTAATATAATTTCTGTAAATTTGTGATATGTTTTACAAACTGATAAAGTAGAAGTATAAGATTAATTTCCTTGTAATTAAATGCCCCAAGATTTACCTTCATAGGTTGAAGGTCAATGTCCCAGATTTTCAGCGGTTTAAAGGCCTCGTTAAATACTACCTTTGTATGGTATGCTATTCATATCAACAAACATGTTTATCCAAGATTATAGAAGAACAAATGTCAAGTCTCGGATTTCTATGGATTAAATAATTAGTTGATAAGCAATAGTATTTCCATGCTTACTGACCTTAAACTGACCTACATATAGGTCACATAAGACATTTCAATTTAGTAGTGCTTACGCTCTTCAAGTCAAAAATGAGTAACATGGCCTCTTAGCTCCGTTGGTTGCGTGTTTTGCTTTTCATTTGAGTCGTCCCAAGTTCGATCCAAATGCAAGGTAGAAAGATTTTATTTTATTCACTGTTGAGTGATATTTTCCAAGTTATGTGCTGTATTTACTCCTTTGTTTATTTATTACATCCGCCACCAACGAAGTTAGAAGGTTATGTTTTACTCCCTTTGTGTGTGTGTTTGTGAACAGCTTCCTGTTCACAATTTGAATTGTTGTTTAATGAAACTTGCTGGGATTTCCTTATGTAAAAAGCTGAAAATAATAAAATTTTTGAAGGTGAATGTCAAAGGTCAAGGTCACGGTCAAGCAAAAGATGAAGAAATAAGCTCCCGTGGCGGAGGTCTGCACTCTACTGAGTGCCCCTCTAGTTTATGTTTATGTTTATTGTCCGTTGAGATTTTTCTTATGTTGATACTCTATATGGTCATATCAAGTATATATAATTAATCATCTTCACGACTTGTTCCATATGTTTAACATTTTTGTTTACTCAAGTAATGATCATAACAACAATAAACAAAGACGTTATTCCTCTTCCTCACTCTTTCGCCTGTTCTCTTAGTTTCCCTCTTTTTTTTTTCTTTTTTTCCCTGTTGGAGCCCTTGGGCTTATAGCATCTTGCTTTTCCAACTAGGGTTGTAGCTTGGCTAGTAATAATACCCTTACCGTGTAACATTACTTTTAGTCTTACCCTTTCATCCACTTGAAATTCTTTAGCAGAGAAGTAAACATGTTAATTGTTTCAAGGTATTCTAACTCCAGTGTTAATTTTAGCGTTACTAACAGCCTTGCCTCTGATAAAGAGACCTTTCAATTTTTGACATTTCAACTTTATCCATAACGATCTGTTATGGTTTGACTCTCTCTCTCTCTCTCTCTCTCTCTCTCTCTCTCTCTCTCTCCATTTCATCTTTTATCCACACTAACAATATAGTCTCTCTCTCTCTCTCTCTCTCTCTCTCTCTCTCTCATCTTTTATACATATAATTAACAATCAATGTAGATTTATTCTCTCTCTCTCTCTCTCTCTCTCTCTCTCTCCATTTCATCTTTTATACATATAATTAACAATCAATGTAGATTTATTCTCTCTCTCTCTCTCTCTCTCTCTCTCTCTCTCATCTTTTATACATATAATTAACAATCAATGTAGATTTATTCTCTCTCTCTCTCTCTCTCTCTCTCTCTCTCTCTCTCGTAATTGCACCATAGTATTTTTTTTAAACTAGCACTGGTCATAGTTGACGTATTTCCAGGCTGTTATTTCGCACCATTTTCCCCGTGTGGTGGGGAGGAGGGATGTCCAGCAAGGAGGTTAAATGTGGTCAGTACCTTCAGTGCACCTCGCTATAAAGATATTACATGGGAATCTCCCCAACATTCCTTCGCTCTCTACCTGCACTGACCTTTTTGCTTTCTACTACTTTATTTCAGGCGCCGCTTCCTTTCTTCGAATTGCTCTACAAAATCTTAACTTTTACTTCATAGCCCAACTACGAGGTTCTCCCTAGTTGCATTTGGGTACTGAATGGTCTCCCAGGTCCCAGGGGATGGTCTTATGACCCAAATTAAAAAAAAAAAAGGGTATTTTTACTTCCATTTGCTGTACAAAATATTAACTTTTACGGATCACCTGAATATAAGCGACCCCAAATAGTTCTCCTGAAGGTAAAGGACCCCAACTACACTCACCTGAAGAAGAGACACTGATTTTCTTCACCTGAATATGACTCAAATTAAAAAAGGAAATATTGCGTTTTTTTTTTTACTTCCAATTGCTGTACAAAATCTTAACTTTTACCTCATAGTCCAACTACGAGGTTCTCCCTAGTTGCATTTGGGTACTGAATGGTCTGCCAGGTCCCAAGGGATGGTCTTATGACCCAAATTAAAAAAGGAAATATTGTGTTTTTTACTTAGAATTGCTATACAAAAATATTAACTTTTACTTCATAGTCCAACTACGAGGTTCTCCCTAGTTGCATTTGGGTACTGAATGGTCTACCAGGTCCCAGAGGATGGTCTTATGACCCAAATTAAAAAAAAAAAAAAAAAAAAAAAAAACCATTGTGTATTTTTACTTCCAATTGCTGTACAAAATATTAACTTTTACTTCATAGTCCAACTACGAGGTTCTCCCTAGTTGCATTTGGGTACTGAATGGTCTACCAGGTCCCAGAGGATGGTCTTATGACCCAAATTAAAAAAAAAAAAAAAAAAAAAAAAACCATTGTGTATTTTTACTTCCAATTGCTGTACAAAATATTAACTTTTACTTCATAGTCCAACTGCGAGGTTCTCCCTAGTTGCATTTGGGTACTGAATGGTCTCCCAGGTCCCAGGGGTGTCTTATGACCTAAATTAAAAAAGGAAATATTCTGTTTTTTTTACTTCCAATTGCCGTACAAAATCTTAACTTTTACTTCATAGTCCAACTACGAGGTTCTCCCCAGTTGCATTTGGGTACTGAATGATCTCCCAGGTCCCAGGGGAGGGTCTTATATGACCCAAATTAAAAAAGGAAATATTCTGTTTTTTTACTTCCAATTGCCGTACAAAATCTTAACTTTTACTTCATAGTCCAACTACGAGGTTCTCCCCAGTTGCATTTGGGTACTGGATGATCTCCCAGGTCCCAGGGGAGGGTCTTATATGATCCAAATTAAAAAAGGAAATATTGTGTTTTTTTTACTTCCAATTGCCGTACAAAATCTTAACTTTTACTTCATAGTCCAACTACGAGGTTTTCCCCAGTTGCATTTGGGTACTGAATGATCTCCCAGGTCCCAGGGGAGGGTCTTATATGACCCAAATTAAAAAAGGAAATATTCTGTTTTTTTACTTCCAATTGCCGTACAAAATCTTAACTTTTACTTCATAGTCCAACTACGAGGTTTTCCCCAGTTGCATTTGGGTACTGGATGATCTCCCAGGTCCCAGGGGAGGGTCTTATATGATCCAAATTAAAAAAGGAAATATTCTGTTTTTTTAC
>NC_090728.1:180486130-180488630 GCF_036898095.1 Palaemon carinicauda
TGAAAAGAATAACAACTTCTGAGACGATGGTGAATCGTATAAATATTTTGTTGTTTTCTGTTCTCTTGGAATCTTCGGTCCTTCGGGAAATTTCATAAACTAGAATCTTCTGGGTACGATTTATTATTTGGCCTTGATTCCTTCTTTTTAGAGAGAGAGAGAGAGAGAGAGAAAGAGAGGAGAGAGAGAGAGAAGAGAGAGAGAGAGAGAGAGAGAGGAGAGAGAGAGAGAGAGAGGAGAGGAGAGAGAGAGAGAGAAGAAGAGAGAGAGGAGAATGTATCATAAATTTTCTTTGACTTTAGTCGTGACAAATTTTTATGAATATTTAATTCAAGTAAATCTATTGTCTTTAGCATTGTATTCATGAAAACAAGAAAAAAAATAAAAAGAAAGCAATAAATGAAGAGCGAGACGTAAAAGAGAAACATCAAAATAAAGCAGCAAGGATGTTAGCACTTCCCGAAGCTTTTGCTGCTACAATAAACGTTGCGTGTTTGTTGATAACGCTTTAACTCTGTTGTGTTTTTCTTCTTCTTTCTTTATTTCCGGTTTTTCTAAGGCGGTTGTACAAGAGCTTTTACGTCCTTGACCTTACGTACGAAAATATTTCCTGTGATCTTTCCTGGTTTTTCCTGTTATTATTTTAGAGGCTGTTTTTTAGTTTTTCCATCTGTAACTTCTTATGAAAGGTTTTTCCTATCTAAGTAATATCGGATTGATTCTTCAGTAATACAGTACTGTCTTAATTACTCTACTGAACGTTTTTTTATTATCTTTATTTTCTTTATTTTACTGTTTAAATTACTCTGGAAAATTTTTTTCTATTTTCTTTATATATTTAAGTTATATTACCCTCATATTTTGTTTAATATTTCCAAAATGAAAATATCAATAAATTTTTTCAAGGTTACAATTATCTTTTCTAGGTATCTTGTGTTTTTTTTTTTTTTTTTTTTTTTTTTTGGCTTATATGGAAAGTAGTACTTCTAATGGTACAGTGAACATATTTATTAAGTAAATCAAATCTATCATATTAAATCGCCCAAAATATTTCGAAAACATGTCATACAAATTATACATGAATATAACATTAATTTAATACAGTTTTTATTATCATTTATTACGACGTTGCACTGGCAGTATACAAAATCAAATCGATTAAATTATCATGTATTTCGTGCACCTCTGGCTCTTATTCACTGGCTGTGTTTGCACGAGTACCAATTACTTTAGAAGGAATTGCGTGACCCGTTAGATGTCAGATGGCGAAATTCACTTGTGTCTGGTTTGGTCTGGATTTTTTTTTACCTGATATGTTTCACTTCTTGGTTAATGGTCATTTTAATTACGCACTTGATTCTCTCTCTCTATCTCTCTCTCTCTCTCTCTCTCTCTCTCTCTCTCTCTCTCTCTCTCTCTCTCTCTCTCTTGCGTTCGTGTCGAAATATATATTATTAATGGGAGGTGACATGTCCTGATAATAGAGGAATATATCTTCCGGTGTGCTGAGTTAATATTGGAATGACGTGGTATATTTAAATGCAAATATTACCCTTTCCACGCATATACATTTTTTCCATCTTGTATCGGGCAAGCACGGTTTGCCTTCTTTATTTTATTATATATATATATATATATATATATATATATATATATATATATATATATACTGTATATATATATATATATATATATATATATATATATATATATATATAGATAGAGAATTGTATGTATGTATGTATACTTATACTCTATGTATAATATATTTATATATATATATATATATTAATGCGTGTGTATGTGTATTATACTTATACTGTATGCATATGATAACTACACACACATACAAAGTGTTGTAAAATACCACCACCTATGAATCAGCATCAGGAAATTTCCCATCCCCCCAAAAAATGATAAACAACTTGAGATTTTATGGATGAATTCGCCGGCGTCTCTCAAAATAGCCAAGGTGCTACGCCTCTGAACACAGAATAGCGATTTTCAAAGTATTATAGAACAGGAATAACCGTTATTGTTCATAGAACTACTAATACCTTTTCTTTCTTTATTTGAGTTTCTCTCTATCTTCAAACTACTGAAATCTCTTTGCAGGTTTAATTTACAAAAAAAAAAAAAAAGCTTGAAAGCGTATTTCCTTAAAGTTATCCCAGGGTTTTATGGTCTTTTAATGCGTTTCCAAGATCTAAGTTTACCTCAATCAATGTAATAGTTCCAAATTACAACAACAAATACAGTCGTTTCTAGTCCACTACAGAAAAAATGCTTCGAAAATGTCTTAAGTCGTGTCTGGGGTTAGTTTAGCCATTTTCATAACACTGGCCACTGCGGATCGGTAATGGTGGGAGATTCTAGTCTGATCACCCACAGCAAACCAACCTATTATGAGTGGCCCCTGACTAGTATAACTTTGTTAATCATGACGATACTTAAACCCTTTCACCACGTTAAGGTATCCCCACTCAAAAACTATAGGGAA
>NC_090728.1:180498630-180511130 GCF_036898095.1 Palaemon carinicauda
TAAAAAGCTTGGTCAATACCTGATGACGTCCGTAAAATTAACGTTCACCTGCTATATCAAGGCCACGATCCAAGGCCTTGTATAGGAATAAGATTTCTTATATATTATATAAATCTGATTTCTATACACTGTGATGGGATGTTTGCTAGAAACATTTATTTTGCCTCGATAATAATTAAATGGCTTTCGAGTATTCTTGTTTAATTTCATAAGTTCGTTGATGGCTTTTAGGGAATTTTTTAAAATATTAACTGAAGGTTTAGATGCGTACGAAACTCTTCCTCGCCAATTGTTTTACGGGTGGCAGAATTGCAAGAGCCGGTGCTTGGCGAGAAGGGTAAAGCAATCTATAACAACAACAACAATAACAACACCAGTTGTTAATGTCCTTACCTTTAAGAGCAATTTAATTTTTTTGATAGAAAAAAAAAAAACAATTTCTATAATATTATCTCTTGTTAATAAGACGGAGATGGACTGACATAGCTGGTAATTTAAATTCTGTATTGGACCCGCAAGGGTGGGAAACTCTAGACAAATAGAATGTTTTTGAAGAACCAAAACGTCGTCTTTAACTGAGAGGATGTGCTCTCTGAATACTTCAGGACTCAACGAGATTGGAATGTTAACATCTGAGTTATTAAGACTGCAAAATGCCAAGATATCCCGGGGTTCACGGGTACTGATAGCCAGTCTTATTTTGCATAGCTTTGATCCGTGGTCGTCGGAAGGAGCATGAAAGGAATATTGAATTATATATTTACTTCCTTTTGTTCAATTGATGTTTTCTTGCGTGCAAACCTTGATTTTTTGTTAAGTGTAAATAATTTGTTGAAACTGTTTGGGCAATCTAGTTTGAAGAAGTATAAGAATATTTTTCTTCGTTATTACTGTGATTGGAAAAAAAAAACACATTTTTTAGGAGGCTTTAAGATATAAAAGACTACTATCACAATCTCGATATCAAATCAATGAGCACTGCCAAATTTCATATAATATTAGAAACTATAGTCCATTTCTTTTAGCGAGTCATATTTGTACCAACTCGCAACGGTGCCCTTTTAGCTCGGATAAGTTTCCTGGTCGCTGATTGGTTAGAATTATCTTGTCCAACCAATAAGCGATCAGGAAACTTTTCCGAGTCTGTGCAAATATGACTCGCTAAAAGAAATGGACTATAGTGTACATGATCCGTCAATAATGACGTCTAAATATTTAAATAAGATATGAACGGCCACACCCATTTATCCCTTCTCATCTCTCCTCCTTCCCTCACTACAACTCGCTGGTTCGGCAATTTGTGGGAGTGTGCGGTTTCAGAGTGTACCTCTCGGGTAATTCCCATCTCACCAGGGTATGATTAATTCCCCTCCCCGTGAGCTTGACGGGATACACACACATTATATATATATATATATATATATATATATATATATATATATATATATATATATATATATATATATATATACACACATATATATGTATGTATATATATACATATATATATGTATGTATATATATATATATATATATATATATATATATATATATATATACATATATGTATGTATGTATGTATATATATATACATGTATGTGTGTGTATATATATATATATATATATATATATATATATATATATATATATATATATATAGAGAGAGAGAGAGAGAGAGAGAGAGAGAGAGAGAGAGAGAGAGAGAGAGAGAGAGAGAGAGAGAGAGAGAGAGAGAGAGAGAGAGGCAGCCACCTGGTCTTATTATATAGGGGAGGTAACCACTGTATGTACCTGGCTTCTCAATGTTCACACGCACTAGGATTGAATTAAATATTAGCATGTAGAAAATCTATATTTCAACAGATATAAACTACATTTCCTACCATATTTTTTTACCTTGACGAAAAGAAGTGGTTCAAAACTAATAACGTTTTATTCCCTTGCTGAGTTCATTTCATTTTTATCCACGTTCTTGATAGACATTTCCGATGAGAACTAAAGGTTCATCATGGTTTAAAAATGGCATCTCTGTTCCAGAACCTTTTCCTGTGTTCCGGTAATGTCACTAGATTCGGGAGTCTTAGTTTTAATAAATCGTGATTCACGGACTAATCAAGATTTGACCGATCTAAAACTTTATTGAATGATGTTGCGAAAAGCGATAGGTAAGCAGCTTAGTATTTATTTTCCAAGTAACACACTTATAGAATAGATGAATAATTCGTCCACAAACAAAACAAATAAAAGTTTTAGCCTTGAAGAGTATCGGGGAGTGCAAAGTAATTCATTCGTAATTTGTTTAAATGTCATTCGTCTCTCACGTTTTGTTCTTTTGCTGTTACAGCACGTGGGTAATTCTTTGCGTTGCCAGTTCTTATTTTGATGAATTAGCCTTGTCTATATATATATATATATATATATATATATATATATATATATATATATATATATATATATATGTAATGTGTATATATATATAAATATATATATATATATATATATATATATATATATATATATATATATGTAATGTGTATATATATATAAATATATATATATATATATATATATATATATATATATATATATATATATATATATATATATACATATACAGTATATACATACATACATGTATATAGATAGATATAGATTAATGAATGTACGTAATTAGGACAGACAGTAAGTGTTTCCCCAGGACACGAGACCGAAATTAAAAGAAGTATAAGCATGGAATGGAGAGCATTTAGTAAGCAAAATCAGATAATGAAAAGTAAAATGCCCTTTTCTCTAAAAAGAAAAGTATTCAATGAGGTGGTCCTACCAGTTAATTTTTGCATCAGAAACTTTGAGCCTTACTAAAGCCTTGGAACATAAGCTAGTTATAACTCAAAGATCTATGGAAAGAATAATGATGGGGATAACATTAAGAGACAGGAATAGAGTAACGTGGATAACAGAGGAAACTCTAACTACTAAGAAAAAGACATGGACAAGGGCAGGACATATAATGAGAATGACAGACGCTAAGTTTAAAGTTGGAGCAAATGTTTTTATGTTGACCAGGCTGACATGAGTTTTTATAATTTATATATGACATATCTGTTTTTGACGTTGTTAGTAGTTTATATATGACATATCTGTTTTGACGTTGTTACTGTTTTTAGAATGATTTATTGTTAATTTGTTCTCCTCATTTATTTATTTCTTTATTTCCTTTCCTCACTGGCCTCACTGGGCTATTTTTCCCTATTGGAGCCCTTGGGCTTATAGCATCTTGCTTTTCCAACTAGGGTTGTATCTTGGCTAGTAATAATAATAATAATAATAATAATAATAATAATAATAACAGGATGGGGCCCTACAGATTGTAAAAGAAACAGGGAAAGGAAGAGAAGACGATGAATTGACGAAATAAGAAAGTTTGCGGGCGTGGTCTAGCACATGAAGCCCATAAACAGATGCAAGTGGAATGACATGTCTGAGGACTTGTTTTCTGCAGTGGACTATTAACGGCTGATGAGGAGGATGATATATACACGCCTTTCTGAGTAGGGATACCTTAACGTGATGAAGGATTTTGTGTATCGCTATGACCAGCAAAGTTGTAAAAGTCAGGATTACCATACTAGGTTGGTTTGCTGTGACTGATCTGGCAAAAGTCTCCCACCATCAATAACCCGCAGTTGGACAGCGTGGTGATGAAAACTGGCGAAACCCCAGACATGAATAAGGACACGTCTCAAGCCATTGCTTGCAGTGGACTAGAAACCGCTGCTTTTGTTGTTGTTGTTGTTGTTGTTGTGTAAAAATGTGTGTGTGTTTACATACATGGTACAGCATTGATATATGTTCTTTAAAGCACATTCACATCTGATTGCCAGATCTATGTGAGCCATTTTATTTTTATTATTGCTCAGTCCAAGATCGGTTTCAACTGGATTACTCGAACCTCTTCGTGATGAGACGTGTTTTGGTTTCAAATTCACTCAATATGTACTCTTGGTTGAATGAAAATCTGCTATAACCAGATGAAACGAGAACTACATTTTAATGAGCTTAAAAGATATATAAGCCATATTTGGAAAACTCCAGAATTTTAACGGCGATACATTTCAAGTTACTAATGGAATGTTTTTTTCTGTTTGTATTATATATTAATGTGATGTCAATATACATCTTTTTGTTAAGTGCAATTTTTACTGGAAAAAAAGTTAATGGTCCAGCACTTTGGGAATTGAAGTTTCACAGTACGATCTCTCTCTCTCTCTCTCTCTCTCTCTCTCTCACTCTCTCTCTCTCTCTCTCTCTCAGCCACGACCAAGGGGTATTTTCTTGGTTACGCGACGTTCATACAAGTACAGTGCCGTAGACGTGGTCCAAGTCTCTCTCTCTCTCTCTCTCTCTCTCTCTCTCTCTCTCTCTCTCTCTCTCTCTCTCTCTCTGATCTTAATCATTCTAATTTTAGTATGAGGAATAAAATCAACGTTCATTGGCCTGGTATAAAAATATACATTTACCGTGAGCTTCCAAGGGATTTCCCAAGAACTTGCTAATCTCGCATAATTTTGAAATCTCCAAGAAACACTGAAAATGCACATGCTGTTTTCATATTATTATTATTATTATTATTATTATTATTATTATTACTAGCTAAGCTACAACCCTAGTTGAAAAACATGGATGCTATAAGTCCAAGGACCCCAACAGGGAAAAATATCCCAGTGAGGAAAGAAAATAAGTTATATAAGATGTAAAGAATAAAAACTGTAGAATATTTTAATATCAGTAACAACGTTAAAATAAATATGCCATATATAAACTACGAAACGAGACATGTCAGCTTGTTCAACATAAAAACATTTGTTGCAATTTTGAACTTCTGAAGTTCATACATTCGATAGCGAGTTTGCGTGTATGCATCCTTGGATATCACTCCTACATTCTTGTGCCTGTAAAGGATATGAGATTATCTCATAGGTTGAGGGGGGGGGGGGGTCATCTTATAGGACGAGTGGGGGGTGGTTGGGGAGGGGATCGAAGGAAGGGCTTGGGGTTGACTGTAACTTGGACAATTTGTTGCTCAGAGACCGACGCTACTTGCCATTGATCTTCCAGAGAAGAAAAATCCCTTTTACGCGCTCTCTCTCTCTCTCTCTCTCTCTCTCTCTCTCTCTCTCTCTCTCTCTCTCTCTCTCTCTCTCTCTCTCTCTCTCTCTCTCTCTCTCAGTACTCAATATACTCCAGCCTACCCCTTACTTATGCCATTCTTAGACACCAAAATGATAGTGTACATTGAAAAAAATGAAAGTAACTCCTGTAATTTGATAACTTATTCATATTAAGCATCGCGTGGTTTAGAATTGTTAAGAGATATGAATGAGTAAAACATTATTCACCTTCACGTATGGACGTCATGCGCTCAATTCTTTAGTGCCAGTAGTGGTTGAGTTAGATGTTAAGATCGCCATTACTAAATTTTTCAGAAAATGGTCAGTGATGACTTATAATTTAAAGTTTATAGCTCAATGGTATAGAAAGAATTCCATATAATGTAATTAAAATACGGTATTCCACGTGCAAATTGCCGAAGTTTTTCATAATATAGGACAGACCTCTGCAAAGCTAGCGTAGGCTTGACTGATATGGATTAAAATTAAAGATAGGAGGGAGTGAAATAAATTTCTGCAATATGGTAAGATGCTAAGTTATTCTTTAATAGCAAATCTCTTCGCACAGGATAAAAGAAAATCTGCATGGAAATGAAAAGTAAACTCAACCACCGTATTAGTTACCGTAATATATATATATATATATATATATATATATATATATATATATATATATATATATATATATATATATATATATATATTTATTATTTAACACAAGTTTTGCACTCTCAAGATTAGTTCACCAAACTGTGCTACACAAGGCACTAGAAGAGTTGGAAAACCCAGGCCTACATGGCTGAGGACTATGAATCTGGAATTTGGAGATGATGAGTATAAAAGTATTGATTTAAAATCTCAAGATAGAGACGACTGGCGAAATCTTACAGAGGCCCTTTGCGTCAATAGGCGTTGGAGGAAAAATGATTGAAGATGGAGTTGTGCTTAGATTAATAACGATCTGGTGTTTGAAACTGATCTAAGTTTGTTTCCGACATATTAGATAACTCTCTTTTCATGATAATAAGACATGTTAATAGACATGCGTCTATTAGTTTTTTTTCATCGGGTTCTTGCGTTCTAGACAACAAAAGTGTTTTTAAAAAGTGATTTTACACTTATCTATTATCTTTTTTTTTAGTTCAGGTTCTGGCGTTGTATACCGCTAAAATATATCAGAAAGCAATGTTACATATCTCAGCTTTTTAATCAGGTTCTGACAGCTAAGATATATTAGAGAGCCATGTTATAAACTATTAGTTTTTTAATTAGGTTCTGACGTTCTAGACAGTGAAACTGTATAAGAAAAATTGCGTGCAAAAACAAATGAAATTAAAACTATAGTAAGAAAATGTGGTATGACAATAGAAATATATTCTTTATTGTAAAGCTATATATTATGTATGTGTATATATATATATATATATATATATATATATATATATATGTATATATATATATATATGTATATATATGTATATATATATATAAATGTATATGTATATATATAGATATATATGTATATGTATATATATATAAATATATATGTATGTATATATATAATCTATATATATATATATATATATATATATATATATATATATAATATGTATATATATGTATATGTATATATGTATGTATATATATATATATATATATATATATATATATATATATATATATATACTGTACATATATTAAGAGGTGGTTCTGCATATAGATATGCACAAAAATATCTTATTTATCTTTGGTCATATGTGCAAATATATCATATCTATCTGTAATCGTACGTGCAAATATATCGTATTTATCTTGAATCTCGTCACGTTCGTGTTTAAACCGGAAGCAAATGTAACTAACATGTAAAACTCCTTTCCCGAATCCCTGTCACTATCCGTTTGATCGCGAGTCCAATATTCAATTATAATTTTCGATCTATCGAAAAATCTTATTTTGAGCTTTGGCTCAAGGTTAGGGAATATTCAGAATTCACGAAGGTGAAGATACGGTTATTTAGGATGTTGGATCCTACTGTATAAAGATTTCTGAAGTTTTTATATTATTCGTAATTCATTGCGGTTTATTATTCTTATTGTTATTACTAATAATGATATTATTTTATTATTTTTGTCTTTTATCTTATCATTATTAGTTTTATCATAAGCATTAGACTCATTATCTTATTTTAATTATCAGTTTTATTTATATTATTATTTTTATTGTCGTTATTTATATCATTAACTAGTTTTATCATTGTCATTAAATTTATTACCATTGTAATTTAATTATTTAAATTATTTCATCATTATTATTATTCATTTTTCAAAATGAACATTTTTTTTTCATGTTTAATTTATTCAACAACAGAACTCTCCTTGGACTAGACCAAAGTAAACGAACAGCTGTTTACATGTTAGTATGTGCATAGTCCATGATTTATTTTTTATTTTTTTTTTTAACTTGTACATTTTATCATGTTAAAAACAATTAAATCTGATTAAATCTTGTTTTGAATATTTCTGTGTATCTTATCAGGAACGTAATATAATTTCTTGTTACTAAATCAAAGGCAAATATGATGGAATGTGTAATAGAAAAAATGGAGAACTGTCCATCATTACAGATATTTGCCTTCAGACTAACATTTTCCATTTAAAATGACATTCAAATAAGTTTAAACATTGATAAACAACATTGATATTGGACTAGATAAATAAAAACATGAAACGAGAACTATATTTAGGTGTTATGAAAGTGACAATTGAAACCCCTTTGTGAACCTAACGTCATTAGGTTAGTTTAAAATAGAGGGATAATAATTGAAAGTACAAAGTAAAAGAAAAATGTTCTCAGATTCTCATTCGTTGATCAATGGATCGACCATCTCCATTCCCGGCTCTGTCGTCGGCGTTCAATCGGCAGAAAGGGATGGCGAACGGTGGAGGTCCTCGCCGAAGACACCCTCGTCCCCACCCCTGTTTTATCCAACCCCAATCCCGATGCCTTCTTCCCCACCTGTTGGGAAGACGCCTCTTAATACCCCTGTTCCAGGGTCCATGGTACAATCTCCATCGTCCTCCATGTTCATAACGAGCCCCCCTATCACATCCTCGCCTCCACCTTCTCTCAATTCCCTCCTTGATAACCTATCCATCTGCAGCGCCCTGACCAGACAGTCCCGTGTTTCCAGTCTGGCGTCCAGGCTAGGTTCCGAGGTCAGTGTCGCCATCTTCACGCCGGAAAATTCTATTCGAAGTGTAACACCGGCGGAAGCAGTTGTTCCCTATCATCTCAACGCACCCTTGTACGATAGACCAATGAATGGCGAATCGGTGCTGCCCTGCACGCCATCGTTTCTACCGATATTGGGAAACCTCTCACTCCTCGGGCAACGTCAGTTTTTCCAAGGGCGGGAAACAGACCCCGAAACGAAAGAAGCGACAGAGATCAATGGCTACACGGGCGTAAACGCGCTTGCTTCCAACGGCTTAGCTTTCATCAGGCTGCCAAGCTCGGCCTCCCTCTTCCCGCCTGTCAACGGCTGGATCGAGAGAGATCTGGTGACAGATCTGAGGGCTAAAGAAGGTCTCACTCAGATAGAGAACCCTCATAGCCGGATTGGCTTCGTGGCGACACACGGGCCCCTCTTGGTGCGGGAGAGGAGGCCCAGTTCCAGGAATCTTCATCGAAATGGGTCCTTGGCCGGTTGCTTGAATGTGTCGATTAAGAGAGGGAATCAGGTTTGTATGCTTTAGATGAAGAAAATCGGTTTACGAGTACATACAACATATATATACTGTATGTATATAATATATATATATATATATATATATATATATATATATATATATATATATATATATATATATATATATATATATATATATATATATATATATATATATATATATACACACACACATATATATATATATATATATATATATATATATATATATATATATATATATATATTATATATATAGCATGTCATTTTAGATCACTTTTAAATTGAGTATTGTAATATAAAACTGGAATGGTTAACACACAGTATATATATATATATATATATATATATATATATAATTTATGTATATATATATATATATATATATATGTATGTATGTGTGTGTTTGTGTGTGTATTCTGTTTATGTATATTTTATTAATTTTTGTAATGTGTTTGTATATATATGCATATATATATGTATATATATGCATATATATGTATATATATATGCATATATATATATATATATATATATATATATATATATATATATATATATATATATATATATATATGTGTGTGTGTATGTATGTATACTGTAATGGAAGTATGTTAACAGGAAGATAATCATATTCTAGTTCGAGCACGTGAAAACGTATGCAGAATATAAAAAAGTTATTTGATTAATATGATCTGCTTTATTATTAAGAATACAATCTTTTGTTTCAGAGTTCAACTGCAAGCGATCCTGATGCCATAGGTATGGGCGTAGTCAGCGTAACCACATCGAGGGCGGATCTGGTGGGCGCAGACGACGAAGAAGAAGGAACGAAAGATTGTGGGTGGTTATGTTTTCGACCCAGATTTCTGCAGAATACTAGGACAGCCAAGTGGGTCCTCTTCTGGCTCTGTTGGGCAGCGGCTGCTCAGGGTATGTTTCAACTGATTTTTTAATCTCTCTCTCTCTCTCTCTCTCTCTCTCTCTCTCTCTCTCTCTGATTAAAAAACCCATATTTTTCAAATATATTTCTTATTCATTACTTTCAAATAGCATAAGTTTGAAGGCTGACCATGAATGGCAGAGGCAAGGGACAGTGATAGTACCCTAGCTAGCTAGATAATGCCCTAGAGACCGACCATATATACATATGATTAGCGCCTAAGCTAGGACCAGGGAGGGCCAGGCAGTGGCTGCTGATGACTTAGCAGGTAGACATAAAGGCTCCCTCAAACTTCCCATCCTTAGCTAACAAGGATGGTGAGGTTGCAGACACTTCAAGAAACTGTCAAGCTTGAGCGAGTCTCGAACCCCAATTCGGCAGATCGCCAAGGAGGGACGTTTCCAATAGGCCACAACCCACAACCCTTAGGTAAACACATACATATACCAAGGCAATTCCCCCAATTTTGGGGGTAGCCGACATCAAACAAATGAAACAAAAAAGGGGACCTCTCCTCTCTACGTTCCTCCCAGCCTGACAAGGGACTCAACCGAGTTCGGCTGGTACTGCTTGGGTGCCACAGCCCACCTTCCCCTGTTATCCACCACAGATGAAGCTTCGTAACGCTGAATCCCCTACTTCTGCTACCTCCGCGGTCATCCAAAGCAACGGAGGAAGCAGCAGGGCCTACCGGAACTGCGTCACAATCGCTCGCCATTCATTCCTATTTGTAGCACGCTCTGTCTATCCTCCTATCACCAAGAGCTTTCTTCACTCCATCCATCCACCCAAAACCTTGGCCTTCCTCTTGTACTTCTCCCATCAACTCTTGCATTCATCAGCTTCTATAGCAGACAGTCATTTTCCATTCTCTCAACATGGCCAAACCACCTCAACACATTCATATCTACTCTAGCTGCTAACTCATTTCTTACACCCGTGCTCACCCTCACTACTTCGTTCCTAACCCTACCTGTTAGGTAAATAGGTATGCAAAATATGACTTGCCTCGTATATTGCTCGCTTTGCAAATATAACGATATATCGCAAAAACTAACGATTTGTAAACAACGTATAGACCGTAAGTATCGCAAATTAAAGACGACTATGTGAGGGTTCATTAAAGTCGAGAACTAGGCCATAGGAGGACGTTCAACGTCTATCGAGTGCTCGTGTAAGGTTTGCTTTCTTTTTTCTTGTTTCTCTGGGTCATCGATTAACCATAGGTCTTGGGTTACATAACCGGGATCTATTATAGATTATTCCATCAATTGCCGAGATTGAACTGGATTCTTTATGTTAAACCGTTTCTTTTTATTTACATTCGTAACCTTCATTTTGACCTTTTCATAAATTCACACACACACACGTACTCATATTTAACTATTAAAGGAAAGGGAGTTGTAAGACTAAGATTTACTTAGTGATAGTTGTCAGTATGTGGTTTATTTATATGTAATTGATTTGAGATTCCTTTAAAAAAAATACTTTGTTAACCATTGAAACTTGTCGGCCGTGTTAGTGACAAGGTAAAAGTGGAATACACCAAGTACTGTTTTAATATATATTGTATTTAAAAAGGAAATATAGATTTTAATCGTTGATATAATTGTTTATGTACAAAAATGTAATCTTTCACAAGTGTTCCCATTTTTTTAATGTGATATATTCTGAATCATGACATTTCCTGTTTTTGAGGTTGTATTCCCTTTCCGCGATGGGTCCATATTTCATTTCTTCTAATTGCGTATTTTTATCTAATCTAGTAATTTTTAATAGACTTAGGCGTTTCATATTTTTTTACATATACATTTTAAGTGGTCAGATACTCCCATCATCAGTTCTCTAGTTGTAAATGGTGAAGAAAAAGAAGCAAAATCTGCTATTATTATCTTTTAGAGGCAAAATTAACTGATTATAAACCATTTATTTTCTTGTTTCGACGAAACTTGTTTCACAAGAATACTAATTTTGATTAACATTCAATAATAATAATAATAATAATAATAAATCGAGCCACAATGGTCTCTTCTCAATTTCTCCCCCTTTTTTTTACAATTCTATAATCATATCACCCTCGGAAAAAAAACCGAGAAGTTAAAACAACCGTGTGGCTTAATACTAAAGGTTGCCAAAGATTAATATACCACGCAAGTGAGACTTGGCAATTTGATAATAAGGATAATAATAGCTACTTAGTGAAGGCAATAACACGGGATTAAAATTGTAAAGGTCGCTCATAACTGGCAGAGGCAAGGGACAATGACATTGTCTTATCAAGCAGCACAATGCCCTAGAGACTGATCATATATACAGATGATCAGCGCCCAAGCCCCCTCTCCACCCAAGCTAGGACCAAGGAGAGCCAGGCTATGGTTGCTGATGACTCGGCATATAGACCTATAGGCTCCCCCAAACTAAATGCCGGTCGCCATTTTAGATCTGGTTGAAGGAATCATTTTATCAATCTCATATCTAACGATGCTTTATGCACATTCTATTAATAAACCCCTTCGCATTTGACAGTTTCTTTCGACATTCCGAGAAAATCCAATATACCAATTAGGTTTGAGGCTAGGTTCCATTAGCGCCCTATTTCAGGTTCCTATTTCCTAATTGGGAAGGAAATTAGTCGACCCGCCGTTTTCAATATCGACAA
>NC_090728.1:180516130-180545814 GCF_036898095.1 Palaemon carinicauda
TAAAGATTTTAGATGTGAATGCGTATATTACTTCAATATTGGTTCTGGTCAGTTCTTGAAAGGTGACCTACAAGAAATTCCGCATGTTGTCGAATCTTAAGTCCAATGAACATAGAGGAAGGATGCTGGGATTGCAACTTCATCCCCACAATGTAGTTTCTGGAGTCACCACTTCCTAGGGGATATGTGATTACTAATGGAAAATATGCGTACAGTATATTCATATGTAGTTCAGAGGCATGGATTTGAATTACAAGCTTCCACATATAGAACCCCTCATTTGTGAAGAAAAATTAGTGTATTGAATTGTCCTGGACAAGAGAACAATTTTAGAATACCTGAAGCAGTTTTAATACCTCCACACTTGTATTTATATTTTTGTTAATTAGAGAGCTGTACCATATTATAATTACAGTATCATGATTATTAAGTAGTTTAAGTATTCCACAAAGATCATAATTTTTTTGTATCACTGGTCAGAAGGATCTTTCCATAAATAAGGGTTGAAACTTGGTAGCGAAACCGTTGAATCTATAAAGTTAGCTAGAAAAAACATGAAAAAACAAGTCCACCAATGCAAAGCTCGCTGTAGGCAGTATTTAATCTTTAGTGCTAAAAACAGGTGTTGGTTTAAAGCAAAGTGTAGCAAAAATTATTGCTCATGATTCAGGACCACGGGAGGTAAAAAAGCTTCTTGCCAAACTGACCCACTTCAAATCCATTAGATTTGCAGCAACTTTATTTGCAACAGGATTGGCACCCTCTCCGGTCAAATATCTTCTTTCAAGGTTATATTTAGTAGAAAAAAATTAACATGGTTATCAGATACATATCTCTTAAGATGTACATATAGCCCCTAGTATCATTATCAAGTTTAAACTGTCTAGAAGTTATATTGTAAACAAAAATAGTTTAATTCCCTCCTATCTGGGAGATACTGATCTGCAGAAAGATTAAGTATACTGGATATAAGGATAATAATTATAAATTAGGTCAGATACATATGTGATATAAAATTGTTTAAGTTTATTGAATGGGGATGTTATTTTTCGAAATAAAATCATACTTGTGATGTTATGATTTTATGATTTGTAAATCTGAAGCAAAAATAAAAGAAGAAATATCCTTCAGGGTTTTATTCTCAAGATGGTGGCATAATTGTTATTAAATGATACAGGTACAGGTAGTATAATAATGGCGGCACAGACAATTGTTTGATTTATAGATTAGATAGTTGCTGATGATGAAACATTGTTTGAATAACAATTTTTTTTTTTTTGTCTTATGAGTAGTAAACTTGAACCCTTCTGCATGTTGTTAAATTTTGTTTTTCATAACATTAGCCTCTTGGCTGGCACATTGATAACTCGAAATGCAAGGCTACAGATTGATCCAAGCCTGGAACCATGAGTTTTAAGTTTTTTACTAGGGAGATTTCTGCAATAGATGGGCTTGATCAGCTGACGTTCTAGTGAGCGTCTCTTGAGATGATACTGAAACAAGATACCTTTAATATTTATATGAACCACTATAATAGAAGTGTTGTGGTGAAAGCTAGCAATACTAGTACTAATATTAATAATCTATATGCCGTACTGTACAAAGCGTGTATAATTTCATGTAGTATATATTACCTTGTTACAGATTTTTCAGTCATCAACCTATATAATTCTCATCTTCTCACTTCTTGCTTTTTAGCCACAATCTCAACCCCAGTAGCGATCTGTGGTTGGGTGGCTGGTGGATTGGATTTCTGTTGTCTGGAGCCATATCTATCCTCATATCTGGTCCCATTATGGCATTTCCATCACAATTACCAGGTAAGAAAAAGTTTGTATTGTTCAAGTTCACAAAATGAGGAACTTGCACGAAAGATATTTGAGAATTTATTTAAGAGTTACAGTATAATGGAAATTCAGAGCCATTTGATTGCAAAAATAAGAAACTTGCATGAAAGCTCAAACCTCGTTTGGGAACGTTTGACTAATCATGCGTAGAATGGACGACACTTTTTTTTTTACCATGTGTAACTTATTTGTCTAAATATTATATGTATGGCAATGGTCAAGATATTTTGTTATGATAATTTCATTCACCTTCTCTGGTAATATTCAAAGTTTGCGGGATGGGGGGTAAAAATGGACCATCTAAAGGGTTCTTCTGTAAATTCATTACTACTGGTAATTATAAGTAGTTTGTAACATTTGATGATGAGAGATAGAATATTTAAAGTCTTTTAGAGCAATTTGTCACATCAGTTTGCATTGAACTTCCATTTATGTTTTTGGAGATGGATTTGTTTAGTGCTCTGGCTTTACAGTTTAACCTGCACTAAAATCAGGGAAAAGGGAAACCATGTCTTAAAAGTTCTGCGTGACTTTAAAGGATATAAGATCCGACATGAAATTGAACTGAACCATATTTTTGGCATCTGGTATGTCCTTAAAACTGTATTCTGCTACTTTGCCACTTATCCTCTTTAGTCTCTTTAGTCTGTTAGTTAGCAAAGACATTTTAATATCTAGCCTTTTCCCTTATTCCTTCAGTTTCTGCTTACTGTTTTATCGTAACTTTACCCACCATAATCTGTCTGTTCATCATCCAAAGTCTTTTCCAGCACACACAGACACACTATTATAATACAGTATTTTTTAACAGATGTGAAAACAATATAAATACACAAAACATAAATTACGATCATCTTTAACAGAATATATACATCCTTTCAGTTAAAGCTTACATTCTTAATTTTATCTTCATTATTGTATACTGGCGTCATTTTTGTAAGAATTGAATGTAATAATAAAGAACATTTTATATCGCCCCTGCACTAGGTGCCAAAGCAATAAAAGCTGAACGTGTATCAGAAGCATATGGATCTGACACGGATAACCCTAGAAGTTCTGGAGGATTTGGAAGACTACGGGATCTTCCAATGGCGGTCAAGATTCTCGTGCTAAACCCTACTTTCGTGACTCTCTCCCTTGCTGGAGCAACTGAGGGCATCCTCTTAGCAGGATTTGCAACTTTCATGCCCAAATTTCTAGAAAATCAATTTAGTATGCCTGCTAGTTTTGCTGCTTTACTCGTAGGTAAGTTAACCACCTTGAATTAAAAATTGGTATAGTAATAACAATCACTATTAAACAAAAATCAGTGTATTAATGACATGAATTGTATCCTTGTAATCATTTATAATATTTTTAATAGGAAATCTTTTGTGAAACACTATTTTATATCCAGAATACTGTACCATCTAACTACAATTTCTTGTCTAGGTTTTGTAGTTGTACCAGCTGGTGGTGGAGGAACTCTGGTGGGAGGCTGGCTGGTGAAGAAACTACAGTTGCGTTGCTCTGGAATCCTGAAGATGTGCATAATTTTTTCTTTCTTTTGCCTCCTTTCTTGTCTGACTTTTGTCATTTCTTGTCCGAATATCGACTTTGCTGGCGTCAGTGTCGACTACAAAAACAGGTAAAAACTTCTTAGTGGTTAAATTTATATTCAATTGTTTGGATAGCAATAATAAAAAATAAAAAAAAAAGCTATATTAAAAAAATTTATAAGAATTCCTGAGAAGAGCAAATGGATTTTCCCAGTATTTTCAAAAACCTCTAAAAATGTTGAATTACGTCACTATTTAACATTATTTACTTTACAAAAAATTATTGCCAATAAAAGGAAATACAGTATGCAGTTAGTATTCTGATCATTGTTAATTTTCCTTAGTATCTAATCAGTATTAAACTATAATTTAAAAGCAAGTCATAAATTCTTTTTTAATATTCAGTTGCCGTACTTTACTTTTTTAAAAGGTTAATGAGTCTGTAAACTACTGAGTTGATCTATAATTTATGTTTTTGCAATTTAAGGAATAGAATCAGTTTCTCAATTGTGCAAATAGAGAGTATGTTAAAGTTTATCAATTAAGTGTTCCATTTTATTACAGAACTACAATACCCGACGTTCCCAATTTGAACGCATCGTGTAACAGCGAGTGTAGTTGTGAATATGTACCATATGATCCCATCTGTGGTACAAATAACATAATGTATTTTTCACCGTGCCATGCTGGCTGTACAAACATGAGTGAGGGTCCTGATGGCCTAATGGTAAGATTTTTATTCTATTTATTAAAATTATTTGTGCATTTACAATCTCTGAAACTTGCTCATATTAAAATCATAGTATAATTTTACATAGCTGGATTAAAAATGTTCATCATGGAACCTCTTTTCTGTGTTGACAAATTGATCTTTATATACAGTAAATTGCATTTTTGATGTTATACTGTAGTACATATATTCATAATGTCCCATACTTTATGCTATTATTTATGAAGGTCTGTAAGAGAATGATTTTTATTCAACGTGAACTTGATTTATATAATTAGAAGTTTAGTTACTGCAAGAAAGCACCTGTGTTTGAATTTGAAAACACTCTTATAAAATTAATTTTGAGTGTTCCTTAGCTAAGAAATAGGGCATAATTCAGCATTACAGTTTGTGTTACTGCATCGAGGCAGGGAATTCATCAGCTATAAATACATCCGACTTGACTGAAGCCACCACTGTTCTATATGACTTGTCTGGAACTGTAGTTCGAGATATTAACAGTGAGAAAACTGGGGAAGTTTTTGACTATGAGGCAGTTAGTCATAGTTGCCCTTCGGAATGTAACATTCTCGTACCCATCATGCTTGGGTTTACCTTCATCATCTTGTTCATCTCCCTGGATAAGATGCCTTATGTCCAGAGTACCCTAAGGTACTTGGGGAATTTTATTACTTGAAACTTAGTCTAAATTTTCTAGGTTAATTGCTTAATTGCTTCGGCAAAAGCCACACTATCTTTTTTAATAGTTTTAGATAAGCTGTCACAGCAGAGAGCATGGTACAATTACCAAGGGCATTGGTCATTGTCGTTAATCTCAAAATAGTGTAGTTATTTTTTTTATATTGCCTAGTCTAATGGACACTTAATTTAATTTTTTGCCTTAAGACTTATAATATAGTACACTATCACAAAAGATAATAAGATGAAATACAACTTGTAATAAGCAAATTTCAAAATTATTTGTATTTCTATTTGTACTGTAGTTATTTTAATATATTTTAAGCATTTTTTTCCTAATTTCAACCCATTTGTGCAATACAATTCTGTAAAACTTTAGTACCTGAGAGAGGACACCACAGACACAAATAGATATGTGTATTACTGTATATAAAAAGTACCAATATGGGTGAAAATTATTTTATAAAAAACATAAAAGCAAATTATCACTTGAAGCTTAAGAATATGAATCTTATTTCCTGTTTGTATCACCAGACAGATGGATAAAGGATGATATTTAATGTTTGATATCCAAAAACTTATGAAAACTCTGGTACAGTATTCAATCTATTTCAATGACTTTCTGAAAACTACAGAATGAATGTAAGAACATATTGGTCCGCTGAGGTTTAATATAAAACTTTAAATATGTCTTTGTAAAAGACACAAAATCTGACACCAGTGAATGGGAATATGAACGCACACAGGGCTAGCTAAAGCAGAATTGGGATTTGATAAAGGGCTTGCATTATTAGCTAAATCTCTATCAAGACATTTAGCTTTTCTATCTAATGCTGTTTTGGCCTTGTTTCTCAAATGTAAACATTTTTCAAACAAATTATTTCATACCTACTGCAATGGTCTAAATAGTACAAAAGTGTCTTGTAGGTTTAAAGCAAACTGAATTAGGGTCAATATTTATATTACACATACAGTACATATAGATGACACAATATTTGATTGTACTTGTACTGTGAGAAATATCTTGGATCTTGAAGAAACAAGAGTAAAAGACAAATTAAATACAGTACTTAAATAAAAACAAATTTAACTGAGCTCGATAACAAACTTCCATATCGTCAGCATGGAGTTAAAGTATTTAATGGTGGTACCTTATCCTATCTACATCACAGGGTTTAGGGGGGATGACATTGTAAGCTAGGGAGACATTATCAGTGTTCAATTTTTGTTATCGGTAAGCTTATTCTTCAAAAAGAATGCAGCAATGAACTCGGGGAGAAGGTGAATTGAAATAGTGTTTTATTGCAAGTATAAAACTTTGTAAACGTAGAAAAACTTTTGCCTTCGATTCATCAATTCCATTTCAAAATTTAGTGGCCATGGCTTTTTGCATACACTGAATTTTTTATTGCATAGAATATGCTTTTTTATTCTAAATTACAATTCCATTTTGTAGCATTCCTATGTACCTTTCTTAGCTGCATATGTAAACAATTATAGAATAGAATCACTTGATTTTTCTTAACTGCCCCACAGGTTTTCACAGGATGCGAGTGTGTGAAGGCATTGCCAATCTCGCCCACTAGTCCTTTCAGCACTACTACTACAGCTGCCTCAAGTGTGACTGAGGCAGGTGGTGGTGATGCCAGATTGGCCCCCGATTCTGCTCTGAGAGAGAAATGCCCGACAGTTTGCTCCCTCATGCCTATATTTTTAGTGATTTTCTTCATAGTTATGATACTTACGTTTATCATTAGTTTGCCAGCTTTGGCTGGAACATTACGGTAAGTAGCTAAAATTTTCCCTACTGAATAATGTTTATAAATCAGTAGGAATTCTGAATCTTGAGTAGTAATTAGAGATGAGGTTGCTAGTCTATGCTCATCTCCAGCTGTGTAGCTCAATACAATTGTCTGACTACCATATGGACAGTAATTTGCTTCTTATGTCATTAGAGGAATACAGTTATAGGTTTTAATGAACAGTTTTGACATTCATCTGTCTTTGCTTTGAATATGGGACATCCACAAATGATACATTATTGTTTCCGGTTTGACCAAATTGTGTAGAGCTTGGGACGAGTAATAATTTCAATGAAACTGGGGATGTGCTACATAAAAATTTGTGGGTTTGAAGATTGTGTGAATAAGGTTGAGTGTGGTAGGAGAAAAAGTTGTAATAGCGAGTGCGTGATCTGTGAATAGAAAATGAGAATGAAAGAATACTTTCAGCATTTCTTAATCTGTGCTTGACTTGGTTTGAAGAATATGAAAGGTTGGTTCTGATAGGCGTTTTGAAAGCAAATGTACAGTAATGGAAATGTAGCAGAGATTATATTAGGGTATGATATTCCTGATGTAAATGAGAATGGGTGAGCCTTAAGAAAATTTATTTGCAAAGGAGCTTGATTGCTACAGGTATATGGTTTCCAAAGAAAACCCTTCATAAGTACATGTAAGAAAGAGATGACAAAGTTAATGGAAGCACAAGTTGATACCTGTAATGATTAGGTGAGAAGTAGCCATAGGTACACCTAAACTTCAGTTTGTTGCTAGAAAAGTAAAGGTTAGAATGATTTAAATTGGAGAGTAGTGCTGAAAATATGGCTGGGAATTTTATTAAAATAAATGAGTTTGAACAAAGGGAAGAATTGATATAAGATGAGAAAATGTGTGAAATATGAACCAGGGCTAAAGACATAGGTGTAGAGAATGAATTAGGAATACTGTACATTATTTAAAATTCCATTATGTACAGTAGAGCAGGTTAGTGAACATAGGAGAGTAAGGAGATCGAATTATCACATTGCAGTAAGATACTAAATTGATGAGAAATTGCATAGTTGATTTAAAGGTCATGTTCGGGTATACATAGGGATGTATAGCAAAGTCAAGAAGAAATTAACAGAGAAAAGAAGTCATGAAAATAAAGCAGAAGATAGACAATTAACAGTTGGATTTCAGAGTAAAGAATGATGGAGAGATGCTGTCAGGAGTAAATGTAGTTCTGCATTAATGGAAGGATTATTCTTAAGGTTTGGTGAAAGTTGATACATAAGAGATCTAAGTGAAGCTAATGTAAGGCCTATAATAACTGTGTAAGTGTCTTCAGGATACTGTACAAGGAATGCAAAGTGATGACTATAATATGATTGATTGACTGATCATGATTTGTAATGTATGTTCCAAAGGAATAGGTGAGATGAATAATTGTTCCATTGTAAAAAAAAGGTGATATGAGTTACAGTAAAAATTATCGAGGTTTAATATAACTTAGTTGACCAAAAAAAGATGCAATTGTCGAAGTAAGAGGATGGGAAAGGGACAAATTTGTTGAGTTAAAATGGGTTGGAGATAAGGTGCTGGCTCCATGGCAGTTCAACTTTTTTATGCATGGAGTGATTAGAATATGGAAGGACAGGAATTTGGTCCTTGCGGGTCCTGGGGTAATGGAGGGTGTACAAAAGGGCTGGCATTCGTATACATAACAGCGCACTAATAATCATTGATAAGGAATAAAAACTGCAGAAACTAGTAAAAGTTTAAGGTAGGGTAAGGCAAATGTGTAAATGGGTACCAGAAAATCAAAGCAGTGAATGAGGTTATGGATGGTGGAATATCAAAAGCTAATTCATTCTACAGGTAATCAGAAAAAAAATACAACGATGATGGTGGAACAACAGAGGTTAATTCCAGAACAGGTGAATCAAAAAGGGTAATCTGAACTCTCACTTACGGTGTCTGAGAAAGCAAAAGGAAGTGTTGATGAAGAATATGAATGAAAGAATATAGATGGAAGCAGTTGTGATTAATTTGTTGCATTACAATGTGTAGGCAATGAAAGGAGAGTTGAAAGCATTATGATTGCCAAAATAGTATTGTAAAAAGGTTACCATGTGAAAGAAAAAAAAATCACTTAAAATGGTCTGAGTATGTGGTGAGAATGTAGGATATGATTATGGAAAAAAAAATTTCAGAATTTGTGAGAAACAGATGACTCAAAAAGTGCTAACTGGAAAGAATAAAGATGTTGGGTTGGACTGCCCGTAATATCAAACCTTAGGTCTGTGCCATTAATGAGCATTGTGTGTGTACAGGGACTCTTTTGTACTCTGTAAATTTGCTGTATTAAGGGTTCATACTTAATTCATTATTTTGAAGTATATGACAATGACTGCTATTAGGGAATACAACTTACTGGTGAAAAAGTATATTCTTAATAAACTGTTCATAGCATCAACTGAAAATTTAATATAAATTGGTTTCACATAAAAATCAGTGATATGTTTATATCATACAGGACAGGATATAGTTATTTTATTTTTGTTGAATAAATAAAATAATTCTTCAAATTTTGCAGATGTGTCCCCGACACGCACAGATCATTTGCCCTCGGGCTCCAGTGGATAGTCGTCAGACTTTTAGGTACAATTCCAGGCCCAATCCTATTTGGTGCCCTAATAGACAATACCTGCACTTTATGGCAGTCATCATGCGGCAAACAAGGATCATGTAGAAGTTACGATAACTTTTATATGAGTAGGTAAGTTATGATACAATGATTAGATATGGTTCTTATAAATAAAAAATTGTTTACTGCACATTAGTCATAGAAATATGTAAGAGTTAACATGGTTTATAGGTAAACAATATCACTGCCTCCCAAGTGTGTATATTATTTAAGATACAAATACTGTACAATAATTTAAGATTTAACTAAATTTAATTCTGTAGCACAATGCTATAGCAAGTTTTAATTAGCACCATAAATCTTAGTACAGTATTGAAAACAATTAAATAGGTACTAGATCAAATAAGGAATGATCAATCAACCCCACCCAAGATCAAGGGGAAAAGACGAATTAACTCGTCAAATCAAGAAATTATATGCTAATACTTCCAAGATGCAATCATTCTTGCCTTGACTAATTAAACATTATCTTTGTCACAAAAACTCCGACATCAGTCACGAAAAGTACTTGCTACTGGTGGCTGCTGAACTTGGCACCCATCATAACAGACCAATCACGGATATTGGCTTATGTCCCAATGCACTGTAAAAAGAAAAGTTTTACATGATACAGTATATCAAGTGTAAATATAATAAGCTTTAAAAGTAATTAGTTCCGTAACTGGAATACAAACCTATGCTAATTATATGGGTATTATTTTCGGCAAAGCTGAAAGGATGAGCCATTAGAAAATTAGCAAGGGCTAACCACCCATCCCACTAGTTAGTGGGGTAAGGGAGGGTAGTAACTACCCCTCTTACACACCGGTGATTATGCTTCACTTCGCTTTTGGATCGGACGATGAACGGTTGCTTCTACTATTCATCCGCTCTTTTTGGACTGCCATTAATCTTTTTGTGCTCTCTCTTATATCTTGTATTTGTGTTTGTGTGCGTGAGTGCCCTTGCTTGTCGGTCATGCGCACCTGCCCTAGTTCCGTTTGTGTCCGACTTGTTGGGGGCAGCGTTGTACGGAAGATAGTAAGTGTATCGAGTGTCAGGAGTGGTCTGCCTCCCAGCGGGAAAAGTTTGGGCGACAGCGGAAAAAGTAGCCTAAAAGAGACTTTTTTCCTTCAAAGGTTTCTTTGAAGCAGAAGAAACCCAAAGCTTCTTCTTCCGCTCCCCGACTTCCCTCTGAAGCTTCTACTCAAGCAGTTCCCCGGTCCTCGAGAGAAGGTGTCACCTCCCCTAACCAGGTGGGCCACCTGGTTAAAAACTTCCTCTTTCTCCTTTATCTCAGGTGTGGCAGTCCCTGGGTTTACCCGGTCCACCTTCCAAGGAGGTGTTGCTAGGACTTCTTCGGGGTGCGGAATTGCAGTGTTCTTCTGAGTGAGGTGGATCCGTTGTCTCTGGTTGATGGTAATTTCCGAGGCTTCGTCTATTGCCCTGCCTGCGGTCTCCATTCCTGCCTCTTCCTCTGCTCTGTCAGGCGCTACCGAGGACTGTGCTTCCCCTCCCGAGGCTTAAGGGGAGGAGCAAATTCAAGGCATGTCTCTCCAGCAAGTGATCACCTCTCCCTCGTTCGCAAGGGAGACTGCTCACTGAGACTCTTCGGAGGTGCTCTGCTGACTTGCCTGCTGCCTCCTACCTCTTCGCCTCAGTCACGCTTCTTCATCTTCGGTAAAACATAGAGGCTCATGGGCTTCCTCTTCTGAATATCCTCTTGGTTCGTTTGATTCTCTTCCTTCGACCGCTTCCCTGGACTCTCCTGCTCGTCAACGAATCCCGATTCGTGTCTTGCTAACGAGGTTTCATTCGCGATCCTCTCCTGATGGTGGTCGTCCTGCTGTAGATAGTCAGTCGACTTCTCGCCGATTGGCAGGAATTTAGGATTCCCAAGCTCCCTGCCACTCAGAAGGAGTCCACAGAGCGGAAGGAGGTCAGGTCGCAGCTACATGCTTTATCATCGGTAGCTAAGACTCCGTTACAGCGTTCCTCCTCTTTCTTTTCAGGGCATCTCAAAGACTGCCTCCATCGGACAACAACCGTGGTTTTAGTGCCTTGGTTAGGGCAGTTACTCGCACCTTTCCTTCAGGTCTGCAGTCATCACACTCCTCAGAAACTTCCAGCATTCCCTGGGAAGAACTTTTATCTGCCCTGCCAAGACAAACTCCTACGGTCTCATCCCCCCTGAAGAAGGAGACAGGAGTCCAGAGCGAAATACCTTCGACCCGGGTCAAGTTGACCCCTACCAGACCTTCCAAGAAAATGTCTAGACCTGCTGTGTCACCCTCTTCACTCTTTCTCGCTCGTCACCGTCACCAGAGTCCCCTAGTCGGGTTAGAATCCTTGTCGGATTTTCTTCGATCCTCCTCTAGCAAGGAGGCCCCGCGGAGGACTCCAGACTTCACCCGTCGGACAGCTAGCAGAACATCTCTCCAACTAGACCTTCTGTTCTGGAGACCTTTTTCTCTCCTAGGAGGGAACTGAATGATTCTAAGTCTGTCCTGAAATCCTCGTCAAGGATTCCTAGACCCGCAGAGGGGGTCAGGACATCATCAAGCCATCACGATGACCACGACCCACCCCGAGATTCAGTCTCGATGGATGACGGCCTTACTGATAGTCCTAACGAGGTGGTGCACAGAGAGTCGGAACACTCCTGGCAGGTCCTGGATCCCTCAATGGATTGGCAGATCCAGTGTTTGCCCTCCGTGGCACTCTGAAATCCTTGAAGTCCAGTCCACCTTTGCCCTGATCTCAGGGGCTGAAGAGTGCCAGAAAGAAGGTTTTCATTCAGCTCACCAACTTCTCTGTAACACTTCGTACAGGCTCGGCCTTGAAACTCCTCCCATCTCCGGGTGTCCAGCAGAGGAGGTATCACAAGGTCCTTGACGAGCCTCTCCCGACTCTTCCTCTAGTCTACACCATTCCTTAGAATAAATGACAAAGGGAATTCTCTGGAGAGACTTTCCAGGCATCAAGTCTAGTTCTCATCTACGGATATCCTGAACCAGAAGGTCGCAAAGTATGCCATGCTGGCTACTTGTTGGCTTGACCTTGGGTTGGGTCACTGGGGAACCTGGTGCGGACCAAATATATTTTTAAGGAAGGCACCAGGTAGGCGATGGAGATCTTCTTGCTCTTGGGTACTCAGACTATCAAGTTTCTTGCACACAAAGTCGTACACTTGTGGGCCAACATCATCCTGCGGTGCAGGGACTCAGTAGTCGAGCGTTTCCAGCATCAGGTTCACCATGTCGAGGTCACTAGGCTCCGGAATTCCTCTCTGGAGTGATCCTCTTTATTCAAGCTGGGAAATGTGGAGCAGGCAGCAGAGAGATGGAGAAAGTCACACCAGGATTCTCTCTGCCATAAGGCCCCAACATTTAAGACCCATAAACTACCAGCTCCCTCTCAGGCCAGCTAGCCAAAACCTGCTTCAAATAGGACTCGACCAAGGAAAAGAAGGTGTCTAAGAAGCCCTTTCCTGCCAAGGACAGGAAAGGCCACAAGTCCTCTTGTGGAGGGAGGTATCCTAGAGGAGGCAGCTGTGGTCGTTGATGCTAGGATAGGCAAGCCACTCGCTTATCCACCAGTAGGGGGATGGCTTCAGCATGGGGACGAACACTGGAAGATCTCTGTGATGTGGACAGGGTATCGCATACCATTCACGCCATCTCTCCCTCCACTGACCAAGAGTCCAGTATGGGGACCGCAGGTAGTCAGACAAGCGGCAAGACCACAGGACTTCATGTGCACTCAGGACCTAAAGGACATTTACTTCCAGATCCCAATCCATCCGTCTCCAAGGAAGTACCTCGGATTCAGTCTAGATGACAAGAAATACCAGTTCAAAGTGCTGTGCTTCGGTCTTTCAACAGCACCTCCGGTTTTCATGAAAATGTTCGCTCTAGTGTCTGCTTGGGCTCGCCTTCCAAGGAGGTGTTGCTAGGACATCTTCACCGAGGTGCGGAATCGCAGTGTTCTTCCGAGTCTGAGGTGAATCCGTTGTCTCTGGTTGAGATGGTAATTTCCGAGGCTTTGTCCGTTGCCCTGCCTGTAGTCTGCACTCCCGCCTCTTCTCTGCTCTGTCAGCGGCCACGGAGGACTGCACTTCCCCTCCCAAAGTTTCAGGGGAGGAGTAAAGTCCAAGGCATCTCTCTCCAGCGAGTGATCACCTCCCTCGTTCGCGAGGGAGACCACTCATAAAGACTCTTCGGTGGCCTTCTGCTAACCTGCCTGCTGCCCTACCTGACCCTGTGGAAGCTTGTCATCGTGCTTGCCACCCTCCCCGAACTCGCCCTCCTCTTCGCCTCAGGCATGCTTTTTCACCTTCGGTGAAACGTAGATTGGCTCGTCGGCTTCCTCTTCTGAATATTCTGGTTCGTTTGATTCTCGTCCTTCGACCGCCTCCCTGGACTCTCCTGCTCGTCAACGAATCCCGATTTGTGTTTCGCCAACGCGCTATTGTTCGCAATCCTCTTCTGATAATCGCTCTGCTGTAGATAGTCAGTTGGCTTCTCGCCGATCTCTGGCTTGCCATATTCTTACTCGCCGGTTTCTGGCTTGCCGTTCTCCGACTCGCCGGTCTCTGGCTTGCCATTCTCCGACTCGCCGGTCTCTGGCTTGCCGTTCTCCGACTCGCCGGTCTCTGGCTTGCCGTTCTCCGACTCGCCGGTCTCTGGCTTGCCGTTCTCCGACTCGCCGGTCTCTGGCTCGCCGTTTGCCAGTTCACTGCTCACCTGCTAACCAACTGCCTGCTCATCGATTGCCTCCTTGCACTTCTCCTGTTCGGCAATCACCTGCTCGCTGTTTGCCTACTCCTTATTTACCTGCTCTCAGTTCACCTGATTGCCGATCACCTGCTCGCAGTTCACCTGCTTGCCGATCACCACCTTATCGGTCTCCTATTCGGCAGGACCCAGTGGCTGACGTTCTTGTTCGTCAGCCTTCACCAGTTTTCCAACAACCTTCGGTTTCCCGTCGTCACTCTTGGCGCTCACTGACGACTCGTCACTCCCTTCACAGGAGATTAAGTCTACGTCTCATCACCAATCTTCTAGACGCCAGTCCCCATCTCGTCGATCTTAGGCCAGGCGCCGTTCGCCAGCTCACCGCTTCCCCACTCACCGTTTGCCATCTCATTGCTTATCGCAAACCCATCGGCCTCCAGCTTATCCTTCATCTCTTTCTCCAAAGAGACCAGCAGAACGACAGCCTTCTTTGGGAAACATCTCAATACGAGGAGTAGACAGGCAGTAAGACCATCTCCTTGAACTTCGGCTCCTTCTAGGAAGGATAAGGCTTTCTCTATATCGTTCGTCATCACCCCATTCCCCTCCTCGTAAACGCAGAACATCACACCGTGGGGGGGGACAAAAGGCAGGAATTTAAGATTCCCAAGCTCCCTGCCCCCTCAGAAGAAGTCCACAGAGCAGAAGTCGGTCCGGTTGCAGCTCCCTGCTTTATCATCGGTAGCTAAGACTCCGTTACAGTGTTCCTCCTCTTTCTTTTCAGGGCATCTTATAGACAGTGCCTCCATCGGAAAAGAACCACGGTACAGTATTAGTGCCTTTGTTAGGGCAGTTACTCATGCCTTTCCTTCTGGTCTGCAGTCATCACACTCCTCAGAAACTTCAGCGTTCCCCGGGAAGAACTTTTATCTGCCCTGCCAAGACAAACTCCCACGGTCTTGTCCCCCTGAAAAAGGAAGCAGGAGTCCAGAGTGAAATACCTTCGACCAGGGTCAAGATGACCCCTACCAGACCTTCCAAGAAAACGTCTAGACCTGCTGTGTCACCCTCTTCACTCTTCTAGGTCTAGCTCGTCACCGTCACCAGAGTCCCCTAGTCAGGTAGAATCCCTGTCGGATTCTCTTCGATCCTCCCCTAGCAAGGAGGCCCCGCGGAGGACTCCAGCCTTCACCCGTCGGACAGCTAGTAGAACATCTCTCCAACTAGACCTTCTTCTCTCCTAGGAGAGAACTGAAGGATTCTAAGACGGTCCCGAAATTCTCGTCAAGGATTCTTAGACCTGCAGAGGGGGTCAGGACATCATCCAGCCATCACGATGACGTCCTACCCCAAGATTCAGTCTTGGTGGATAACGACCTTGCTGATAGTTCTAACGAGGTGGCGCATAGAGTCGGAACACTCTTTCTGGCAGGTCCTGGCTTGCATCAGATCCCTCAATGGATTGGCAAATCCAGTGTTTGCCCTCCGTGGCACTCAGAAATTCTTGAAGTCCAGTCCACCTTTGCCCAGATCTCAGGGGCTGAAGAATGCCAGACGAAGGTTTTCATTCAGCTCACAAACTTCTCTGAAACACTTCGCACCGGCTTGTCCACGAAACTCCTCCCATGTCCGGGTGTCCAGCACAGGAGGTATTAAGAGGTCCTTGACGAGCCTCTCCCGACTCTTCCTCTACACCATTCCTTAGAATAAATGACAAAGGGAATTTCTCTGGAGAGACTTTCCGGGCTTCAAGTCTAGTTCTCATCTACGGATATCCTGAACCAGAAGGTCGTGAAGTATACCATGCAGGCTACTTCGTGGCATGACCTTTGGTTAGGGTCATTGGGGAACCTGGTGTGGACCAAAGATATTTCTAAGGAAGGCACCGGGAAGGTGATGGAGACCTTCTTGCTGTCGGAAGTTCCTCGCTCACAAAGTTGTACACTTGTGGGCTAACATCATCCTGCGGGGCAGGGACTCGGTAGTCGAGCGTTTCCAGCATCAGGTTCACCATGTCGAGGTCACTAGGCTCCGGAATTCTTCTCTGGAGTGATCCTCTTTATTCAAGCTAGGAGATGTGGAGCAGGCAGCAGAGAGATGGAGAAAGTCACACCAGGATTCTCTCCGCCATAAGGCCCTAACATCTAAGACCCATAAACCACCAGCTCCCTCTCAGACCAGCCTGCCAAAACCTGCTTCGAATAGGACTATGACCAAGGAAAAGAAGGTGTCTAAGAAGCCCTTTCCTGCCAAGGACAGGAAAGGCCACAAGTCCTCTCGTGGAGGGAGGTATCCTAGAGGAGGCAGCTGTGGCCATTGATGCTAGGATAGGCGAGCCCCTCGCTTGTCCACCAGTAGGGGGATAGCTTCAGCACGGGGCCGAACACTGGAAGGTCTCTGTGATGTGGACAGGGTATCGCATCCCATTCATGCCATCTCTCCCTCCACTGAGAGGCTGGAGACTAACCATCGGCCTCTCAGCACTGAACAAGTTTGTCATACAGACTTTGTTTAGAATGGAGACCGCAGACACAGTCAGACGAGCAGTAAGACCACAGGACTTCATGTGCACACTGGACCTAAAGGACATGTACTAACACAAGGAAGTACCTCAGATTCAGTCTAGATGACAGGAAATACCAGTTCAAGGTGCTGTGCTTCGGTCTTTCAACTGCACCTCCGGTTTTTACGAAAATGTTCGCCTTGGTGTCTGCTTGTGGTCACAGGATAGTTATCCGTCTCCTCCGTTATCTGGACTATTGGCTAATCCTAGCATACTCGGTGACGACCCTTCTTCAACACCGAGACAAGCTTCTGAGCCTTTGCCAAGATCTGGGGATCATGGTAAACCTCAAGAAGTCACACCTGGTATACCTAGGAATTATAATACACCAACCTTCACAAAGCCTTTCCATCAGACGACAGCGTAGTGAGGCTGAGGAAGGTCGCAAGACCTTTCTTCAGACGAGAAGAGCTCCCAGCCCAGAAGTGGCTATGTCTCCTCAGGCACCTGTCATCTCTCACCCGTCTAGTTCCCAACGGGCGCCTCAGGATTCGATCTCTCCAGTGGCAGCTGAGGTCCACCTGGAGTGAAGCCCTAGATTCCCCAGACATCTTGATTTCTGTGGGATCAGAGGAACGGACGGACCTCGAGTGGTGGGTGGCAGATGAAAATTTGCTAAAGGGCGTCAACCTTCTCATCTCCCCCAGATTTGTTTACAGATGCATCAAAAGAAGGGTGGGAGGCCCACATGCTGCCTTTGGTTAGAATTCTGAAAAGTACTCTTGGAGATGAGGGCCGCCTTCCTGGCCCTTCAACAGTTCCATCAGTTCCTAGCGTGCCCCTCAGTGGTGGTGATGAGTGCCAAAACCACATTAATGGCTAACATCAACAAGCAAGGCAGTACTTTTTCACAGCCCCTATCCCCCATCTTGCAGTAGAAACATTGAGATGGGCGTAAGTCCATTCAGTAACACCATCATCAGCTTGCTTCATTCCAGCATAAGAAATGTTCTCGCGAACAACCTGAGCAGAGCGACTCAGATAGTGGGTTCCAAATTCTCTTTGGTTCATCTAGTAGCCAACTAAGTCCTGACTTTGTGGGGTTCTCCGACTGTCTATCTGTTAGCAACACCTCTGAACTTCAGGCTCCCGTTGTACTGCTCCCCAGTCCCACACCCCAAGGCTCTCTGGCAAGATGCATTCCAGCAACAGTGGGACACTTCGACATTTACGCGTTTCCCCACGTTCTGCGGTGCCTTGCAGCGAGCACCTCCACTAACTATTTCTTAGGAGAACCTTGCAGTCCCATGGAAGACCATAACACACTTGAGGTATTCATCTGTAAAGAAGACTCCCCCTGAGGTGGATGCCCTCCCATTTCAATAGGGGAAATGAGAAGGTCTCCTTAACCCAAGGTTTGCCCTAAAGATAAAGGGGCACCAAACTTACATGTCCGACTTCCAGAGAAACCGACGGGCAAGGGTTGCAGGGCAACGTTACAGGGGTGCAGCGGAAGACCCTGAAGCCGAGGAATTTCTTTTAGACTTCTCCCTCCCCCTACCATATGCTACTCATTGGGAAGGTAACCACTTCCAACACTTGGCACAAGGAGAGGCCTGACTGCTGGAGTGTCCTCTGCAGGCAGGGCACAAGTAGTGAGGATCAGTCTCCTTAGCGCTAGCTCATAAAGGTGCTGGATTTACTATCTGACACCCTCCGACATTTTTGCATTTCCACAGGCATCCTCACTAAAGATACAAAATCACTAACACAATGAAAAAGAAGAAAAAGAATTATTAAATGTTTTATAAATATCCCTGCCATTAAGGACATCTGTCTTCACTGACAGCTCCTATCAAAGTGACAAATCAGTGTATTCTAGCCTCAATGTTCTCTATCCTATGTAAATGACAAAGGTTTGTGTTTGTACCAGAACAAATATAATTTCTTCTGTAGTTATTAAGATAGATCTCTGTAATAATTTTTGCACAAATTTACAACAATGGCAGCTAGAAAAATTGATAATGTAAATACATAATCTTGTACATAAATAGAACAAACATTAATATTCTACCTGGTTAACAGACCATTTTATTGAACTTCTTGGATATTTACTCAGCTACTGTATTCTAATTTTTCTCTCTCTTATTTTTCAGGTACATGATGGGTATTTCTATCATAGCAAAATCGTTATCTACTATTCTGTTTTTCTTTGCATGGTATCTATATGTACCTCCCAAAACTAGTCCGGACGATAGCCAAACTACTGGAGTAGCTAGCAACAGTACGGTTCCGGTTCCTGTTTCAGCCATATCCAAAGATTCAAAAGAAATAAGAGAATTAAGGGGTATTGATAACCCTGCTGCTGAATTAACTTAAGGAGTGTTAGTGCTTTTTAATAATGTTTTCTTTATATATACTGTACTGTACATATATACAGTATACTGTATAGTATATTTTTTAACATTGTGACGTGATTCGTCCTAATCTATTTTATGTTGTATAATATTGTATAGTAATTGTACATGAAATATTTGTTGAGAATTTTAATTCTATGATCGAGATGTTTAATAATTATGTGAATTAGGGCATTTTAAATTTTGGGCGTGATAGGAATGAATGAAAAGTACAGTAGTCTTACTTTTCAGTAATTTGCTTTACATTTAGACATGACCAGCCTTCAAGTGATTCAGATATGCAAATCCCATAAGTTTTGCTGACTGCATTGGAATCTGAAAATTAGCTTATAGGCATCACTCCCTCTATGAATTACTTATAAAACTGATTGCAGTAAAAATGTGTTATTTTGTTATTTTTATAGAGAAATAAATATGTAACTTAAATTTTCTATGATTTCTAAAGTTTAGTGGACAAAGTGCATAATTTACAGTGTTCCAGTTTTAACGAAGTGTCAGGTCCTACTGCAGCCCTGCCAACTACACTGTGATAATATCTTGTACATGAATTTATCCAAACATTTGTTATGTCCTTCCACTGTTGTAGCCTCGTGGAAATATAAAGAGTTAGGGTTGGGCATCTTTTAGGTCTACCTGCCGAGTCATTGGCAGCAATTGCCCGTTTCTCCCCATACCTAGCTTTGGCGTAGATGGGGCTTGGACTCTGATCCTATGTGCCTACTGTATGTTTGGTCTGAAATTTTAACTGACAGTAGGATGACTTGGCCCTTGGCTCGGCCACACACGAGCAACATTTTAACAAAATTTTCAGCTGGTATGTTGAAGAAAGTGCCAATAATGAAAAGTGATAAAAAGATGATTGACGATATCTGCAGGTTTCATTTATAATGTATATGATTTTTAATTATATAGGGTATAATTGACAATAATGTATATGCACTACATAGACTGTACAAGTATTTGATAACCATTCTATCTTCTGTGATTGAATCATGAAAGGAGGAATACAATGGATCAGCCATGACATATTCCTCATCACCATGCTTATACGGTCCACTATAATCCATGATTGTGATGTTTTCATAAAATCCTGATAGTATACCAAGATACAAGTAGATCATATTAATGATGTGTTGTGAAAGTAGGACTTCAAAATCCTTTATCCTAAACCTGTTCCTAAGTCCAGGTTTACATGGATTCATTGCAGCTTTGACTTATACCCTTTCCAAATGTTGCAGTATGAATGTACCTGTATCTTCTTGTAATTAACATATTAAATTTACATTTTATTACTAGCCATTTCTGCTGTCTGCTACTAACTCTATTTTCCTTATGCTTGGTTTTTATTTTTCTGGTTTTCATCCCTTGTTCCATCTTTTGAATAATTCTACGACCTCTTACTATAGCACATCTCGGGAAACTCTCTCATTGCACTTCATTGTAGCTCTTTGATCATTTTAAAGAACTCTAGTGCTCAGCCTTGATGGACACCAACGTTCAACTCATACTTTTCTGACTTACTGTTCTTGATATTGTCCTAAGTACTATAGCTAACTTTCCTTCATTGCCTTCTCCAAAACTTTTATAGCCAACTTCAGCAGTCAAATTTTTCAATACCGTGTCATGTACTGCATCCCGCTTACATTTTACTTTATTGATGTAATGCTATTTTTCCCGTTTCCTAAACTTCTCTTCCTTTTATCATTCAGCATATACAGTATTTTGGTTATTTCTGATTTTCCCGAAGCTTTTTCACTTTTCATCTTCCCATTAGCACTCCAAATCTGTTCAGATATCACATTCTTTATTGAAAACATTCTTTAGAACAACCTTCATAATTCTGTAAGTGTCTTTCTTAACCTCATTTTAAGCCTCCCTCCCACTTCTTTCTTTATACAGTACAGTATACAGGTGTGTCTATCCTCTATCCTACTTGTCTTTTGTCACAGCTGAAAAGACTTCATTTGTTCAGTTACTCCATGGCACAAAATAAAAATGCCACCAATGACTTTAATACAGTAATCCTCTAACAAATTAATAGCCCACATTCAAAATATCATAATTGTTACAGAAATTTTTTCACCATTTTCCCTTTAAAGGTTTAGACATGAAATGGCTCTCTCCACTTTTTCCTGTGCCCTTTCTTCCCGAACTCCCATTAGTTACCATATTATATTGTAATGAAAATAATATTTATACTGTACTGTATATAGTTATGATAGTACTTTATTTTAATTCATACAAAACTACATTAAGTGGAATATTGCTCTCTTGAGATGATAACTACAATCTCTTTAATGGATAAGCTTTAACATCCATGTTATTACAAGAAATGAATAAGGGTAAGATACTGATTGAAAAAAAGGAAGGTTATTTCATGGCAATACAGTTGCCAGTTTTGACATTATGTAATACTGTCTAGAAAAAAAAGCCTGCAGGTGTTGCTGAATCCTGCCATGCTGTTATTTTATCAAGGCTACTGCTGCCACCCTTAACATTAGTGGTACTAGCATAATGATATGCGATAGTTGGTTACCTAGTAGTAAAATGGCAAGACATGTTATTTGGGATATACTGCTGCTCAACCCTTACGAGCTCATGATGGTGATAAGAGGAGAGGCTGCTAACTACCAGCACATTAAGCTAAAATTACTCTCTTTCTATTTAATACCAAAACAGTCCAGAGTAGAACTGCAAAACCTTACAACCACTGTTGGCCTCCTGATACATATCAATGCCTTCCAAGGTCAAGGTTTCCACAAGTGAGGTCTGAATTATCCTACAACAAAGGCTAAATCTAACCTATATCCATACTTAATACCCTAGAGTTGTCTGTGAAGTGTAATAATTCATATCTATATATAGTAAGTTTATGTCCTTTTTAAGTGAGCTTTATCACTTTTACTTTGTTGAAAAGAAGAGGCAAATTTTTACTTACAACCAAAGTAAACTAAGTTGAGAATAGACTGCTTATTTACCCTTCAGTAAACAATCACCTTATACAAGGTCTGATTACTCTTTCAAGATATTTTAACAAAGTGGACCCTGTCCAAGATGCAGCCAATTATTCTATTAGTGAGAGGAAAGTCTCTTGACATTCTACTTCTGATGTCCTTTTAAAGCATTCTTTGATATGTCTGAGCATGTAAGAAGCAGATGTGCTTTTGTATCTGTATTGAGATCATAAATATACTTCTGTATGAGCAGAAAGTACGGGCAGCAGAAAATTATTTATATAGTATCTCGAATAACACCACTGATTTGTACCCATAAGCAAACTACTGTACCTGGCTTGTGGTGCTCGCATTTCCTAGACCAGCCTGTTATTAATGCCGAAGTGGCTGACCAAAGACTCCACTCAAGAATAAGGGTATATGAATCTCTTATTATTAATCCTTATTCCTGTAACTAATTTTACTGTTGTTTGTTGTCTCTAAGTCAGTAATACAAAATACATTTTTGAAACTAACTGTTGGCAATTGCAGATGAGAAAAATCTTAAAAGCTTGCATATATTTATACGCCCTTAAAAAAACTAATGGAATTACTTTAGTCCTAATAGGTGATGCCAAACTTGTGCCGTGAATACGTTTAAGTTTTGTATGGAAATAAGATTTCAGCCACAAATAGTGCTCCTAAAATGATATCCTATTCAGCTTATTTCTGCAAAACTTTTAATTATGATAGGAAATTATAAATAAAGAAGACTTCACTGTGAAAATAAAATAAAAAATGTATACCACGAATGACAGTGAAATCAATGTATAGTAACTGAAGATTACAATAGAGGTTAACATATTATAGTGTATCTGATAGACATATTTTTATAGCTTGGACTCCACATTTAGCAAAAAGTAAGTGAAGTGGTCCTTATAAGTAATGTATAATGTATCATTATTATGTACTTATGAATTTTCAAAATGTTTAAAATGGTTTCACTTTGCTAATACTGTATACTTTATTAGTTATGGGTTCCTCGTAAAAGAGAGAGAGAGAGAGAGAGAGAGAGAGAGAGAGAGAGAGAGAGAGAGAGAGAGAGATGTCACAGTTCTTTTATACTGGTCATTTTTAGTACGTGGTGACTAAAATCTGCTAGTGAATAATATGTATGCGTGCAAATGTCTGTATAAATACGGTAATGAAGTTGATAAAAAAATTGTTTACATATTAATTACTAATAATATCCTGATTTCCTATTCATGCTTTGTGTGTGAATCCATATTGTATAGAGAATCTTATTTCTGTGATTTATGATTTACAGTTTATTGTAAAATACATTCCACTAAGTATAATTTACTGTTCATGAAATACGCACAAAAATATCTTATACAGTACAGTATTGTATTTGTATAGATTTTTACTTTTACTATTTTAATATCATAATTTTATTCCTTTTTAACTATTGTTAGTGAGCTACTCGGAGCATAAGAGAAACAAAATAATCAAGGGAGGTGCTGATTTCAAGTAGAAATAAAGTTTATTTTTAGATATTTTGACTTATTTTCCAATTATTTTATATAATTTTATTTAGAGTAATTATACTGTATATGTAAAATTTGCATATAAAGAGTAAATAATAATGACTATTAACAGTTATTATTTCTCTAAGCAAAGAATTTAAATTCATTTGAAAGATACCTGTGTTTGGAATTTAAAAAGCAAATATAAAAAAAAGATTAGCCAATAAATTGTTGTCTACTGCAATGTGCACTGATATTGAAAGGTGTAGTATACCAACATTTAAAAGAATTCAATTTGAGAAAGAGCGAGTGTGATAAGCAAAATTAAAATACAAAAATGAAGATGCTGGACATGAAATTGAAGGCAACATTCTGGGTAATGATATTTGGTAACTATCAAAGTCAATAAAGAAGAAATAAAACACTTCATTTTGATTCTGACAATTTCTGCTCGTTATCTATACTATATATCGTAATGCACTAAACATCCACCTCACCATCTCTGTAAAGTACTGTACTTGTAGACCTGCTAAAAATCCCTTATCCTAAGGCAACATTAAATAATGAACTTTAGTGTTATATAAAAAAAACATGAGCTTAAAGATGAAAGTAGATTGGTGTACAGTATTACAAAAAAAAATCCAAGACCATCGAACACATGCAAAATTAATAATTTGAGTGAGACATTTAGTATGACATTTGAGCAAGATATTATTAATTAAATGTTCCAAAGATAATTTCATGGGCCACATACTGATAAGGTCTACTATATTAGTATAATTATTATTACTAGCCAAGCTACAACCCTAGTTGGAAAAGAAAAATGCTATAAGCCCAAGGGCTCCAACAGGGGAAAATACCTCAGTCAGGAAAGGAAATAGATGATGAAAAAAATTTAAAATAAATTATTTCAAAAACAGTAACATCAAAACAGATATGCCATATATAAACTATAAAAAGACTTAATGTAAGCCTGTTCAACATAAAAGCATTTGCTGCAAGTTTGAGCTTTTGAAGTTGTACTGATTCAACTACCCGATTAGGATCATTCCACAACTTGATCACAGGTGGAATAAAACTTCTAAATTAGAATACTGTGTAGTATTGAGCCCCATGATGGAGAAGGCCTGACTATTAGAATTAACTGCATGCTTAGTATTACGAACAGGATGGAACTGTCCAGGAAGATCTGAATGTCAAGGATGGTCAGAATTATGAAAAATCTTATGCAACATGCATAATGAACTAAATGAACGACGGTGCCAAAGATTAATACAGTATCTAGATCACGAATAAGAAATTTGATAGACCATAAGTTTCTGTCCAACAAATTAAGATGAGAATCAGCAGCTGAAGACCAGACAGGAGAACAATACTTGAAACAAGGTAGAATGAAAGAATTAAAACACTTTAGAATAGATTGATCACCGAAAATCTTAAACGACTTTCTCAATAAGCCAAGTTTTTGTGCAATTGAAGAAAAAACTAATATGTTTCTCAAAAGAATCACACCTAAAATTTTAAGTCATACAAAGTTAAAGAAACATTATAAATGGTGAGATCCGGATGTTGAGGAGCCACCGTCCTTGACCTACTTACAATCATACTTTGAGTTTTGTTAGAATTCAACTTCATACCTCATGATTTGCAACATGCACTAATTTTAGCTATATCTGTATGAAGAGATTCAGCAACCGCAGATCAACATTCAGGAGATGGAATTGATGCAAAGAGAGTAGCATCTTCTGCATATGAAACAAGCTTGTTCTCTAGGCCAAACCACATGTCATGTGTATACAGTATAGTATGAAAAGTAATGGGCCAACAACACTATCCTGTGGAACACCAGATATCACATTCCTGTACTGTACTCACTATGGTGCCCATCAACAACAACTCTTTGAGATCTATTACTTAAAAATTCAACAATAATGCTAAGAAACGACCCACCCACTCCCAACTGTTTGAGGTAGAACAAAAGGGCCTCATGATTAACACGGTCAAAAGCAGCACTAAAATCAAGGCCAATCATACGAACTTCCTGACCACAATCAAGGGATTTCTGTACAGCATATGAGATTGTAAGAAGGGCATCACATGCTCCAAGGCCTTTAAGAAAACCAAATTGCAAATTAGGGAATATATGATTACCTTCAGCAAACCTATTAAGACATTTTGCCAAAAGACATTAAAAAACTTTGGATAATAGGGGAGTTCTGGAAATTGGGTGGTAATCAGTTGGACTTGAGCTACCACACACACATTTACATAGTGATGTAACATTAACAATTCTCCAACAAGTGCTAACTTGCGCAAAATAATAGATAACTTTGGAGCCAAGAAATCTGCAGTTTTTTAAAAAGACAAAGGTAAAATACTATTTGGGTTTACACCTCTATAAGCATCAAGGTCCATCAGCAGGGCTTTAATTTCATGAGATCGAAAAGCTAAGCAGTTAATTTAGTCTCGGGAAAACATGAATGAGGCCGTTCAAATTTCTCATTACTCTGTTTACTGCCAAACATTAGCCAATAGGGTTGCCTTTTCCTTTGGACAATGAGTGACTGAGCCATCTGGTTCAAGTAAAGGAGGAACTGTTGCATCTACACCAAAGAGTGCAGATTTAAGGGTAGTCAAACACTCATGTTCCTGAGATGTACCAAATTATAGGAATATTTAAAAATACAGAATCCAATAATAGTACATTTTAAAGGAACGCAACACTTCATAAACAAAGAAGTTAATAATGAATAAAATAGGGAAACGGTAAATTCAGTTAACAGACACTGTTTCTGAAGTTGACAAGGGTAGAACAACAAAATTTAAGAAAGGCAATAAAATGTGTTTACAAAATTGTAAACATTTTCTAAATTAAACTGATAATAAAATTGATAGAAATAAAGAGAGGTTTAAAAGTAGAAAGATATTTTGCAGGAAAGCATATTTCCCAATGATAGTCTTGTGTGTGACAAAAATGTACAAACGCCAGTGGGAGACTGAATTAGAAGATAACTAATTGTCTATTTTCCAAGAACACGAAATATTTAAGAATAATTATTATCATTAACACAAACAATTAACAATGCAAATTGGAAAATGAAAAGGAAGGAATACAATAAGCAGCACCACTATAAGTCCATTTCTTTTAGCGAGGCAGATTTGCACAGACTCACAGCAGTGCCCTTTCAGCTCGGAAAAGTTTCCTGCTATCTGATTGGTTAGAATTATCTTGTCCAACCAATCAGGGATCAGTAAACTTTTCCGAGCTAAAAGGGCACCCCTACGAGTCTGTGCAAATCTGCCTCGCTAAAAGAAATGGACCTTTTTTATAGGTGCAAATAGACAGGAAATGAAGTCTTAAAGGAGATCAAGGATAAATAAAAGGGTGATTATAGAACCTGAGGCAATTAGTGGGATGCTAGAGGTTAGAAATAAAAAAAGAATGAAATTACCAGGAATAATTTGCGGGATTACGGAATACGTGAAACCCTAAAAGATTGAGAAGGCAAATAGTAAGACTTTGGAGGGGATAAATTATACAAAGATGCGCAAACTAGAAAATAACCGAGATATATGAACAGACTGAATTGGATCTATGGATTTGGGCCAGAAGGCCTTGGAGGCCATTCTGTGCCCATGTGCGGCAGAGGAACTACAGGGAGAACAGCGGCCGAGCCATTCAACAAAGAAATATGGAGTGTGAACAATGTGTCAAGAACATTGACAGTACAAAGCCCTTTTCTTTTTTTATGTCACGCAGCAATTGTTAAATGAGACAGTACAGTGAAACTGCTGCAATGACAATACAGCGAAAGGAAAAAAATAAATAAAAGGCCTTGTTTACTAAATAAATTCCTCCAAATTGTGTCTAGAAAAAAAAATGACAAGAAAAACAAACTCTTAAAATGAAAGCAGACAAAAACGCAAGAAACATTACGCTGGTCATATCTTAAGAAGTAGCATTGCACATGCTTATTTGACCTCAACTGACATGGTCAATACGATGACCACAAATATTAGTATGGCGGCTTTCTAATAAACGTAGATGACATAATGCTCCCAAGTAGCAACAAAAACAAAGTAGAGATTTTTAGATGTCAGAATGCCAGAAAACTTTCAATTAATCAATCCATGAAAAGCTATTGCCGCAATAAATAATTAAGAAATGTAGAACCCACATTCTCGACGTTCAGCAGTCTTAGAATTATGGGAATATTTGAGGAACGTTGAATTTGAATTATTTAGACGGCAAAGAAGTATAAACAAGATGGAGGCAAACAATGAATAATTATTCCCAGAAATTTGAAATTTTTACTGAGTAAGATAATTGTTTACATAGATATACGAAACAGTAGGAAAATCAACACTGGATGTTTTAAAAGAAAATTAAGTAATTTTAATAGATCGTTAAAGGAGTGTTTGAACAAGAAATGTGCTGATTTGACGAGATGGTTGGTAAGGAATATAATGGGGTGTAAAAGATCAAATATTAGCGAAAGAGAAAAGGAGCTAAAAGAGGGAAATGACTGTTAAGAAATATGAAATTAAAGTGAAATAAGTAAGAAAGAGATGTAACACAAAATACTAGATAAAATGAAAAAAAAATACAATGTATGGATTCTTAAATATGAATGACGGATGAGGTATAATGTGGAACAAAAAATCAACCATTATTACGAAAACCGAAAAGGCTACTAAACCACCACACTACACCAAGCGAGGGGAGCCGTTTCAAAATTGATTATAAACTACTACTACTATACTCAACGTGGTCCAAGAAAAAGTAACAAGACAAGAAACTGCGTGTAATCTTATATAGTGAAACAATTGTAGCAACAAATTCCGGTAACTATTATTTAATCAATACAATCACTTAGTGGTAATATTCTTTTCACAAGAATATATAAATTTCATGTTGATATGGTACATAACTTACCGATATGGTATTGTATTTGTCCAACTTGTACCCATACCTAATCTAGGCTATTCTTTTTCGTCTTGCTTATGGAGGTTCTTACTAAATTAGTTTGTTTTACTTAACTGGAACCCATCGGAAGAGTAAGTAAATTCATCTGATCTGTTGAGTGTGAAAACTGCAAACTGCTCACTTGGCGCAAGAACGATTTTTTTTTTCGTGATTTTCCGACCTATTTTTATCTATTCAGGCTTGTTCGCCCACTACATAGGCTCCTTGGGGTGTATGTAGTTTCAATGATAAGGGAATCTTTAGAGAAGTTGTTTTGAGGCCGGGGGGAAAACAAGTAAATTGATGGTAGTCCTAAGCTAACCATAACTACCTAACCTAACCTAGGATGATAGGGCCTCTTTACCAGTGGGAAGGTTTAACTCTCCTTCCCTTCCATCCCCTATGCTCGCCTAAGTGGTCATATGAATTCAAAATCCTCCAATAAACCTCATGCACCTATTTTAATCCTAACAAGCAGTTTTATATCATAATTTGCCTAACTGTTACGTATACTGTATTCATTTTCTGCATTAGGAAGCAGAAATTATTCATAGTAATGTATAATTTACTGAACACTACACAACTGAAAATCATTACTTTAAAGGTGGCTACCTAAAAAATGGGTAAATTTGTATGAGGGAAATAACCCTAAAAGAGAAAATAAGAGATGTTCATGTTTTATATGTAGGCATTTTAAACAGTTTTGACGACAATAATAGTCAAAATCCTTAATTTTTTCACGTTTGGAATACGAAGTTGCAGTTGAAAAACCATTTTAAAAACCAAATAAACAGACGTACACTGTAAACTAAGACGCCTGTCCTTACCTTTGGAGGGGTCGGTTTATGTGGCTATGCTTCTCTGTGACCCTCAGGACTCCGTATTGATACCATACCTCAAGATAAGTTGTATCCCTCTGCTGGATTCCCTTAAAAAATACAATATGGCTTTTCAGGTGTACCTTCTTGCATGTTAACCCTTGTTCTTGTTCTTGTTGTTGGGCGGAGGGATTTGCCTTTCCATCGGCACCTCCTTGGGTTTCTTCTTTATTCTAATTCTTTTATTTTCTTCTCTCTTTTTTTCCACATTTGATAGATATATTCTTTTCTTTTATCCCCACCATAAAGTTAAATTTCGAGCCCATTTTGCTATATAATTTTTTTAAATTGCTGTAACAGGCTTAATTTTTGTCCTAGAGAGGTCAGGTTGGTCTCATTCTTTTGGAAAATGCCTAAAGTTTCTCATAGTTATAAAAAATATGTAAAAACATGTAATTAACAGTGTATTGCAAGAACGTACCGGTATGTCCTTTTGAGGGTGAAAGGGTTAATTGTTCTTAAAACTGAAAAAATACAGGTTTC
>NC_090728.1:180546314-180563814 GCF_036898095.1 Palaemon carinicauda
CTTTTGTACGGAAACCCCCTCTAGCAACGTCTCCCATCGATCTCTCTCCCAGGTACAGAGAGGAAGACAAGAGACAAGCCTTGAAACGGGAAGTGTCTCTTTTACTAGAGAAGGGAGCGGTGGTCAAAGTCTCGGACCTTCAATCTCCGGGATTCTACAACCGACTCTTCTTGGTGTCAAAGAAGACAGGAGGGTGGAGGCCGGTGCTAGACGTCAGTGCTCTGAATGTCTTTGTCACAAAGCAGACGTTCTCCATGGAGACCACAAAGTCAGTCTTAGCAGCGGTCAGAAGGGAAGACTGGATGGTCTCTTTAGACCTAAGGGACACCTACTTCCACGTCCCCATCCACCCGGACTCCCAACCTTTTCTGAGATTCGTTTTCGAAAAGGTTGTCTACCAGTTTCAAGCCTTGTGCTTTGGCCTAAGCACAGCTCCTCTTGTGTTTACGAGGCTGATGAGGAATGTAGCCAAATTCCTTCATTTAGCGGACATCCGAGCCTCCCTCTATTTGGACGACTGGCTTCTCAGAGCTTCTTCCAGTCGTCGCTGTCTGAAGGATCTAAAGTGGACTCTAGATCTGACCAAGAAATTGGGTCTTCTTGTCAATATGGAAAAGTCACAACTGGTCCCATCCCAAACTAATGTGTATTTAGGGATGGAGATTCACAGTCTAGCTTTTCGGGCTTTTCCGTCGGCCCCCAGAACAAGCCAAGCCCAGTTATGCATCCAGAACATGCTGAAGAAGGAACGATGTTCAGTCAGGAAGTGGATGAGTCTGATAGGGACGCTATCATCCCTGGAACAGTTTGTGTCATTAGGAAGACTACACCTCCGTCCTCTTCAATACCACCTAGCATTTCACTGGAAAAAGGACAAGACGCTAGAAGCGGTCTCGATCCCCATTTCCGAGAAGATGAAGTCTTGCCTGACTTGGAAGGACAGTATCAGCCTAAGAGAGGGTCTTCCCCTGGCTGTTCAGACTCCCAACCACGTTCTCTTCTCGGACGCATCGGACGTAGGCTGGGGCGCGACATTAGACGGTCGGGAATGTTCGGGACTATGGAACTCGAGTCAAAGGATAATGCATATCAACTGCAAGGAGCTACTGGCAGTACATCTGGCCTTGAAAAGCTTCAGGTCTCTCCTTCAAGGCAAAGTGGTGGAAGTGAACTCGGACAACACCACTGCCTTGGCGTACATCTCCAAGCAAGGAGGGACCCACTCACTGACGTTGTACGAGATCGCAAGGGACCTGCTCATCTGGTCAAAAGGTCAAAACATATCACTAGTAACGAGGTTCATCCAAGGCAACTTGAATGTCATGGCAGATTGTCTCAGTCGGAAGGGGCAAGTAATTCCAACAGAATGGACCCTCCACAAGGATGTATGCAAGAGACTTTGGGCCACTTGGGGCCAACCAACCCTAGATCTCTTTGCAACCTCGATGACCAAGAGGCTCCCAATATATTGCTCACCAATCCCGGACCCAGCAGCAATACATATACAGTGAACCCTCGTTTATCGCGGTAGATAGGTTCCAGACGCGGCCGCGATAGGTGAAAATCCGCGAAGTAGTAACACCATATTTACCTATTTATTTAACATGTATATTCAGACTTTTAAAACCTTCCCTTGTACGTAGTACTGTTAACAAACTACCCTTTAATGTACAGAACACTTAATGCATGTAATACAGTACCCTAAACTAAAACAGGCACAAATATTAAAGGTGACTTTATATCATGCGTTTCCTAAACACGCCAAAAAGCACGATAAAAAATGGCAACCAATGTTTTGTTTACGTTTATCTCTGATCCTAATGAAGAAACAAACGCATTTACACATCTGTTTATAGGTTAGTTTTTGCATCAATTATATTGGTTATTCAGTACAGTATGTTGATTTGGTTATTACTAATGTTTTACTTAATTTTTCTTAGGACTTCCAAATGAAATTTTTTTTCTTTATGACGCCGCCTGAAACGACGGCGTCATAAAGTACGCTCAGTAAACAAACTAAGGAATTTAACCCGCATGATGAAAGTGATAAATAATGATATTACAGTAAAAGCTTTTATAAAATATGTTATTACAAATATTATTTACAGTATCTATATAAAATCATACATACGTAGCAAAGCAGGAAAACAATCTACGAGAGAGAGAGAGAGAGAGAGAGAGAGAGAGAGAGAGAGAGAGAGAGAGATATGTTTTACATACGTAAATGTAAATTTTAAACAAAACAAAAATAGCCCCATTTCATATAAAATAGATTACAAATATTTTACTTTATCATATTACAGTAGTCTGTATAATACTGTAAAGTTCAGTACAGTATGTTGTTGTTAAAGTCGTGGCGATGAAATTCTCACGAAACAAAAACACGCCATTTGATTACAACAGCTGATTCATTCTCTCTCTCTCTCTCTCTCTCTCTCTTCGTGTTATACAATACTTACATTTAGATGAAGAAACTAAAATTAGTTTTCTTAGTGTCAATTAAATACGAAATGAAATAATTAGGCCGAGTCTACATCCATTTCAATCATAGCCAAAAATAGGGCATCCGATTTCATCAGCAAACCACTATTTTTTGGGAAATATCATTTTATTCTAGAAAATTGCCACTCTTTAAATAGTTAATTGCACATTAAGAAAGCGTGTACTTTTGTTTTTAAATTTCGGGTGTGTTTTAAAAATCGAGTATTGTTGACTTTTTTTTTTTTTACTTTTGGCTGTGATTAGATCAGCTGTCATCTAGCTGCCGCTCTTGAGTGTGTACGAATACACTAACAAAGTATCATTTATACCATTTCTTAACTTATTCAAACCGTCTACAGTATACAGTTGATATTACATAAGCACCAATGTGTTATAACCTATCAAATTTTTTTGTTTATTACATTTAAAACCCCCCTCTATCTCTCTCTCGCTCTCTCTCTACCTATCTCTCTCTCTCTCTCTCTCTCTCTACCCTCTCTCTCTCTCTCTCTCTCTCTCTGTGGGCTACTTTTCACTACCTCCCATTCCTTACCTCTCTCTATCTCTCTAACAAATATCTTTGTTGCTCCTCAAAGTTTCATTTATATTGAAAATCAATCATGATTCAATTTTCCTTACTTTCTCCAATCTCGCACCATCGGTCACATCGCGGTATTTTCGATATTTCCGGAAAATCCGCAATATATGTATAGACATGGGTTATGAAAAAAATCCGCGAAGTGGTGAATCCGCGATGGTCGAACCGCGAAGTAGCGAGGGTTCACTGTAGATGCCTTTCTCCTAGATTGGTCGCATCTAGATCTATACGCATTCCCACCGTTCAAGATTGTCAACAAGGTACTGCAGAAGTTCGCCTCTCACGAAGGGACAAGGTTGACGCTAGTTGCTCCCCTCTGGCCCGCGAGAGAATGGTTCACCGAGGTACTTCGATGGCTAGTAGACGTTCCCAGAAGTCTTCCTCTAAGGGTGGACCTTCTACGTCAGCCACATGTAAAGAAGGTACACCAAAGCCTCCACGCTCTTCGTCTGACTGCCTTCAGACTATCGAAAGACTCTCGAGAGCTAGAGGCTTTTCGAAGGAGGCAGCCAGTGCGATTGCTAGAGCAAGGACAACATCCACCCTTAGAGTCTACCAATCGAAGTGGGAAGTCTTCCGAAACTGGTGCAAGTCAGTATCTGTATCCTCGACCAGTACCTCTGTATCTCAAATAGCTGATTTTCTCTTATACCTGAGAAAAGAACGATCACTTTCAGCTCCCACTATCAAGGGCTACAGAAGCATGTTGGCATCGGTCTTCCGGCATAGAGGCTTAGATCTTTCCAACAATAAAGATCTACAGGACCTCCTTTCTTTTGAGACCACGAAGGAGCGTCGTTTGGTTACACCTGGTTGGAATTTAGACGTGGTACTAAGTTTCCTCATGTCAGACAGGTTTGAGCCGCTACAATCAGCCTCCCTGAAAGATCTCACCTTAAAGACACTTTTCCTGGTATACTTTAGCCACAGCTAAAAGAGTCAGTGAGATTCGTGCCTTCAGCAAGAACATCGGATTTTCGTCAGAAAAAGCTACATGTTCAAAAATGAGCTGCCTTCTCGACCTTGGCCGAAATCGTTCGATATTCCCAGCTTATCGAATATGGTAGGCAATGAACTAGAAAGAGTCTTATGCCCTGTGAGAGCTCTTAAGTTCTATTTAAAACGAACTAAACCTTTACGAGGCCTATCTGAAGCTTTATGGTGTTCAGTTAAGAAATCATCTTTGCCTATGTCAAAGAATGCTTTATCCTATTTTATCAGACTGTTAATACGAGAAGCTCATTCCCACCTGAGTGAGGAAGACCAAGCATTGCTGAAGGTAAGGACACACGAAGTTAGAGCTGTCGCAACTTCCGTGGCCTTTAAGCAAAATAGATCTCTGCGAAGTATAATGGACGCAACCTATTGGAGAAGCAAGTCAGTGTTTGCGTCTTTTTATCTAAAGGATGTCCAGTCCCTTTACGAGGACTGCTACACACTGGGACCATTTGTAGCAGCGAGTGCAGTAGTGGGTGAGGGCTCAACCACTACAATTCCCTAATTCCATACCCTTTTAATCTTTCTCTTGAAATGTTTTATTGTTGTTTTTTGGGTTGTCCGGAAGGCTAAGAAGCCTTTCGCATCCTGGTTGATTTGGCGGGTGGTCAAAGTCATTTCTTGAGAGCGCCTAGATTAGGGGTTTTGATGAGGTCCTGTTGTATGGGTTGCAACCCTTGATACTTCAGATCCTAGGGGTCGATCAGCATCCTAAGAGGATCGCGAGGCTCCGTAAGGAAGACGTACTTAAAAGGCAGAGTAATTGTTCAAGTCGACTTCCTTACCAGGTACCTATTTATTTTGTTTTTGTTATTTTGATAACTTCTAAAATGAAATAAAAACTCTTAGCTCATAAGTGTAAACATATATTGCTGGTCTCTACCCACCCCCCTGGGTGTGAATCAGCTATATAATCACCGGCTAAGTTAAATATTGAAAAATGTTATTTTGATAAAATAAATTTTTGAATATACTTACCCGGTGATTATAAATTAAAGGACCCTCCCTTCCTCCCCAATAGAGACGCAGTGGGACGAGGAGAAAATTGAGTCTTTGTTTACATTGAGTACTGGGTATCTGGACGACAGATGGCGCTGTTGGGCACACCCGCAACCTGTGTAGCGATCGCTGGCGAGTTTTACCGTAGAGTTGTCTGTCGGGCAACAGAGTTGCAGCTATATAATCACCGGGTAAGTATATTCAAAAATTTATTTTATTATCAAAATAACATTTTAAAAACCAAATAAACAGACATACACTGTAAACTAAGAAGCCTGTCCTTACCTTTGGAGGACTCAGTATTGATACCATACCTCAAGATAAGTTGTATCCCTCTGTTGGCTTCCCTTGAAAAATACAATATGGCTTTTCAGGTGTACCTTCTTGCATGTTAATTGTTCTTAAAACTTTAAAAATACAGGTTTCCAACAAGTATTGAAATAAAAATTGTTCAAAGCACCTATAAATGCACGAGTAGCAACTCCTATTTTCTCCAAAAAGGATATGCCCTTATATTTGGCATGAGTCCAATAGTGAGTTACTTCCCAACCAAGAAACATTTAGTTGCAAAGTACAGAAGGTAGCATCTCCTGAAGTAAAGGTAGGCTATTGGCAATAAAAAAAGTCGCCTGGCAGTGAAAACAGCTCTGATCGGTCACTTGGAAGGCAATATCAAAAGGTGACCAGGCTCTCATGGTATAGAAAAGGGAAAATCAATGTCAGGAGCTACTGGAATTGTGAGTTTTTAATTAAACGATCTAGTTTATTATTTTCCAAGTATAGGTTATGGGTTTCAAAAGTGTGTTTGAAGAGATATATTTGATTGTCTGTTCCAATCTTCTAATATTATGCTCTTATGTAGTAAAATAAAAAACTAATACACCAAGGCTCAGAGTCATTAAATTTAACATAGAATTTACACAGATCAAAATTATCAACTGAAGATAGACTGGATTGGATGAGTTTAAAACAAAAAGATAATTAGATTTTAGGACTATCCCTGTTCCAAAATAACAAATTTGGAAATAATTTGTATTTTTCCTGACACAAACCTGGAGCTATTTATAATAGGGTATTTCTTTCAGCTGCGCCGAAAGTAATACCCTATTATAAATAGCGAAGGTTTGTATCTGTGTCGGAACAAACTCTACTTATAAAAGCAAAATATGATCTTGTTTCTTTATGCACCATGCACTGCTAAAAAAGATAATACAATTAGGAGCCCATTATGTAAGAATTTAGATTTCATTGCAACACCCGTGACTAAATATTGCATACATTACACAAATTTCATTGGAAGTTAGAAAAAATCCTTGTGGCTAATTGTAAATCTACAAATACTTCAGTAATCTTTAATTTCCCACAATTACAGTGTTTTTCGTATTCGTGTAAATTTGATTTATTAATAAAGAAAAAAAATGCAATTTCCACTTAAGATATAAAATGGACAGTAATATTATCAAAAACTTTTATGGACAAATTTAGTCTAGACGTAAGCTGTGATAGTACCAGTTTACAGTTTGGACCAATGCTAGATTTGGGACTTTAAAGTAACATTTATCTATGTATCAGTGTGTTTTGAAAGAATATGACCATTTTAAATAATTATTTATCAGCGTGTTTTGAAAGAATATAACCATTTTAAATAATTATGTAAGTTTCATAGACAAAAGTAATCCCCCTTTTACAGCAAGAAGTAGAAACCACAATGCAAAATGGGGTTTTAGAGTGGGCCAAACATAAAAGAAGTTAGATATAACGGAGTATCATAATCTAAACCTACCCTGAGACACTGGGTTATATCTTGGCAAGGAAAGGGTTCGTGCGATATAACCTGTGTAAAACATTACAGATCTTGTATTTAGCACAATATCAATACTGAACTGCATGTAAATAAAGTCAAACCTAATCTGAATACAGTATATTTGATTTATAATTTTACAAAATTATGATGTAATTTCTGTTTTCTTTCAATGGTAAATACTTATGACTTGGGCAATAAGTGGAATATAATGCACTTGGCCTTATTCTTGTTTTAAGATTTTTAGCAATAATGAAAAAAATATAATTTTAGATTTACAGTATGCATATTTTTTTTCTGGATATATCATAAATACAAACAGTAAGAATGGTATTACAAAATTCTGCAACTTGAAAATATAACGAGTCAAGTCAAGTGTAATATAGTATTTTTTAAGTTTTAAGAACAATTAACATGTAAGAAGGTACCTTGTATTTTTCAATATATGGATATATTGGCTTTGTGTGAGACAAAGATAAAAGGGAAAGGTGAAGTGATGTTTGGTGAAATGTCTGGTAGAGTGTCTGGGATTGAAAGGGAAGAGCAAGAGAAGGTGTAGCTTTATTGCTGAGTGAATGGATGACAGGTAAAGTAGTGGAATGGAAGGAGATATCTTCTAGGTTAATGTGGGTAAGGGTTAGGTTGTGTAGGGAATGGTGGCCTTTGTCAGTGCGTATGGGCCAGGTTGTGAGAAAAGTGAAGAAGAGCGGAGTGAGTTCTGGAATGAATTATCTAGGTGTGTAGAAGGAATTATGTAGTTGTCATGGGTGACTTAAATGCTAGAGTGAGCCCTGGAGAGGTAGAAGGTGTCATTGGGAAGTATGGCGTACCAGGTGAAAATGAGAGTGGTGAGAGACTGGTAGATATATGTATCGAGCAAGAGATGGTGATAAGTTCAAGCTTTTTCAAAAAGAAAGATAAAAATAAGTATACATGGGTAAGAGTGGCAAATGGAAGAGTGGTATGGATTATGTGTTGATAACTAAAAGAATGTTTGGAAGATTGAAAGATGTACACGTGTTTAGGGGTATGGCTAACGGTATGGCTGATAATTTTTTGGTGGAAGGAAAATTAGTTGTAGCAAAAGATTGGGGGAATAGAGTAGGTGGATGTAAAAGGGAGCTAGTGAGGGTTGAAGAGCTAATAAAACCGGGGGTAAAAAGTAAATATCAAGAAAGGTTGAAAATGGCATATGACGAAGTGAAAGTATGAGAAACGGGTAATTTAGAGGAGGAGTGGAATGGAAGTTAGTAAAAGAAAATTTTGTTGGGATTGCAAGTGATGTGTGTGGCAAGAAGTTTGTTGGAGGCAGCATGAGGAAGAGCAGTGAATGGTGGAATGAAGGAGTGAAGGTAAAAGTGGAAGAGAAAAAGAGGGCTTTTGAAGAATGGCTGCAGAGTAATAGTGTAGAGAAGTATGAAAGATATAGAGAGAAAAATGTGGAAGTAAAGAGCAAGGTAAGGGAGGCAAAGAGGGCAGCTGACCTGAGGTGGGGTCAGGGATTGGAAAGAAGTGAATAGAGTAAGGAAGGCTGGTTCAAGAATTGAAGAGACAGTGAAAGATGGAAATGGAAGGTTGTTAAAAGGAAAAGGTGGGCGGAATATTTTGAAAGTTTACTGAATGTTGAGGATAACAGGGAGGCAGATATAATTGCTGTTGCAGGTGTTGAGGTGCTGGTGATGGGAGATGAGAATGAGAGAGAGATTACAAGAGAGGAAGTGAGGAGAGCACTAGATGAAACGAGAGTAGGAAAAGCATCTGGTATGGATGGTGTGAGAACTGAGATGTTGAAGGAAGGGGGTGTGACTGTACTTGAATGGTTGGTGAGATTGTTTAATATGTGTTTTGTGTTGTCAATGGTACCAGTAGATTGGGTTTGTGCGTGTATTGTACCACTATATAAGGGTAAGGGAGATGTGCATGAGTGTTGTAATTCCAGGGGTATTAGTTTGTTGAGTGTGGTGGGAAAAGTGTATGGTAGAGTACTGATTAATAGGATCAAGGATAAAACAGAGAATGCAATCTTAGAAGTACAGGGTGGTTTTAGAAGAGATAGAGGTTGTATGAATCAGATTTTTACAGTTAGGCAGATATGTGAGAAATATTTAGCAAAAGGTAAGGAGGTGTATGTTGCGTTTATGGATCTGGAGAAAGCATATGATAGAGTTGATAGGGAAGCAATGTGGAATGTGATGAGGTTATATGGAGTTGGTGGAAGGTTGTTGCAAGCAGTGAAAAGTTTCTACAAAGGTAGTACTGTAAAGCATGTGTTAGGATAGGAAATGAAGTGAGCGATTGGTTTCCGCTGAGTGGGGCTAAGACAGGGATGTGTGATGTCGCCGTGGTTGTTTAACTTGTATGTTGATGGAGTGGTGAGAGAGGTGAATGCTCGAGTGCTTGGATGAGGATTGAAACTGGTAGACGAGAATGACCATGAATCAGTTGTTGTTTGCGGATGATACTGTACTGGTTGCAGACGCGGAAGAGAAGCTTGGCCGATTAGTGAGAGAATTTGGAAGGGTGTGTAAGAGAAGGAAGTTGAGAGTTAATGTGGATAAGAGTAAGGTTATGAGATATACGAGAAGGGAGGGTGGTGTGAGGTTGAATGTCATGTTGAATGGAGAGTTACTTGAGGAGGTGGATCAGTTTAAGTACTTGGGGTCTGTTGTTGCAGCAAATGGTGGAGTGGAAGCAGATGTATGTCAGAGAGTGAATGAAGGATGCTAAGTGTTGGGGGCAGTTAAGGGAGTAGTAAAAAATAGAGGGTTGGGCATGAATGAAAAGAGAGTTCTGTATGAGAAAGTGATTGTACCAACTGTGATGTATGGATCGGAGTTGTGGGGAATGAAAGTGACAGAGAGACAGAAATTGAATGTGTTTGAGATGAAATGTCTAAGGAGTATGGCTGGTGTATCTCGAGTAGATAGGGTTAGGAACGAAGTAGTGAGGGTGAGAACGGGTGTAAGAAATGAGTTAGCAGCTAGAGTGGATATGAATGTGTTGAGGTGGTTTGGCCATGTTGAGAGAATGGAAAATGGATGTCTGCTAAAGAAGGTGATGAATGCAAGAGTTGATGGGAGAAGTACAAGAGGAAGGCCAAGGTTTGGGTGGATGGATGGAGTGAAGGAAGCTCTGGGTGATAGGAGGATAGATGTGAGAGAGCGTGCTAGAAATAGGAATGATTGGCGAGCGATTGTGACGCAGTTCCAGTAGGCTCTGCTGCTTCCTCCGGTGCCTTGGAAGACCGCAGAGGCAGCAGCAGTAGGGGATTCAGCATTATGAAGCTTCATCTGTGGTGGATAATGTGGGAGGGTGGGCTGTGGCACTCCTAGCAGTACCAGCCAAACTTGGCTGAGTCCCTTGTCAGGCTGGGAGGAACGTGGAAAGGAGAGGTCCCCTTTTCTTTTTCATTTGTTTGATGTCAGCGACCCCCCCCCCCCAAAATTGGGGGAAGTGCCTTGGTATATGTATGTATGTATGTATGTATTTATTTATTTATTAAATGGAAGTTGTTTAAGTTTGAAAAAATTTTCCTTTAACAGAAATAGAAAATGGCCAGAAGTATTAAAAGTAGAAGAGGAAAGAAGCTCCGTCAGAAGTTGCGTGAGCGTTACAAAAAGAAAGCAGATGATCATCTCCGAAAGATTGTAGAGAAAGCACAGGATAACGACTTGCAGGATATTACGACGTGTAAGTATTTTGCTTTGTTTTATTGACCAATTACTTGCCACTTTTTTTTTTTTTTTTATCATGGCATGAAACATGGAAATATTTACCACAGTCTGTATATTTTGTAAATTTACTCAGAACATAAGTACTGTATGTTGGTAACATACACCTTGCATATACAGTATTTGATGATCTCCCTGGTACCAAGCTTGCCTAATGACAAGGTTAGCTTGTTAAGATACTGACAGATTTATGGCCTTCCTTCTTGTACTGTATATTTATTTATGACGACTTATGATTAATTCAAACTTGACTGAGTTCTCTTGGACAATGTAGAAGTTATCACATGGCAAGTGTAACAGAAACAAATAGTATTTCTTCATGTAAGTGTATTCATTATTGACTACAATTGTACCAATTTGAATTTAAATTCATTCTGCTGGATGTTATGGAAACTGAAGTTTACTTCTTTATACTACAGTATATACAGACAAATCTGGATTCATACCTCCCTTCAACTGATGAAGGTTAAACAAAATGATTTCTAACCTGCAGAACACATACAAGATGTGTGATAAGTGTTACTATCAGTACCTTATATGTGCTCACAACTCTTACAACTTTCAAGGAGTTTTAGTGAAATACAGCCAATAGACTGGTTAGTATTACTATATACAAGAGTACTTGTACAACATACCAATACAGTAGTCTGTAAATCTTATTGACTTCTTAAAACATACCTTAGATTTTTCATTAATTTGTTGATATGTTTGGTAGAGTATTATTGTTAGTGGTGTTTAAGGAGGGTTAGAATAGTTGAATTATCACTAAACATTCTGAGATGGCAGTGGCATTATCCTGTTTCCAATAGCGTTATTCATAAAAAAGACATCTCCGTTGTTTTTTCCATTTTTTAACATTCAGTATAACAATAAAATAAAAGTACAGTACTGTGTATTTAATGTGAAAATGATGCAATAACCAGGTTTATAGCATAGAAAAATGAAATTTACAACAGCCAATGAAAGATAAATATTACAAAAATGACTACTTTATGTCCAGTGAGTAATTTGCTACATACAAATTTTGAATTGCTATAAAGATCCCAAAGTACCTTATGGTGTGAAACTTGATGTCCTAAACTAACACTATTTGGTTAATCCGTTGAATATTTCTCCTATTTAAGCAGGATTGGCAAGGTCATAATATAAGTATCTAATGCACAGCACTGCTTTTCTCATAAGGTCATGAACAGATATGTTGTATACTAATTATGTTGTACATATACTGTTTTGTACTTTACAGAAAATAACCCACTCATTGACATTTCATTGTAGCCACAAGATATATGCTGATAAAAGTTTAATGACATTTTGTTTTTACAGTGGTTTGGATACCAAAATATCAAAGGGAAAGGGATAATAAAGATGAAATGGTAAACGAAGAAGCAGAGACCTCGGGTGAAAATGCTGAAGGAGATGTAAAGGATGAAGTCAAGATGGAGGGAGACACTGAACCCAAAGGACACAGGCCAAAAAAGAAGTTGAGAGTTTACAGAGGAGGTATTGAATGTTTGAGAGACAAAAATGGTGGTTTGCCTAAGTGGTTAAGTCAGAGGAAAGTCAGAAAAGCATTCATCAAGAAGAAAATAAGGAAAAATGACAAAGCAAAGCGAAAAGGTTTGAAATTGTTTTGAGCTGTGGATTTTCACAAAGTTGTATTATTATTTTTTTTTTCTCTTTTTTGTAAAAAAACAAAATAAATTGGGTATACAGTATGTTTTTTTGTTTGTTAAAATATTGATACTAGTATCACTTCAAGATTGAATTATTGTTAGCTTGGTATTTCTTTAATAATAATTAAAAAGAATAAATCAATATACTGCCACTTCTTCTTTCATACTTTGAATTAGGCAAATTAAAAGTCATAATTTGCTTAGATAATAAAATTGTTATATTTCTACTATTGTATATTTTCCCTTCCTTTTGTAAGCTACATTACTGTAATTTTAATTCTGTTGAGCACCTTCAATGCTGCTTTCTATTAAAACTCTGATGGTTAAATGCTAAAATTTTAAAACAAATATACTGAACGAAGACAGCTCATGATATATCTAGAATGAAAGAATATCGATTAAAAATATATATAAATCCGGCATAATTTTACTGTATATCAATTCAATCTTGGACAAATGATGCTCACTCAGTAGTTATGTGTTCTTTGGATTCGTAATGTTTTTTTTACAGCATCCAATCATTAACATGTTAGATCTGATCCACATAATTTTATATCCCTGTAAAACCTTGGCAATTGCAGTTGTTACGTTCCAGTCCCCTTCCTGGATAGGTAAATACAGAGAGGTGGATACATTACTCTACAGTATATTTTCATGTTTATATTTATAAATTTAAGTTTTTATAAACTTTATATTCACTCTTATAACTCCTTTCTACATTCAAACAGTTTTAAAATAAAATTTACTTTTACTGCAGACACAAGTAAAGAAACTTGTGATCAACTGTTATTACCAGGATTGACTACTGTAACTACATCTACAATTTACCAAAAGTGCAATTTAAGAAATTATAAAAAGTAAAGGAGCAAGACTGATAAAAGGTGTCCCACCCCAAGAAAGGATCACTCCTATACAGTACAAATTTACATTGGCTGCTTATTAAAGCAAGAATTGAGTTTAAAATATGTACAATTACCCATCAAGTTATCAGAACCGCACGTCCGAAATATATAAGAGAATCGCTACATATTGTACGTACAGCCAACAAATAGTGTTGACAAGAGAATAGTTACAGATGGTTTCAAATTATTCAAAACCTAGGATATGTCTACTGTAGGCTCTAGACTCTAGAGCCTTTAAATATGCGGCCCTGAGACAATACGATGGGCTCCCACTAAACATTCAAAAGAGTTAAGATATTAAGGCTTTCAAGAGGAAACTGAAGACTTTCTTGTTCTCAAAGTGCTTCGATAATGTGGATTTGACAATAAACAAACAATATGCAGTGTAAAATGTTGAATGCTTTCAAACATGATAAAATTACTTTGGAGGTCCTGTAGAGAGTGGGCTTCCCCTGCTGTATAACACCAGAAAAGCAGCCCTTAAAGTAAGTAAAGTAATAAAGAAAAATTTAAATCAGAACACTCACCAGAGATGATAGTACCCTGTACATGTAGTACTAAAACTTGATTGATGATTTTGACTCGCTGCTCAGTACTGAACTATACAGATGAATACAATGATGAGATAAATGTAGTACTGTACTCAGCCAAAATACAAAATCTATCAGAAATTAATCATTACTAAAATGTTTTTCATTTTATGTAGTTAGTCAGATATTTTAAAAGTTCCAACGAGATATGAAACGTCTTTGCCACCATTGAGAGTAAGAATGCCTTACCATATTTTTTTTTTCTACAAAGTTGTGGAAAAGAACTTGCGAATTTAGGTGATTAGAAAAGCCCTGGTTCAGTTTACAGAGGTGATTTGTTCAATACAAGGTCAGTCAATTTTTCGAGGGCACAGGTTGCAAGGTTTCGGTGAAAACCAGCTCTTACTTTTAGCTCCGAAGTGTGATGTGTCAAATTTTCCCCACGTCATTAAATTTCTTGGGGATCCCATGGCTATATCTACAGTACAACTTTTAATTCTGAACAAGGTAAGTGAAAAGGAGGTTTATTGAAGGTTTTAGAAATGATACATCTTACAACAAGGTAGGATTAGGTTATGATGCACTTCTATATTTCACTTGTTCTGTGGTAAGCAATATGGCCTTTGCTTTGTAGGTCAGTTTAGGGGACAAGGTTAATACATACCAAGTAAGGGTCAGACATTTATTTCCATATTACTATTTATATGCGGGGTCGCAAAAAAAAAAGGTCCATTACTTGCTAAATTTCTCTTGACTTTCCGTATTCCCAAATTATTTTCAAAATGTCAATGACCCAAAATGGCATCTATATAGACAATAAGGGTGTAAATACTACGCGAAATTCAAGGTCAATAGGTAAATGACACTTTTTAAAGACTAAACAATCTCTTTACAAATACAATACAACACTTCTCGCATATTTCCAAGACTTTTTCCCCAACATTTCACAAATGGTCTTCCACGATATCTTTGAGTATCCTACGACGTTAGAAAAAGCATCAACTTTTTACACCCAATTCCATTCCTTGATGGTCATATTCCTATTTCCGCTATTAATCCCCACCCTCATAAGGTTTGGGTTAGTTGCAACTTGTTCAAACATTCAATGAATAATTTTGTAAAGAATTTCGTTTAACCCTTTCATTTATTTTAACGAAGTGTATGTAGCTGGTTAGGACAGTTATATATTTTTATTGTCAGATCGATTTACTTTTTTGGGGAAAAGTTGTTTATCTTGGTCTAAAATGCAATATAATGAAGCCAATTTCACGATTTACGAAATATGATTTACCCTTTTATTACTATTGCTATTATCAATAGAAGTAATAAACTTCAATTCTTACAAAACACTGTAAAGATACAATCATCTCGTGCTCAACTGTACTATATAAACGATAATAGTTTCAAATTTTTGCCCATGGAATTTTGTAAATCTTTTCCAGTACGGTACCATGAATCACCATACATAAAATCTAAGGCAGTCAATACCATAACATAGGATGTAGTTGAAAGTTTTTATTTCAAATATATTTTATTTTGAAGTTTCGCCCAAAATAAAACCATCTAAAAATCAAAATAAAAAATTAACATGTCATGCGAAGTCACAAGTGGTAGTAATTGAATGGTTAATACTGGTACTGCATTAAGAAAGTACTTGTATAATAAACTTTAGTTTTTAACATGACACAATCCTATATTAGCAAACAGTCCTCTGATATTGCACATATGATAATTTTGTGCACATTATTTCTACAACTTTACTAGTTCATAAACTAATGGATGCAGCTATTAGTTAAGAAATAAAATAAAAAAACAGTAATATGTTGTTATTAACCTGGTCATTTTGTAGAGAATGTGACAGAAAGAATGGTTTGTTTGTGAGGGAAAAGTTTCATGTCATTAGTAAAGATCCTTTTATTATCATTATTATTATTATTATTATTATTACTTGCTAAGCTAAAACCCGAGTTGAAAAACCAGGATGCTATATGCCCAGGGACTCCAACAGGGTAAATAGCCCAGTGAGGAAAGGAAACAAGGAAAAAATTAAGTATTTTAAGAACAGTAACGTTAAAATAAAAATTTCCTATATAAACTATAAAAACTTTATCAAAACAAGAGGAAGCAAAATAAGATAGAATAGTGTACCCTCAAGCAAGAGAACTCTAACCCAAGACAGTGGAAGACCATGGTACAGAGGCTATGGCATTGCCCAAGACTAGAGAACAATAGTTTGATTTCGAATTTTTAGGGCAAGGGAGAAATTATCACATATAGAAAAAGGAATTGGAAGAAACATTCTATGCAGAGGTAAGAGGGACAGGAAGACCACAAGTGAACCATGCAATACAGCAATCCATGAGTTAACTTTGAACAGGTTATGTGGCATCTTTAAGGAACAAAGACTCTATTATCAATTGAAGAGTGGGGATACCAAAGACTGTTCATCACGTATGAAAAGTGGAAAACATACAGTAGTAAGGGAGATTATCTATTCTTATACGTAGTTGATCATTTCAATAATTTGAATTATCATAATTTTAATAATTGTATAATTCTAATAAAAATTTTAATTCTAATGATAATAATTCGTTTGATAATTTCAATAATGTTATTAATTTCAATCGTAATTATGATTTTTTAAATTTTAAATTTAGTAGCAATAATTTTAATAATTTAAGTAATTATAATTATAATTTAACAATTTTCAATAATAGTAATTTTAATAATGTTAGTAATAACTTTAATAGTAATATTAATTTTAATAATCATATCTTTAATAATTTTTTAACAATTTTATAATAATCACATTTTTATTCTTATAATAATCGTATTTTCAGTAATGTTAATAATTTTAACAATTTTTAATAATTTTTAAAGATTATAATACACTATAGATAAAAGTTACTACATTCCTTTCACCCTCGTCCAAGCATTTCCTATTGTCTAGTTGCTTATACAGATTGCTTGTGTTTGAACTATCAAATTACAGAAGCCAAGCTACGTAGTGGAAATGTTTCTCTGCGAGTTGCTAAGTATTGATTATATTAGCAAATTTATTTGCACCACTATGCCACCATAAATTCACTGAATAATTCGATTATCGAATATAGACAAACCTTTATTGGAAACCAAAATTAAATTTTACAGACGTTTTCCCTTTTGAATAATAAAATGACACTACCTTAAAAGTCAATTTTGATCGTTATAACTAGTTCAAGAAGCGCGAAGTGAACTTATTGAAAAGGGGAAAATAATTAAAAAGATAACTTTTTACTCCTTATTAGCGTTTACGGCTTTTGATCTACATCTGAACCCCCCCTCTCTCTCTCTCTCTCTCTCTCTCTCTCTCTCTCTCTCTCTCTCTCTCTCTCTCTCTCTCTCTCTCTCTCTCTCATTAAAAAGATAACATTGTATTCTTCAGGGTTTACGCCTTTAGACTTGCGTCTCTCTCTCTCTCTCTCTCTCTCTCTCTCTCTCTCTCTCTCTCTCTCTCTCTCTCTCTCTCTCTCATTAAAAAGATAACATTGTATTCTTTTAATGTTTACGCCCCTTGACTCACATCTGAATCTCTCTCTCTCTCTCTCTCTCTCTCTCTCTCTCTCTCTCTCTCTCTCTCTCCACGATGACTGCAAAGGCGTTTACGTGGCAACAGCCTCGTTCCTCTCGGATTGCGTTTCACTTCATTGACAGGAGGATATAATGAAGCCCACGCCCAATTGTGTGTGAACGCACTTATAAAAGCGACTGAGTATGTGCATACTTACTGTCTTGAGTTAGAGTTCTCTT
>NC_090728.1:180571314-180591314 GCF_036898095.1 Palaemon carinicauda
GTTGTACTGTACTTCCTTTTTTATATCTCATACAGTGGATTCATATGTTCAAAAGTCCAATGTAATTAAACTTGGCTTCCAGCTCGCAACCTCCAACCACCAACTCTCTATTGCCTTCAATCAGCTGATTTTGCTAAGAATGAACTAGCTTATGCACATATAAAGAATTCCTACATCTTTTTATTTTTTACAGAATAAAATACTTTTAAAAGAAGTTGATTTATTTGAATTCTGTTTTGCACTTATTCAAAATATATTGATCTGTTGAAAACACATTCTAAAGTAAAAGTTATTCTCAAGAGAACTTACTGAAATCTTTTCTTTGTCATTTCAGGTTGAATTTATTACTGAATTTTACTTATCATATTTTTCCCTTCCACAGTGCACTTATTTTTAATTTTTTATTCCAGGTTACCTTGGTTGTTAATGTTGCCAGTCAATGTGGATATACTGAAGCAACATATCGAGCTCTTAAGAAATTACATGATATTTTAAGTGAGTAAATATACTTTTATTTTGCAAATAACAATTACTTTTTACATTGGTCAAAGTAATACTTGTCCATTCACTACAGTAGTAGCAATTTGTTGGGTTAAATGGCAATAGGGGATCGAGTAGCAGGGCCCTTGGATACAAACTTCCAAATATGTGATCTTGCATGTGCAATAACTTAATAATTATTTAAATAAGAGCAAAATAAAAAAAATTGCCTCAATTTCAAATTGCACAGTAGCATGTTATGTTAGTTCGTGTCTTTTGTGCTTGGATGCACATAGAACTTTGTTATACTTTTAGTCGTATAAAATCTTTATCATCTAGTTGCAGAGTTATCATGAGTTCAAAAGTCCAGCGAATCCTCTCTTAGAACGGTAACTCTGCTCCTAGCCATCCCATTGCTAACCTAACCTAACTCCCCTAGTTGAGTTTCGTGTTGATAGTGTCTCTATTAGTAAGGGCTCTGAAAGATTGCTGCGGAGTACCGATTCGAAATCCCTCTTACAGAACCTCAAATTCTTTAATTACTTTAGTTCCTTTTGCTGCTAAACCCTTGTATGCCGCTATCCTAATCACTGTATAAGACAACTAAATTGTGAGGCAGAAGACCGAGTCGGTAATCTGGATCCTAATATCCCTCCAATCACAAAAGTAAGCATTTCTAAATTATATTGTATTACTGTACATAGGTGGATGATGTGACATATCGTAGGATTCCCTTAAATCTTGTTGGGGCAAACAAAGTTTCAATTACATATACTTAATCATTTGCATCATCTTTCGTTTAGCACCTGGTTCCATTTTCTTGGGAGTTTGACCACTAGCTCCTCACTGGTTTATTCAAGCAGGGTAAATGTAGGTGCTAGTACATATACTGTACAGTGGTTATAAATATGAGTCGTGCACAGCATCTCCTATTGTAAACAACCCGGGGAAGTCGGCCGATTTTCTCTCATTTCAACCTACAGGAAGATGAGGAGAAAGAAACTCGGAGGCAACCTTGAAAGTGAGCCATTACTGTGAAATACCCTAATACACTCTTCTAAGACTGTTTATATACCTGTATTCAACTTCATGGTGGGTAGAACCGATATTGTCTCGGATTCAGAAAAAGGATAGCAGTTACGGTGTTCGTTTAGGTCTAAAGCCTATGATGCAGAGATGACAATAAGGTTCATCTGTTGTATATTACCTTAGTTTTCAAATTGAATTCCAGTCTTGGCCCCCATCACTGTGCTTCATAAATGAAAATCTTTAAATTCACATTTTGCAAGTTGGTTGACTAAATGCTGTTTTGGGGTAATCTACGTAGTTTTTTTTTTAACCACTTTACTTAGGAGTTTTTGTGTTTATGGCTATTGAGTTTTAATTGGCTTCCCTGGTGTATTTGTTAACATTCTAGAATAGTAAAAGCACTTTTTTTAAATAAATATGGGAGGGGGAGTGCAGTACAGTACCACACTACAATACATGCCAAAAATTGGTTTAAAGCCACAGATTGCCTTTTTTATGTTATGACGTGTTAATTGTTGAAATTATAATAGCAGAATTTAACCTTTGCTTTAGTTTTAAGTGTTTGTGAGATCTGTTTGGTTTGTGGCTACTTTTGACATTTATTCCAAAATTTTAATTCACCCCATTGTAGTATATTCTCATCTGAAACATCTAAAAGTAAAAAAATTACCTGTTATTATATGGTTTGCAGTTCTGTATTTGATTGGGAGAGGGTTTTGAGCCTGACTGCTGTATAAATGTCAATTTTCATCTGATGAATTAAGATACTGTATATACTTGTATGGCATATGTTTATCTACCCAACTTATTAATGCAATAATGAACATCTAGTGTGTTTAAGAAGACTTGAATTGGTTTAGTTTGTAATTGCAACAGGTGAATGTTTCTGATGTAGAATTTACAGCAAAGAATATGAGCTCTTTGCAATGCGCACAGCTAAGTTTTTATTTCATGTAGTAGTCTATAATCTCTGATTTGCTTAAGAATCTTTCAAGCCAGCCTCAGCTTTGATTTTGATCTAACTCGCTTGAAAATAATCGTATAAAAATTGGTCATTATTATTACCATTTCATATTTTTTCTACAGGTTATGGAGATTATTTTTCTGTCTTGGCATTTCCATGCAATCAGTTTGGAGAGCAAGAGCCTGGAGATATGTCGGATATCATCGAATTTGTGACTTCGGAGTTTAATGTCGAATTTCCAATCTTCAATAAAATCAATGTTATTGGGGAGAATGCTGACCCTGCCTTTAGGCAGCTGACAGGTATGCATTTTAATCTTTTTCTTTCATAAAGTGTATCTTTGTCAAAGTACCATTGTCTGATACTGTACTGAAGTCAAATTTTTCCATACATGTGCGGTGTAGTTTTGATGCATTCATACACACTTTTCCCAATAAAGTCTCGAATTAAAACATTTTCAACTGATAACTGTCCATCAATCAGTGTTCTTATTAACAGATATAAGTAATAATGATGAATCCCTTCAGTAGTTTTAATGGTTAGGGTACACAAAACTACCCTTTCCATATTTTTACTATACTGTTCTATCTATGTTATGTGCTCAGAATACTACCATATAAACTAGCACCTTAAGTATGTTGTACTGAAGACTACCGTACTTTTGCTGGTAGAAATTAAATAAGTAGATTTAGGAATTTGTAATAAATGAAAGTTTTTCGTTTGCTACCTATAAAGTTCTATCAAATTCTACTAATCTAATGTAATTCAGTAACAACAATGCTAAAATATGTTTTTTTTTTTCTTTTTACTTAATGCTAAATCTATTGGTGAACATAGTATCTGTTTATTATTAACGAATAAAAGAAAGTTTAAAATTTTCTGAGGATACTGACTTTAAACCTGAGACTTAGTTGAAATGGATATCATCAATCACATAGATAACATAATTTTAAAAGGAATAGAGTAGACACAGCAGTATCAAGAGTCTTTCCATCAGGCAATTGCACCAGTAAGCTCAAAGTAGTGCATCTGTTTCTGTCCAAGATAGTATTTCGAGCTTGATATAGGTAGTCTTTTATCTTCCTCCTTCCCTCCGAGAAGTTTGTTCCTCACAGATGACTCCACTAGAAGTTCCTTCACTGGTGTTTGAAGGATCACTGGTCAGCCTTCAAGGATTCCTTGAGCTATTCTGTTCCACTGGAACAGTAGTTAGGGGCCAATCTTATCTGGTGGGTGGTCAAAACACACACACACACACCTTCACAAAAGAGTACAACTGTTCTCAGATACATTGAAGGAGGGGTTGAGCACAACTGGGTTACCGGGTCACATTAGGCGTGTGGTCTGCAGAAGAAAGTTATCTGCACATCATGTTTGATAAGTAATCATTCCAAGAACATTTGAGAAGTCACTAGTATTGTTAACAAGCAAACAACACCAACATAGTAGCTTACGTCATCAAGCAAGGAGGCACGGTTTCTCTCCTATGCAAGTTGATAAAGCAAATCCCTATCTGGGCTGCATAGAGCTGTTAGCCACATACATCCCAGGTAAGAGGAATGTACTAGCAGACATGTCCAGTTGCCAAGGGCAGGTTGTAGGATTGGAATGATTCCTACATCCTAACATAGCTCACACATCTGCCACACGGCCTAACAGAAAACTTCCGGCGTTTTGACCCCTGCGCAGTGTTTGAGGATGTTTTCCAACACCCATCGGATCTAGATGCCTACGCCTTTTCCTGTTCAGCAAGATTTGCAAACTGATTGACAGAGGGTTGATCAAGTAGACCTAAGTGGCTCCCATCTGGCCACAAGCTGATGGGTATCCTGATCTGTTAACAATTTTATTCAAGGTCCCAAGAGAACTACCATCATGATACATCCTTTTTTTTTTTCTTCTTTTTTGTTGGCCGCCACCAATCTGTGACGTCACTCGCTCTTCACAGTTACACTGGATTAATAAATCTAAGCAAAAGTCCAAGCGTTGGAACCAGTAAAATCATTCAGCACCACAAAGAATATTCAAACTGGTAAATACTTTTTAAAACATTTTAAAACCACATTCACTCAAACTCCATGCCCTTCACACTTTAATTAAATTAATGTAAAAAGAAAAAAAATATTTCCATTAAAAAGATTCCACATACTGTAGAGATCCAACAAGAGCATCTACACCAACATCTAAAATTTGTAAATCATCTTTGGAAATACAGTACTAACTCAATGATACATTATCATTGAGCTAGTATTTCCAATGATGATTTACAAATTTAGAGTAGCACACCAGAATCTGCTCAACTGACAGTAGTCAGTCTGAATGAGCACCCACTGGTGCACTGCTACTACAGTATTTAGAACATATTTGTGTGAGGCAGGTACACAACTTTTCTGTTACTAAAAACATTCAAACCAAGTGTTAAGCTCTTGTGCTTTTATATTTCTTATTACTGGTGAGGAGGGGAGAGAGCCACTTCTCTTGCTATTTCCTTAAGATACATGACCTAATAGGACACTTCATATCATGTGGGGAATCCTTTTTATAAATTAATTTTCATTCAGACCCCACATAGAAGTGGGAAAGGATGTAGACAAAGAAGAAGAATAATTTTCATTCAGAGTAGCAGCTTCAACTTCATAGTCTGTTACCTCATTTCCACTTATTTCCACCCGGAGGGAACCAGAAAGAAATTGAGAGTTTTGCGCCACTAGGCATTGTGAAATTGCCACATCTTGAGGTTTCTGAATTACGGGGCGAAGGCTATTAAAACTAGAAATTGCGAGTTTTGGGCCAACAGGAGATGTGAAACAGCCACTTTTTGAGGTTTCTGAATTAATAAGGGAAGGCTATTAAAACTGTCAAGATAGTCTTACACACTCGAGTTACAATATATTACAAACGTTTTACACTACTGTTAGTTTCTAATAATAGCTCCAAAGCCTTCACTAATCCTGTCATTTCTGCAGTGTATATAGAGATATGGTCAGGTAATTTAACTAAATATTGTTCGTCCTTGTGAACTAAGGCACTTCCAGCACCCTTCTTTAACTGAGCCATAAAAAAGAACTTTGTATGATCTTTATATATAGCATCATGTTCACAGAATTAGAATTACCGGTAATCTCTTTTATGGGAATGCCTTTACGGTTGGAGACTAAACACCCTCTCCTCTAAGCCGAGGCTTTTTGTAAGGGTTTGCATAGGAATGATAGAGTATGTGGGAATGATATTTGGATTCTTCAAATGTGTGTGAATGATATGCTTAGTTGTTAATACACGAGTATGATGGTCATTATAAAATATTTTCAAGAATTTGTTAATTATTTAAATTTTTCATGAGGCTTCTCCAATCTCAGTGTTGGGCTCGGGGTGCAAGGTCTATACAGTTATTCATTCCATCCTTTCCCATGTGCTCTTAAACATTTGGGGTAATTATTGAAAATTTCTTATGTAGATTTTGGAATCTTGATAAAGGAAAAAATTTGTAGAGTAGTGTAATTTATTATCTTATAAAGCTAAGGAGACTGGAGTCCAATTTCTTGATTCATAGGGTCTGCCCAAGGATGCCCATAGAATGAGATGAAAATAGAAAAAAGATTATATTGCAGATGCCACACAGCTAGGTTGTAATAAACTGGAAGGAATGGGTAAAGTTAAAGATGTAAATGTTATAGCAGAAGGCCAAAGGTCCACTGTAAAGAACCTTAGTGATATCTACAGTATACTGTGCAAGGGATACTGTAGCAACTTCTCATGGGGGGGGGGGGGGGGCAATAAAAAGTATCCTAAAGTACTATAGAAATCCTTTGAATGGTATGGGAAAATCTTTGTGATATTTGCTTCAATAATTTTCCAACCTTTTATTGTTGCTAGTAAAAGCAGTTTTGGAAACCTTTGTAGTAGGTTGGGACAGACTTGGTCAGTAATTAAAATGTGGGTAAATATTTACTATAGCACAAGATTCCTAATGAAGAAAATTATGTGTTCCTGGTGTATTTATTGGTACTTTTGAACTGTTCTGATGCAAAGTTTTAAGATTCCAAAAGTTATGATTGAAAAACCACATTTTAAAAGGGAAACGAACACAAGAACACCACCTAACCTAAGATGTTCCACTTAACATAACCTAGGAGACATATCCTTACTTCTCGGTAAGCCCAATTGCGACCCTCTTAGATCAGCATGTTCTTAGCTTACCCTATGACTAAGTCTTAACACTGTGATTGCTTCCCAACTGACTTCACTCCTGGAAAGGTAGCACCAATCATACCATTTCATAAATCATAAAACTAGCTTAATAATACTGTACTGTATTTCAGAAAAAGATAAACATTTCCCCTATAAAGAAAATCTATTGGAAAATTAATAAGAAATTTACCCCTGTCTCGACCAACTACATACACCCCCAGTTTTACACCATTTGAAATTGCTCAAGACCCTATAGTTAATTATTAAGTAATGGAATTTATATACAATAATGTATACAAAAAATGGTATTTGTGTACAGTACTGTACTTGTGTTTTAAACCCTTGTTATTGCTTTTATACATATTTGATGGTCATTATATAGGTTGTAAAGTTCTTAGCTTATATTTCCTTCTGACAAAAGAATTTGGCAAATTAAAGTGATGGTGCATACTGCAGTAATGCATTTCCAAAGTTGATTTAGATTAAGGTTCATCACAACTAGATATTTTTAGATACCCGGTAATCATTGTTCTTTTTCTCTTCCTCCTGTTTTGTTAGTTTTTATAGTTTATATAGGAGACATTTATTTTAATGTTTTTACTGTTCCTAAAATATTTTATTTTTCCTTGTTTCCTTTCTTCAATGGGCTATTTTATCTGTTGGAGCCCCTGGCTTATAGCATCCTGCTTTTCCAACTAGGGTTGTAGTTTAGCAAATAATAATAATAATAATAATAATAATAATAATAATAATAATAATAATAATAATAATGCTATCTTTCTGCAACAGATGAGTCATCCGTAGTTCCCGACTGGAACTTCTACAAGTACCTTGTTGATGAGACTGGTCATGTGATTGGTGCCTGGGGCACATCAACAGCTTTGGAAACTATTTTTGATGAGATTAATGTTGCTGTGGAAAAGGCAAAGGAAAAGGGCAAATCTAAAGAAGCAACAACTGAAAAAGAAGAGAAGCCATCAAGTAAAGCAGAAAAAAACAAAGATGAATTATGAATCTGATGATCACAGCTAAACATGCTTTCATAATTTGTCATTTGTGTCTATCTTTATTTTAGAGAGATTATTTAACAATTATTTGTTCTGCATATCATATGTGTAGGTTGATAAAGTCTCTTTTTGAAGACCATGTTATTTAAGATTCATACCATATTAGCAAGATAAACTTGGAGTTTTACTTTGGCGAACATTTTCTTTAATTGAGTAGTAATTGAAATATTTTGCATGTCATTAACTATTGGTTAAGACTTGCTGACTTTCAGTATTACTTAGCATTTTTCAACATATATAACCTATTTAAGATATTTAATATTCTACGGCCAAATTACTTCAACTCATATTACAAATGTCTTTTTTTTATGATAGAAATATAATACACCTATACATGCACACTTGTATCACAAACTGTTTCAAAAAAGGCAATTCGAGACTGGGGGTTACTTGTCAAGACAACTGCCACCCAGTATGTTATTTAAAATTACTATACTATCTGTGTTAAAACAGAAATAAAAGACAAAGAGAAATGAAGCCTGAATTATCTTTGTCTCAAAGTGGTGGGGCCAAGTACAGTAAATGTTTCTCAACTTGGCAATTGGCTGAAATAAGTGATTATTAAGAGAAACTGTGTTATCAGGGTAGCTGATGATTCGTCATCCTTCCTTTCCCAAACTACAGTTGAATATTTGGACCATGAAAAAGAATCTCATTACACCAAAGGCCAAGCACTTATTTCATAAAGTTTAATTTTTCTTAATTTTCTCTCAACATTTATGTTACCATTTTTGTTAGTTTTATTTTGCATTTTAGTGGGTGCTTTCAAAAGGTTGTAAAACCTGGTTCTTTTTTTATATATGCTGTACATGTAATGTAATTAGTTACAGTACTTCACAAATAAGCACAAAATAGATTACTGGTGTTGCCATGCTTCTAAATGTTTTGGTACTTCATAAATAAGCACAAAATAGATTGCAGGGGTAACCATGCTTTTTAATGTTTTGATCAGTTTATTATTATTTTGGCAAGTAACTATTTGCACATCTCAAGTGATAGGATATAGATCTTTCTTTCTGGTACAAAAATATAAAGTCTTTCATAACAAAAAGTAAGTGCATATGATAAGGATGTCTTAGATACTGTATAAAGACGAGATAAAGATAAAGTCAATTCCTAATAACTTTTTATAAGAGAATTATTGCTCCCATTTAAAATAATTTCATCATCCTATTTATGCAGTTAAACATTCCCGACGCAGTTTTCATAGCATTAAAGTTTGATAATTTTATATGTTTTCAAGAAATACATTCATAATTGCAGCTATTATAATATTTATGCGGACCTATACTTAATTTTTAAAATTTAACATTGAAATAAAAATGTTTCATGGCTGTGCAGTAAATTATATTTTCATATGTAGAGGGAGGCTTGAATATAGTTTTGTGTGGCTGTTATTGTACCAACTCTCAAACAGCTGTCTTGCATTTGACAAGAGAATACTGTACAAATTTAAAAAGAATTAAAAAATGGAGAATTAAACTCTGTATTGTGTTGTCGAGTATGATGTTATTGTTGAGTATTTTAATAGAACGACCTGAAAAAGGCATTCTAATTTATACATATCCTATTTTTACGAAATATAAAATTGAGCATTTATGATTTGATTTAGTCTCATCCTGATTTATTAGTCTCTATATCAATGTTGGAATGTTAATTTTCATTTGTGTATCAGCATTTTATCTCTAAAATGTGGGAAGAGATCTTAAAACACCCAGATATGGACCTAAAACATAAATGACAAACTGGGCAAAGTTGTTTGTTGATTTGAAAACCACCTAGCCCATCATAAAGTTAAGGTAGGTTTTAGCAGTTTAAGTACAATGTACAGTATTATAATATCTATATCTATACTGTTTAACTTGGAAGATAAATCAGTTATGATTAGTTTACCATGTCTTTATTGGTCAAAGGTGAAGGTCGTATATTTCCTATTTTGAAGCCTATATCAGCAGAAGTAATTGGAAGACCTACATCTAATTATGAATATTTGATGGACACACTGACTACAGGATCAATTATCAAGATCTCCACTTGTTTGGAGTGTTGCATAGTTTAACAACAGTCAATAGGCGTAGGAGATGATGATGACGAATCTGACTACAGTACTAGTGAGTGTTATTGCCTTTGTCCTTCATATCACTGAGAATTATTTGAATGCACAGCCTTTGGCTAATTTCTGAAGCCTAGACAGACTGTAGGGGGAAAAATACAGTATGCAGTACAGCAGAACATTTGGCAAACAATTGTACAGAATAGTGGTCGTTTGCAACCACCATTGAACAACATCTAAAGTTGTATCCAAGGGTAAATCAATGAAAAATTCAAAAGTAGCTATTGCTACTATCGTGAGCTTTTACCATCAAATCTGGTGTACAGTATATAAATAATTAACTGAACATGATCGTCCAAAATAAGATTCTTCAAATAGAAGTACTTAGCATTTGTTTTTTAAAGAGGCATTAGGTTTACCTACACCACAAAACAGACTTCTCACCAAGCATCTTATCTCTTAGAATTCTTCAAGTACAATTTCAAGTCTCTAACTGGATATGCAAAATTTTTGAGAGGACCGAGATATGAACGAGGTAATGTTTCTATTCTAGAATAGCTTTTAGCCCACCAAGACCGGCTTTAAATCACAGTCTTTTAGATAATGGTCAAAAGAAAGAAAGCTTAATGCTCAAAGACTTTAGGGATAATTTTCCCAAGCTTCACAATGAGGACCTCTCTTAAATCACAAAACATGCAAATTCCATCAAATTGGATTGGGAGCTGGTGGTTATTTAATAATGAATTATCTGATAGTATTCCAAATGACATTGCTAACGACTAAGTCCAAACCAACATGTTGCAGAACCAATGTGGTTGCTTGAGAACACCTGTGTTGTTTGGTAATTGAATTGGTTGCCTTGCTAGAAGAGCATTTTGTGAATCTCAAAAATTCTGATAATTAAATGCATCATGGTAAATGTACAGCAAGAATCTCAAGATTTGACCAATCCTGAAGGATACCATGTAATGCACAGGTTTGAGGATCTCGAACCAGAAGGCAATAAAGATCCAATTTCTTGTTCACTGAAGTTGCAAACATATCTGTCATGTGGCCCCCTCCATATTTTCTAAATTTTCACATACACTTGAGAATATAGACAATTCTGTTGGTAAAATTTAATCTTTTCTACTAAGTTGATCAACAAAAACTTTTCCATTCCCCAGAATGAAATGTGGAAGAAGTTGAGTCTCCCTCAACTCTATCCAACAAAAATTCTTGAGTAAGAAGAAAGTGTTCTTGTTATCTTACCTCCTTTCTATATATTTGTTAAAGCTGTTGTTTTTCTTGATATGTGTTAAAGCTGTTGCGTTGTCTGAATGTACTTCTATCAATTTTCCTTTCACTCACTCTTCTGATAGACCTAGTGGAGTGACTATTCTTTGTAACTCGCAGCAGTTTATGTGGAACTGTGACTACAGTCAACTAAGTTCCTGATAGATGATGATTCTCTAAGGTAGCTGCATTTCTGCTGATAACACATTGCAAAATAGAAAAAGGTTTGGAATCTGTAACGTTGTTCAAACCATCAAACAGACGTTGATGAAAATCCCACCAATGAAGAAGGTTTGACTGATTTTGGATGGACAGAATATAAACAGTTTTGATATGAATTTGAAAAGGCCTTAGCCTTAATCAGTCACAAGGAATTAATTTCTCCAGAGGGGTCTTATTTCCTAAAAATCATTCCCTTCTGGGTTGACAAAACTGTTCATTTTTTTAAAACAGATTAACCATTTTCTGAAAGCCTTGAATTCTCCTATCTAATGTTAAAGTTTGAAAATAAAACTCAGCAACAGATTCAGAAGGATTTTTTTATATCATAAGAGAGCCCTCATGAAAGCTGTTCAGTATCAGCCAACCTTCCAGATACAGAATCTCTTATTCTCAGAGGATGTAAACATTTCACTACAAGAGCCATCATTTTGTGAAGACCTGAGGAGCTGCTAATAATCCGAAATAAACTCGGTCTTGAAACAGACATGAGATATTTCCATGATTCTGGGCAAAAAGGAACAAAAATAAATATAAGACTGGTCAATTGAAAATATCCTATCTTTCTTTATAATCTGTAGCTAATACTGTGAAAGGACTCCCCATAGGTAACCTTGTTAGTGCTAAGAACTTGTAAAGAATAGATACACCCAGAACAAAGCACCAACCTCCTGAAACCTTCAGAACTAGAAACAGGGAAATGTAAAATTCTGGAGAAGGGGTACCCCGCATATCCTATTGGAGAGTTTGTCGTTGGCTTTCTCTCACATTGAAGGTCACTTAAACTCAAGGAGGACTTCAGTCCAAAGTAGCATCTCATTAGCATCGAGTATGTCCAAACCCATCGCTAAGGACAGGGTTTCTTCTGTATTACATCGATGTCTGCAGTGATTTCCGGTAACTTCGGGTAAGTATGGTAAGAATTATCAAAAATCTTATGTAACATACACAAAGAACTTACTGAACAACAGTGACATTGATTAATATTCAGATTAGGAATAAGAAATTTAACCGACCATTAATTCATGTCAAACCAATTAAGATGCAATTCAGCACCTGAAGACCAGACAAGAGTGCAATATTCGAAACAAGGCAGAATGAATGAATTAAAACATTTCTTCACAATAGATTGATCTCAGAATAGATTGATCACAGAAAATCTTAAAACTTTCTCACTTAGTAAATCTGTTGTGCAACTGAAGAAGAAACACCGAATGTGTTTCTCAAAAGTAAATTTGAAATAAAGAATCTCACCTGAATTTTTTAAAAGGAGTTGTATATAGTTAAAGAAACCTTATCAATGCAGAGATCTGGATGTTGAGGATCAACTTTCCTCGAACTTCTTACAAACATACTTTGTTTTGTTAGGGCTCAACATCAAGGCCCATAATTTGCACCATACACTAATTCCAGCTAGATCTCTATTATTATTATTATTATTATTATTATTATTATTATTATTATTATTATTATTATTATTAGCCAAGCTACAACCCTAGTTGGAAAAGCAAGATGCTATAAGCCCAAGGGGTCCAACAGGGAAAAATAGTCCAGTGAGGAAAGGAAATAAGGAAATAGATAAAACTATATTATGTAAGAGATTCAGCAACCTCAGGAGATGGAACAGAGGCAAAGACAGTAGCATCACCTAGATATGCAATGAGCTTGTCTTTAAGGCCAAACTACAGTACATATCATTAAATATGAAATGTAATGAGTTAAGAACACTACCCTGAGGAACACCAGCTATCATATTCTTATACAGTACTCACTATGGTAGCCATCAACAACCATTTCCAATCTGTTACTTAAAAGTTCAATAATGATAATGATGCTAAGAATCGACCCACTTACTCCCAAATACTTCAAGTTTGAAAATAACGGTTTAATGATTAATACAGTCAAAAGCAGTACAAATATCACGACCTATCCTTCGAACTTCCTAAGCACAATCAAGGGATTTCTGTACATTGGAAATTGTAAGGGCATCACATGCACCAAGGCCTTTGCAAAAGTTAAATTGTAAACTAGGGAACAGATTATTACCTTCAGCATAGCTATCTAGATGTTTTGCCAAAGTCGTTTAAAAAAATTACATACTTGGAGTTATGGAAATTGAGCGGTAATCAGCAGGGATAGAGCTACCACATGCACATTTACCTAAAGGAGTAACATCACCAAATCTGCAAGAAGTCCAAAAGGAACATCTTACTTGAAAAAGTCCACAGACAATTTAGGAGCTAAGAAATTAGCAGTCTTTATAAAAACAAACAAAAAATATCATTTGGGTATACACCACCTTAAGCATCAAAATCCATCAAAAGTGTTTTAATTTCAAGGGACAAAAAAGCTAAACTAGTTAGTTTAGCCTCAGAAAAATAGGAATAATGGAGATAGATTTTCCCATTACTCTGCTTAGTGTCAAATTTCAGTCAAAAGGGTTCCCTTTTTCTTTGGACTGTTATGGTATCCAATGGGACATATGCAACCATATAATGTAACAAAAATGTATGGTCATGCACCCCTATGCTCTATAGGGAAAAAAAAAATAGGTAAACAATGAAGGGAAATGGAAATTACTTTATAAAGTACCTACTCGAAGTATCCAAATTTGAGCCAGACTAACAATCAATTCATCTTTAGTACCAATTTCCTTTTGTAGTCAGATGCTTGATGTAAAATGAACATACAGTATATTACAGAGTCTTATTTTGGTTGCAGTGGCCGACGTGGTAACGTCTCTGACTGGTGAACGCCAGATTGGGGTTCGAGTCCCGCTCAAACTCAATAGTTTCTTTGGTCGCTGCAACCTCACCATCCTTGTGAGCTAAGGATTGGGGGTTTAGGGGAGCCTATAGGTCTACCTCAACATCCATTGCCTGGCCATCCTTGGTCCTAACTTGGGTGGAGAGGGAGCTTGGGCGCTGATCATATGATATATATGATCAGTCTCTAGGGCTTTGTCATGTTTGCTATGCTAATGTTACTGTCCCTTGCCTCTACCATTCATGAGTGACCTTTAAACCTTACATATTGAATGTTACTCTGGTAAAAGCTCTCTTCTGAGATGAATGGTGGATTGAAAATGTGGGTCCTGCTCCCTTACCTGTGAGGTAAATGTTTAAACCTTGAAAAAAAAACAGGTATTCCTTATAGATAAGGCTAATATCCACCATGGGCATAAAATTTCAAGGGTTGGAATACTGGCATGGGTTGGGGGTTTTGGACAACAATATCATGATAGTTTTCTGGACAAAAGATGAAGCAAACTTGAAAGAACAGAGATGAGAATGACAAGGTGAATTATGGAAATATCACTTCTTGAAAAATTGGAAAATAAAGAAATAAGAATCGCAGGCATAGTAAACATTACAGAGGTAATACGTGTTACGGCCAAGATGGTCTAGGCACGTATTGAATATGAATAGTCAGGAGGGAGGAGGGCTTGGAAGGAACCTGTTGGGGGGGGGGGGGGGAATCGAGAGGGAGGCAGAGAATTAGACGGCGAGATAATGTGAAGGATGATATGGAGAGAAGACTTTTGGCAGAAGAGTATACTTTGATAAAAGGCATTGGAGAGGACGCATCAGACAACTGATCCCTTAACGTAAGGTTAATGATGGAAAAGAAGATTATATAAAAATGTAAAGACAACCCAAGGATTTTGATTCAAATAAACCATAAGGTCCTTGAATTGTGTGGCAACCAATCAGACACCTCATAAACGTTTATTTACATTTCCGCCGAAGGCATTCTTTTGGGACACGCACCCCATCCTGGGTACTCTCATGAACAAAGTCTAATAACACCCCATCCTAAGTATTATCATGAACCAAGTCTAATAAAAATAATAATAATAATAATAACAATAATAATAATAATAATAATAATAATAATAATAATAATAATAATAATAATAATAATAATAATAATAAATTTAAAATAGAATATATTTTCTTTGGCCATATCGAACGAAAATTCATCACAACCTATAGTAATTTGTTTTTTAGCGAAGCAGATTTGTTGGACAAGATAATTCTAACTAATCAGTGATCAGGAAACTTTTCCGAGCTAAAAGGGCACCCCTGCGAGTCGGTGCAAATCTGCCTCGTTAATAGAAATTGACTATAAGTATATCATTGTTTTCCTATTGAAAAAAAAAAAAATATGAACCGCTTTTAGAACAAATAACAAAGCTGCATGTCAAACCAACACCATTGAAGATGCAGTTTCAATTATACATAATTATAGGGCATCTTAAATTATATCATCATCAGCTATAGCTAGTCCACTGAAAGACAAAGGCCTCAGACATGTTAACTTTAATACTTAACTTTAAGAGCTGTTTTTCTGGTCCTATACAGCAGGGAAACCCTACTCTCGACAGAACCTCCACAAACATTTTATCATGTTCGTTCGAAAGCATTCAACATTTCACACTGCATATTGCTCGTTAATTGTTAAATCGTCACTATCGAACCACTTACAGAACAAGAACGACTTCAGTTTCCTCTTGAAAGTCTTAATATCATCAATCATTCGGATGTCTCGTGGGCTCTTATTGTATAGTCTCGGGGCAGCATATTTAAAGGCCATGAAGCCTACAGTTGACATATATCTAGGTTCCCATAATTTTAAACCATCTGTAACTATGTTCTTCCATTCCCGTCTGTTTATTGTCTTTCTATGCCAATCAATACCCGCAAATTTTCTTAGCTAGTCAATCCATCGCATTCTCTTCCTTCCCCTGCTTCTTTTGCAATGTCTATAGACCCATTCCATTATCATTCTTGCCACTCTATTATCTTCTATTCTTATTATATGCCAAGTCTATGTCTATTTCTTTTTCTTGTATGCTGTTAGAATAAGCACTAATTTAATTTGTTCTCGTATCCATTTTGCTCTTTCTCTGTCTCTTAGTGCTAATCCCATCATTATTATTTCCATAACTCTGAGTTGTAACTAACTTATGTTATAAGGCTCCAAGTTTCTGGTAGGACCATCTAATTGAATACTTTTCTTTTTAGAGAGAATGATATTTTGCTTTTCATAATCTCATTTTGTTTTCTAAAAGCTCTCCCTCCCATGCTTATCATCCTTTTAATTTGAAAATAATAAACTCTAACACCTTACACAGGTGATAGCAATTACTTGAAAATTGTGTCATTGCCTGGTTTGGCACTTTCCATGTTAAACCTAAAAGGGAATTTCACGTTACATTATAACAACCATCTGTCATCCATTTCAATTCAAATTTAGAAATTCATGCATAAAGTTCTGTCGTTTAACCAAATGGATTTTATTTTTCAAAAATCAGGCCCCTCTCTTCTCTCGTACCGGCAATTCATCAACTTCTTAATTACCCAAATAAACAAAACTGAAAACCAATTTCCCTCCAAATCAATCACCGAACGCGGCAGTTTTATCTCGCCCTTCGATGCATTGCAAAAATTGCTTGACGCCATTTTGAGGGAAACCAGTTTGTTGGAGTGTGATAATCGTCATATATAAGTTTTAAAAACATAATCTTTTACATTTTATCACTTACATATCTAAGGTTTCTTTGGTTTAGGTAGTAGAAATAATATACGAGAATTGATAGTACTGAGGAAAAATATTAAACGACGGATTGCGCATATTTACGTAGCGGAGTGAGACGCCAAACGCGATCAATTTTATATGTCAACTTTTGTGACAAATCCCCAAACCGAGTGACATTCACCAGTGACGTGCTTTCCAAGACCCCCAACCCCCCCACCCCCTTTTATCCTCGATTGGGCAATCGGTAAGCCAGGAAATTAAGAATGATCACGTGAAAGCAATTTGTGCGTCCAACGCTCATTTGACTTCCCCCATGAAGCGTTCGAATTAGCACGAACTCCTATGACGTTTAATAAATTGGTATTTACTGTGGAATTAAGCAGTGGCGTGTCTGATCAGGTGAATTTATATCTTTAATTACTAAGTTTTTAAATAGATCGTAAAAGTTTAAAATCTATTTTAGTAAAATATTTGGCAGATGAATAAAAGTTGTCACTAAATGGTTGATATTTAAAACTGTTAATTCAAAAGTGCTTCATGCCGCGTCTTTACGGACGAAGGCGATTAAAAAAAAAAAAAAAAAAAAAAAAAAACAAACAAAAAAACAAAAAAAAAAAAAAAAAACTGACAGCATTCAACTTAAATTATTTATCTATAATATCACACCCAGTCCAAGCTATTATGAAAACAAACCTAAATACTACAGTCAAATCCATCAACGCTTCCTAGACAAAATCTTCCTGTTGTGCAGAGTTAATGACGACAGTGGGGGTGATTTTCAGAGTACATTAATTATTAATGTACTGTACTCTTCAAATCGCCCTATTATCGTCATTACTTCTACACAAAAGCAAGATTTTGTCTAGGAAGTATTGATGGTTTAAATTGCAGTAATTATGAATATGTTACCGCAGTAATGTCCATACTACCACTTGAGTGTTATTGGGTCTTTTGACTGGCCAGACAGTACTGGATTGGATCCTTCTCTCTGGTTACGGTTCATTTTCCAATTGCCTACACATTCACACACCGAATAGTCTGGCCTATTCGTTACATATTCTCCTCTGTCCTCATACACCTGACAACACTGAGATTACCAAACAATTCTTCTTACTGCACTGTAATTGTTCAGTGGCCACTTTGCTCTTTGTAAAGGTAGAAGAGACTCTTTAGCTATGGTCAGCAGTTCTAGGAGAAGGGCACTCCAAAATCAAACCATTGTTCTCTAATCTTGGGTAGTGTTTTGTTAAAGTTTTTATAGTTTATAAAGTGACATTTATTTCAATGTTGTTGCTCTTCTTAAAATATTTCATTTTTCCTTGTTCCCTTTCCTCACTGAGCTATTTTCCCTGTTGGAGCCCCTGGGCTTATAGCATGCTGCTTTTCCAACTAGGGTTGTAGCTTAGCAAGTAATAATAATAATAATAATAATAATAATAATAATCTGGACACCTAAAACTAAAGACATTAACGTCCCAACCAAATTTCTCCATACACCAAAATCTTTCTTAATAAAATACTTCTTATCTATATAAATGTTGGTTAACCTTCCCATTTTCTTTATCCTTAAGGTGTCATGTAACAGCGGATCTTACAATATTTTCAATCTTTTTACTTTACCTTTTTTTAACTAATAGGAAAATTGGGTAAGAAAAGAGTGAGGAAAGTTAGCTAGCTAACAAATGTTAGTGAATACTTTGGAAAGTTAAGTATTATATTATTATTATTATTATTATTATTATTATTATTAATTGCTAAACTACAACCCCAGTTGGAAGAGTAGAATGTTATAAGCCTAAGGGCTCCAACAGGGAAAATAGCCCGGTGAAGGAAAGGAAACAAGGAAAAAATAAAAATATTTAAAAATATCAAAATGAATATCTCCTATATAAACTATAAAAACTTTAACAAAACATTCGGAAGAGAAATTGGATAGAATAGTGTGCCCGAGTGTACCTTCAAGCAAGAGAACTCTTAACCAAGATAGTGGAAGACCATGGTACAGAGGCTATGGCACTGCCCACGACTAGAGAACAATGGTTTGATTTTGGAGTGTCCTTCTCCGAGAAGAGCTGCTTACCATAGCTAAAGTTTCTCTTCTACCCTTACCAAGAGGAAAGTAGCCACTGAACAATTACAGTGCAGTAGTTAACCCCTTTGGTGAAGAAGAATTATTTGGTAATTTCAGTGTTGTCAGGTGTATGAGAACAGAGGAGAATCTGTAAAGAATATGCCAGACTATTCGGTGTATGTGTAGGCAAAGGGAAAGTGGACCGTAACCAGAGAGAAGAATCCAATATAGTACTGTCTGGCCAGTCAAAGTACCCCATAACTCTCTAGCGGTAGTATATCAACGGGTGGCTGGTGCCCTGGCCAACCTACTACCTAGTCAAGAGTAATGTAAAGAGAGGTTTAGGTATGATTTTATCTATACAAAGGTACATTTCTCTTGTTACGAAATTCTTCTTACTTTTCTTTGAAATGTTGTTTTCTGGTCTTCTTGGCTACTAGAACATATCCCAAACCAACTCTACGGTTCAGTCATCAATAACTCAAGGGCCTAATGATTTTCTATGATCTCTTGAAGATTCATTATGAACGTCATCCAATCACTTATTATGATGTATTCTCCGCAAGACTTTATTTCGAAAAACTTTTTAAAAAATAGTTTAATAATCATAACGAGATTTTCTTCCATCGACTAAAATAAAAATTTAATTACACCTCTCACTTGAGATAACTTTATTAGTATTATTATTATTATTATTATTATTATTATTATTATTATTACCATCGTTTTTTACATTAGAATTGCAACATAAACACCAACTCTTTCAACGCAGAGTTCCAAAAATATTTCTATACCCGAAAAAAAAACTTATATCTAATCTTAGTAGCGTGTTTACCGAAATACTTTCACAGGAAAGCTTTAAATTTTCTCTCTCTCTCTCTCTCTCTCTCTCTCTCTCGAAAGAGAGAGAGAGAGAGAGAGAGAGAGAGAGAGAGAGAGAGAGAGAGAGAGAGAGAGAGAGAGAGAGAGAGAGAGAAGTGTTAGTTCATCATCTAGGGAGAACATGGGGGAACGGGCGTAGAAAAGAAAGACTACTCCTTTCATTTATCAAATCTAACATGCAAAAGCACTTTGTGGTAGAAAGTAAATAGATGATACAATTACAATTTGGTC
>NC_090728.1:180601314-180618814 GCF_036898095.1 Palaemon carinicauda
TTGGTTTAAATTCAAATGAAAACAAATCATGTCCTAACTTATATTTCAACAACACAACATGAGAAACTGAAAGAGAGAGAGAGAGAGAGAGAGAGAGAGAGAGAGAGAGAGAGAGAGAGAGAGAGAGAGAGAGAGAGAGAGAGAGAGAGAATAATATTGTCAAATGCAAATCATGATTTATTCACTGTCATTGTTTTGCCAATTTTCATAATACGTATACGCATTAGATTCGCAAACAAGACTATTCAGTGTATGTAACGCGAATATCTAAGGTGAATGGAACAGTGTATAAGTATTTTAAATCTAAGTAAATTTTAATTGGCATTCGATATATCAGTATACAGGTAATAATATTACACACACACTCACAATATCTATTCACGGTAAATAAATTAAAAATTCGAAATTGTTTTAAGAATTCAAACTTCTACTTCAGATATTTCTTAAATCAGACATAGCTCACGATAGCTAATTCCTCTCTAGTCTTCGCATTTACATTATCTGCAACTAATAAACCATAAATATTGTTTTCAACTACAACCGCTTCTCCCTACCAGCACCAATGGTTTCCTTCTCCCCTAATGCAATACACGATTCAACGAGCCAAAATTTATTCATACATTCCCTAATGGAAGAGCGTTCCATTCATTAAGTGATTATTTATGTGCGAACTTTTGCAACGCTCGGTAATTACGTACGACTTTCTTGCATCTTTGTAGTGTCCGAGATACACACATTTAGGAAGTTGTAAATCACGCGAAACGGCTTCAAGAGACGTAATGTTTGCCGAAGAGGAGAGCTGTTACAAAGAAGAACGGAGAAAAATAAGAAATAAACAACCCTCTTTTGAATGCATTTTTCCTTTTATTTCTTGAATAATAAAGCTGCTTGATATATGGGGTGCTGAGGGATTTTGTTGTGATAAAACTTCAACACTTTTTTTTTGTAAAGAAATCAGAAATATTTGTTCTTTCTCAAATTTCCAACAAGAAACAATACATCATGACGACCACAACAACAACAATAATAACTAGAGGGGCAGTCAGTAGAACACAGACCTCCGCCGCGGCAGCTTATATCTCGACCCTTTGATAGACAGTGACCTTGACCTTTGACCTTCCAATATTTAATCATTTCCAGCTTTTTACATAACAGTTAATCCCTGCAGGTTTCATTGTTCTACGATTAAAATTGTGGTCAGGAAGTTGTTCACAAACACACACACACAAACAGGGGGTAAAACGTAACCTCCTTCCAACTTCGTTGGCGGAGGTAATAATATCATCATCACCAACAACAACAACAACAACAACAACAACAACAACAACAATAATAATAATAATAATAATGTCTTAAAACAACACCACGATTTGTCTAACAGTCTTGGGTCTTAAACTAGCTGAGAATATACATTGATATTTCATTCTAGTTAATACCCACCAACAACAGCAACACAACAACAATAATAATAATACCCAAAGTTCATAGATATATACAGTATATGAAATAATACACTCATGAATTTTCTTAAATTATATAAACATCAATGCATAAATCAAGTTAATAGTGTGGCGTAAAATTATGTATCATGCATGGGTATGTATTATCTATATAGAATTGTCATATCTATATGGATGGGGTGATAGCACAGGCTAAGGATAATACAGTTGAAGGTGCAAATACATTAGGTTGTGAATAAGCTAGTATATGAAATAAACGTTTTAGGAAGAAAGTTCAGACCGGTGATAATGAAGAGAAACTGCAAAGTCTGGTAAGCGAAAGAAGTGAGGTTAAGGGAATCAATGGATTTTCTAACGGAAGGTAATATAGACGTGGAAAGATTTCTGATGACGGGGGAATGACTAAACTCGTAAAACAAAGACAGATTTCTACAGAAACTGAGATTATAGAAAAGAGGAGGAACCACGGAAGTCTCAAGCGAGAAAATATTCTTGAGTTTAATACGGTTTGTGTATTGAGCGTAGACGAGTGTAAGATAGGATGCAAGGTTTAAATATACATATTTCTTCATCATCATCATCTCCTCCTCCCATGCCTATTGTCGCAGAGGGCCTCAGTTCGATTTCATCAATACTTCTCTATTCATCATCTCCTACTTCACGCTTCATAGTCCTCAGCCATGTAGGCTTGGCTCTTCTAGTGCCTCGTGGAGCACAGTTGAAAGTTTGGTGAACTAATATCTCTTGGGGAGTGCGAAGAGCATGCCCAAACCATCTCCATCTACCCCTTATCATGATCTCATCCACATTATTTAGACATTGATATGATGTAGACACAATTCCAATAACCGCGAAAAGAAGGTTAATTGTTTTGAGGGTTAAAGAAAACGCTGCAAAAACTTTAGAATTATGGTAGGCGTGGCAAGCAGTGATGCATGTGGCAGAACAAAAAAAAAAAGATTCCTTTGCCTGAAGAATTCCTCATTAACTATGATAGTAATTACCATAGCTATGCCGGGGGACTATTGAATTTGACTGTACAATTGGACACAGAAGTTTCTAGTACACATTGATCTGAAGAATTGCACCCAGCCATACCCTTACTGTGCACCCAGCCACCATACCATCTCTGCCATCTCTTCCTACACTATCTGTTTGGTTACTCGCTGAGAAGTAAGGGTGTGCCAGGGGCTCCTGTGTCCACCTGTAAATACGAGAGCGAGAGAGAGAGAGAGAGAGAGAGAGAGAGAGAGAGAGAGAGAGAGAGAGAGAGAGAGAGGGAGAGAGAGAGAGATATTCAAGGGATTGACATGCTAAACAGAGCTTTCAGTACACAAAGTTGCTGAAATAAACTGAGGGACTCTATGTATAAGGCATTGCTCTTCTTAAAAGTCACCTGATAAACAAAGAAAAATTTCCATTTGGCAAATAAAAATACACATCATTTGACCCAATTATCCACATTTCGACGAGTTTCCATCCAGTATAATCCCAACAACTTGGTTTTACCCAACTTTCTCATTAATTTCCTAAGACAGAGAACAACAATTACGAGAGGAATGTAAAGGACTCGGGATGCAATGGGCTATTCGGCCGTATAACGAAGTGTTCGGAATCTGGCGTAGTGACCGCTGCCATTGTGATAAATGATCAAAGATCGAACTGAACTGTAACGTTTTCATGTTATTCCATCCAAATCGACTAGGTTTATTCTATTATCATAATGGTATCTAACCAACTGTTATTAAATTGAGTAATTTGAATTGTAATGAATATACGTTATTTTAATTGTTCATTACTTCTCTTTCAGTTTATTTATTTCCTTATTTCTTTTCCTCACTGGGATGTTTTTCCTTGGAGCCCTTGGGCTTATAGCATCCTGCTTTTCCAACCAGGAGAATATATTTCCAGTGAATGAGTTTTACACTCAAAGAAAATGTTAAACAATATGAAAAGGTGGTTGTGCCCTTTTTCGGACAATAAGCATCTCTCCTAGGAAAAGGAAACGCCAAGTCAAACCATTGTTCTCTGCACTATGGTCTTGCACTGTCTTGGGTTAGAGTTCTCGTGCTTGAGGGTACACTCGGGCACACTATTCCATCTTTTACCTTATTTCCTTTCCTCACAGGGCTATTTTCCCTGTTGGAACCTTGGGCTTATAGTATCCTGCTTTTCCACCAAGTGTTGTAGCTTAGCTAATAATAATAATAATAATAATAATAATAATAATAATAATAATAATACTAATAATAACAATAATAATGATAATAATAATAATAATACAACCCTAGTTGGAAAAGCAGGATTCTATAAACCCAAAAAGGCTCAAAAAGGTAAAATAGCCCGGTAAGGAATGGAAATATGAAAACAGATAGAATAATGTGCTCTAGTGTACCTTGTATTTCCGGCTCAACACACCGACACATCGATAGAAAAGGCGATTATGCATCTTCAATCCCACACTACTGATCGATGCATTCCACTGAATACTTAAATCACCAGAGAGATCTTCACCTCTTGAGAACCTGGTGACAGAAGCCGCAAGAACGTCCGTTAATTTCACCTTCACCGAATCCAATTAATTCTCGCACTCTCTCGCGAATTCCTTAATCAACATTCATCTTATTTGGTGTTAAGTCTGTCAGTATCTCAGAGCATTCAACAATTACACGCATTCTAGGAAGGGCTTATTGTGATAGCCTATTGGAAACGCCCATGCCTGATGATATGCTGGACTGGGGATCGAGACTCCCTCAAGCTCGGTAGTTTCTTGTAAGTAACCTCACCATATCTTGTGACCTAAGGATGAGGGTGGTGGGAAGCGTATAGGTCCACTTGCTGACTCATCTGCAGCTATTGCCTGGCTCTTCCTGGTCCTAGCTTGGGCACTGACCAATTGTATATAGGACCAGTTTCATTGCCCCTTCTGGTCCTAGCGTGGGTGGAGAGGGGGCTTGGGCACAGATCATATGTATATAAGGCCAGTTTTTAAGGAAATATCACTTCCCCTTGGATCTGTCAGTCATGAGTGACATTTTAAAACCCCAAAATAGTTATGAACAAAACAAAAAGCGCAGCTATGCATAATCCACCCCCCCCCCCAAAAATAAAAAAAAACATGGACGATTTCATGAATTATCCAAAAACAGAAACTAGAATATATTTTTTTTCGAAATTAACATGCATCAGTACTCTATAGTAAAGTCTGATTTCAAACAAACAAAATTTAAGACTCGATTAGGGGAAGTTAATAAGCTTGGAAAACTTTGACGTCTATTGTGCAAATGAGGGAATTAAATAAATATATTTTTAGAGAAACAATTTGTCAGTCTTATAACAGCAAACGATAATCTTATCATAAAGAAGGGTACTTCCTTGTATCATGAAATGGCATATCATTCCTCACAACATTGAATACTGTACCAATCATCATCTCCACCTACGCCTATTGACGCAAAGGTCCTTGTTTACATTTCCCCCCAGATTAATTCACCAAACTTTCAACTGGGCTCCACATGGCACTAGAAGAGTTGGAAGACCCAGGCCTACATGGCTGAGGACTGTGTCAATACTCTCAGAAAACCATCATAAAGAATAGGGCAAACCCCAAAAATTAACACAATATCCAGATCAAAGAAGATTCTTAGATATATGAAATCATGGACATATTAATTCATATACTTACAAATCCAGTGAAAATTGACGAAATTGTTCATACGATTTAAAGCATAAAATACTTGGTCTCTTTCCGTCCCTTGGGTAAGGGGGGGGGGGAGGAGTAGCGAGAAGGGGTAGCATGTATATCTATCTAAATATTTAGCTCTCATTTTTGACGGGTCGCGTACACAGGTGACTGAATAATGACAAGTCCATACCATGCAATCTTACATTGGAAAAATACTTCTGTTTCCTTTGCTAACTCAGCCAAAGGCCTTGTTGTCGTATATCTCGTTTTACAGCAGATATCACAGCTTATCACCAATTTACACAATAAGAAAAAAAACTGTTTTCCACTAATTTTTCAAAGAAAAAAAAACAGCTTTATACTTAAGGTTCACACAAAACATCTACCGTAAACAAAATGTTGTGGGGCCTGATTCAGGTTTCATCTTAAACATAATCTTACCCTAATAATAATAATAATAATAATAATAATAATTATAATTATAATAATAATAATAACAATAATAATGAATAAATAAATAAATAAATAATCACAATAACAATAAAAACATTGATAATAAGCCATTTTCACGATCTGCAAAAGAATGAGATTCGAAAGGAATTTTATAAAAAGTACATTACACTTTTTACATATCAAGAAAGCATTATTCCTTACTAATATTGTACATTCTTAGCTTCAGAGCATCGCAATAACTTACACCAGAAAAGAGTATGAAGCATTATAATCCTCATCTTATGAAGACTCCAAGATCATCCTGATTTTTCGTCTGATGGGAGGTTTTTAACATACATAAACATTCTAATATTATATACAGCATCATTTTCAACACTTACAGAAGGCAATAACTAAAATATCTAAGTGTGAAGACTCATTATCTCCCCTATATAGTAAAGAGTAAGTGTGTGTGTGTGTGTGTGTGTATGTATGTGTATATATATATATATACATATATATATATATATATATATATATATATATATATATATATATATATATATATCATTCCTATCACGCTGCGCGCCATTGCCAAACCTATGACTACTCGGTCTCTATCTATATACGTAGCTGTCATTTTTGACGGGTCGCGTACTCTAGTATAACCAATAATAAACTATCCTAACATTTAAACAAATTACTGAAAACTACGGGGAACATTGTGAATTTGTCAGTTTAATCCCCTAAGGAAATAAATCTTACTAAAATACTTGAGTACTTACATGGTGAAGCTGCCGTGCCATTAGACAGATCTCTTCAAAGCGGACTAGAAGTTTCTAACTGAAAGATAAAAAGAAATAAAACCAGACCATTAAAATAGGAAAGAAACATTAAGCAAAAACTAAATAGAAGACAAATCACACGAATTTTCTCTATAAAACATAAACATAATTTTCTTGATAAAATATAAAACAAAACAGAAAAGCCATGGAAAAAAAGAATGGAAAAAAAAACAAGCGTATGGTTAAATAAATGGAATTAAATAGAACATGAAATTGCAAGAGTATATAGGACCAAAAACTAACTATATTCAAATGAAAATGTTAAGAAAGCGGTACATAGCAATACGGTTCTTTTCAGAGGTTGTCTTAGGATTAAGGAATGTATTGGACTGGATTGGTGGAGCTGGGGGTTGGGAAGACAATTCAGCACCCAAGTGCATGTAGAGTAAAACATTAGAGTCTATGAGCTAAGTTAGTCAAGGTTGGGCAGCATGATAAAAGAAAGGAAGGAAAAACCAAAGTAAAATAGGATATAAAGCAAGCGTAGCTAGGAGCCGAAGGAACGCTGCAAATATCATTAAGTAATTCTTAGTGAACTTCACTTACGAGATGATTATGGAATGGGATGTTAGTTAAGTTTTTAAAGGTGTTTCAATTATCACATCCACTTGTTTGTCTAAAGAATGAAAACTATGTAGTCAACACACGTTCATACATACAGTATTATGTGTAAACACAAAGACACAAGTAGATAATACAACAGACTCTGGAAGCTTTGTTTCTTGTGCGAAGGGAACACATGTGAAAGACTAGTGGATGCATCTGGTGCTGGCTATGTTATCCTTGTTACAAGCAGTCCTGAATTTTATAAGTTAAATGCAAAAGGCTTGATAATGGTAATGAAATTCTGCAGACCTTCGAAAATAAAGCTACATATGAATCATGTGTGTTGAAGTTCAAAATCACAAAACTAAAAGGGAAAAAGAAATCATTGTGCAAGACAAAAGCGGGTACCTCATCGGCAAAATTCACACGTAGTAGCCAGACGGCAGGTGAAGATGTATAAGAATCTAAGCCTGAGAAAGAAGGAATTGCTTTATTTGCGACAAATCAACACCAATAAAAGATTAGCAATTGGCCATGACATTGCCTTTACACGAAAAGCTGCGACTATGTACCATCACCTACTATAGTCAATTTCTTTTAGCGATGCAGATTTGCACCGACTCGCAGCGGTGCCCTTTTAGCTCGGAAAAGTTTCCTGATCGCTGATTGGTTGGACGAGATAATTTTAACCAATCAGCGATCAGGAAAATTTTCCGAGCAAAAAGGGCACCGCTGCAAGTCGGTGCAGATCTGCATCGCTAAAAGAAATGGACTATAGATGACAAACTTCTGGTCAAGCTTAATGCTGGATATATTATTTTCCGGGACCTTATGTGTCACTCATCTTGTCGGACAGGTGTGTACAACAGGGAAACAGTCTGGCTAAATTCCCAGAAAATTGTAGATGATTAAGTGCAGTACAGACAAGAGGCATGTACCCCTACTTTTAAAGGTTTAAAGGCCATTCACGAATGACAGAGGCAAGGGACAGTGACACTGCCATTCCGAGCAGGACAATGCCCTAGCCAAGAGACTGACCATATACTGTATACATATGATCAGTGCCTAAGCCCCTCCTCACCTAAACTAGGACCAAGGAGGGCCAGGAAATTGCTGCTGATGACTCAGCAGATAGACCTATAAGCTCCCCAAAACCTCCCATCGTTAGCTCACAAGGATGGTGAGGTTGCAGCGACCAAAGAAACTAACAAGTTTGAGAGAGACTCGAACCCCCGTCTGGCGTTCACCAGTAAGGGACTTTACCACATCGGCCACCACAACCTTAAGCTGAGCTTGAGATTTACATAAGAGAATCAGTAGACTATAGATGGGTGCTGCTATTTTACGATGGTAGAAATTTATGATTTATACAAATACTGTATAGACTGGAACAGCTATTTGTTGATGCTTTTTTGTGTACGAAACATGGGTGAAAGAACAGGTATTTTGCCATCCCTAGAACTGGAGGCCTTCAAAACGGGAAGAGATATTTAGTTTACCTACAAGGGGAAAGTGGGAGAAGCCCTAGCCACAATATGACTACAAGGATGCACTAATTGTAGCCAAAGCAGTTAATATATTGAGGAAGCAGATGTTTGAATATGAGAAAGAATTTGACGGAACCTTAACCGAAGACACAAAAGAAAATCTGCACCGCCAAGTTTGTTGGAATTTGGAAGTGTACTGCAAAACGGTGATGATATAAAATCCCTACTTAAATATGAATCATCATCTACTGATCTAGATTTAGAAAATACTTAGCACTTCAACTGTCGTTAAACACTAGCATCTTCACATTTACCAGACATTCCACACCAAGAGAACCTTCACTTGCAATATTCTTTGGTCTCATGGTCTTTGCAAAAACCTGAAAGTGTCAATCGATAAATTTCCTCAACATGGAATCAACATCAGCTACGATGGAGTTCTGGAATTGATTAAAGGGCTGTGGAGGAAGTCGTAGTTTGCCCCACTACACTAAGGAAAGGGCTCTTTACAACTTGTGCTGTTGACAATCTGGACCATAATCAAAGTGCAACAACAATAGTAAAATTACCCTTTTTCATCACAATAGCAGTTAGAATACCATACAGCTCTGCTATAAAGATAAACGATGCTAAATAGATCTCACGTTTACAATTAAAAGAATTATTGTACACTACAAATCCGTCCGTAAATATAAATTCAGTATCCCTATGCTGTTCCGCATGTTCAAAATAGATAGATCGCATTTCTTATTTACTATGATGCCTTCACAGTCAGTAAAATACATAGAGGGCAATCTCTGGAAGTTTCCAGGGAGGGGTAACTGTTAATTCAAACGGTAGTACCACTCTTCTGTTATGATTCAAGCTATTTAGCAGTTATTTCCCTCTGAATCCACAATGCTTTGGGGATGTAGAGTGAGCCTCATATAGTATGAAAAGAAATTCTTTTTAATGGCAAATTTATATAAAGCCCAGAAATGAAAAAGACTACTCCACTGCTGGACGACTGCAATCTCAACAAAGAATGTATAACCAGTACTCCATTACTGTTGCAAGAATAAATATGTATATAATTTAGATATGATTCAAATTGAGCTTTATTCTAAAGATTACTTCTTTCATGAACATTATATTCATCTATATTGAGTGTAAATTCTTATAGAACAAGTTACAAAACCATGAACTTGGAAAGTATGATGCCACATGCACACACACACACACACACACACACACACACACACACACATATATATATATATATATATATATATATATATATATATATATATATATATATATATACATATATATTTATATATTATATATATATATATATATATATATATATTTATATATATATTTATATATATATATATATATATATATATATATATATATATATATATATATATATATATTTATATATATGTAAATATATATATATATATATATATATATATATATATATATATATATATATATATATATATATTTACATTATATATATATATATATATATATATATATATATATATATATATATATATATATATATATTATATTTACATATATATAAATATATATATTTACATATATATATAAATATATATATTCAAATATATATATATTCATATATATACGCATATATATACATATATACATACATGAAAATGGCACAATAGTAAATTCTTTTTAGCGAGGCAGATTTGCACAGACTCGCAGGGGTGCCCTTTTAGCTCGGGAAAGTTTCCTGCTCGCTGATTGGTTAGAGAAGATAATTCTAACCAACCAATCAAATAGCAGGAAACATTTCCGAGCTAAAAGGGCACCGCTGCGAGTCGGTGCAAATGCGCCTCATTAAAAAAAAAATAGTATATTGTACCCTTCTACAGTATAGCTAATGTCAAGTCTTAAGCTATCTTACTTAGAAGACCAAGATGCAGAAGCTATTGGGGGGGGGGGGGAAAAACTAACAATATTTTTGATAAATTACAGCACTTCTCATGTTTATCAGGCATTTATGTCCAAATCATTATCAATAGACTAAGAAAAAGAAAAACTGGATTTTAAATTCATAGATATCTTCACACAAAATCCAATAAATAAAATAGAGGGTACATAAACCTTTTTTTTTTTGTAATTTCACAATTTTCTTTTATTCTGCAAATTACAAAACAGACACATATAAATATACAAACAAACTACTACTTTGTACATATATATAAAATATCTAAGCACACAACTCTATTGATTACACTTAAGAACTATTGCATGCTAGCAAACCCCAGTTTACGGAGAATTCGAATTCACTACGCCCTATACATTTGGTAATTTAATACATTAATCTGCATTAATCCTTACATAATTTTGGTTATGTCTTGAGACTGATTTAAAATCATAGACATACTGTAAAAAATTTGCCGTAAAAAAGGTAAAAATACTGGAATAAACGTTCCCAGGCATTTACAGTTTTAAAAACGGGTATAGATGTAAAGGAATATTACGGTTACCAGCTCGTAAAAGATAATAAAGTACAGTAGTGTACAAATTACGGTCACCTGTATTTTACTGAAATACAGATGTTAACTGTATACTTAACGGAGAATTTCCGATTAAAATTAGTTTTTCAACAGTGTAGTTCATAAATCTATTACGAACATAACCACTTTTATTACTCCAAGTTGGCTAATTATCTTTCCTTATAGTTAATGCTAATGTTCTATTATTTACATTTAATCATAATGAAAGACTTTCGTGTAGTGAAAAGAAAAGCTTCACTTCCGTCACAATGAAATGACTAGACTTACCCATTCAGAGAGAGAGAGAGAGAGAGAGAGAGAGAGAGAGAGAGAGAGAGAGAGAGAGAGAGAGAGAGAGAGAGAGAGAGAGAGAGAGTCAAAGTCAAAATCTTTATTTCCATTATTACAATGGTTATTCTTTTGTTAAAACAATAAACTAAATATTAAAACAATAAGTTATATATAAGTTCCATTTCTAATGGATAGCTTTACATAAAAGAGAGAGAGAGAGAGAGAGAGAGAGAGGAGAGAGAGAGAGAGAGAGAGAGAGAGAGAGAGAGAGAGAGAGAGAGAGAGAGTCAAAGTCAAAATCTTTATTTCCATTATTACAATGGTTATTCTTTTGTTAAAACAATAAACTAAATATTAAAACAATAAGTTATATATAAGTTCCATTTCTAATGGATAGCTTTACATAAAAGAGAGAGAGAGAGAGAGAGAGAGAGAGAGAGAGAGAGAGAGAGGAGAGAGAGAGAGAGAGAGAGAGAGAGAGAGAGAGAGAGAGAGAGAGAGAGTAAAAATAACTCCATCGATGAGGTGGTTTGTAACAAGAATTATTTGAACTTTTACTTGTCCTCCGACAAATTTTATCAGATGATAACTTTCGGTTGGAATTCAAATGCACTAAGCAATTACATGTAAAACAGCCTTTTATAAAAACCCGAGATGACAACAATATGTAGGCAATGTATACATGAGGAAATACGTATACTTCCCTAGCAACTTGCTTTATGGTTAAAGCTGTCCTTAGTCTACATCTTGTAATAAAGGAAAATCATGCCTTCTTTCATCTAGACTGTACGTATACTATACTTTTTATACCGTTATGTTAGCCACTGTATATAATACCGAACGTTAAGATTTAGACCTCCCAAAAGCAAAGGACACCTATAAAATATGCTGGAACAACCCCATGTTCTTATACGTCAAAATAACCACTCATGATTAAAATATATCCCGCTCCGGGATAACTAAATGGTGTCTATTTTCATTACAATTCTACATCCTAATTTATTCTTAGTTTTTGTATTTTAACTTATATTTACATATATGGCTCTCATCCAGTTGGATAACTCACAGCATACTGCTTAGATGAACTTCTCTCCTCGCTGAACAGATGGAGAATAAACGGGGGTTATAAAACAATAAAATACGTACCTATTTTATAATAATGTTTGAACTCATCCTTTTAAATATCACCACACTTTCTAATAAAATAGATCAACCCTGGAATATTACATGACTATTTTCTCTGGTGAATGACAGTATAAACCTTAAATAATAACAGTTGTAGCTCAAATTGGGATTTTTTTTTTTTATGAAAATATGGCAATCAACAGAATAGGGAATGCATTAAAAATTTGTATTCTCATATTTGTTGTTTTTGGATTTCTAAACTTTGTTTGCATGATGCACTGCCATTATATAAGAATCATGATTTCTTTGAAGAAAATCCCTGATGAAAGCCATTAGTTATTAGCTGAAACAGTTGTAACCAAAAGTTGAATAAATTTTCATGTTTTAACGTTTTCTTTCTTTAGGTACAAGTAAAATATATCTGAAGACAACAAACGTAATCTACTGCGTAACAATATTAGGTTCTGAATGTTTCAATGCATCAAACAATCTTGACAAATGCACTTCGACTGTTTGATGAATTTGTGAAAGATCTAAAATTACATTTGAATAATTGACGAAGCCATAGTGCCAAATTCCTTCAATCCTCGTGATGATGATCATGAGCGGTATTTGTTGACCAATCTCCAAAACAGCAAACAGGCGAACGACATTAGAACATATTTAGCGTACTTCGTAGGGATCTTCAGCGTGGTCGGGGGAAGTTCTATGTTCTTCCTGCGAGTCTGAAACGGGAAATCAAATACAAAAAAAAATGTTTATCTGGAAATTTAACCTCTAAAATGTACTATCTCATTTTTCTCATACTATATACACAAAGTTTCTTAAAAATAGATGTTCACATCTTAAACAATGTCAAAAGAAGGAGACGTTGTCTCTATACTATCCGTATAAGAAGAAGAAGAAGAAGAAGAAGAAGAAGAAGAAGATTACCACACTGACACCCACCTTTGCTTGATTGCGTTCAAACTGTTCAGCAATGAGAAGCAAGTCGACTCCCACGCCACGGTATGTGTTGATCATGTGTGCCTCAGTACTCGTAAAATCGTAGTTATGAGATTGAAAATCCAGTTGGGAAACATAATCAATTTCACAACACTGGATTGAACTCCCTTCGTCCCTCTCAGTCCGTTGGAAACCCCCATCTGCAGGTGACTTCGTACTCGTCTCTTTAAAATTCACGTATTTACATAAATATCTCCGAAACCTGGTCCTTGTGAGTGGTTCTTCCATCCCACAAGAAACAGATGAGTATCGACGTAAGGCACTAGGAGTTCGAAGTACAATCCGATTGCCTAGGTAATTTCTGACACTTCTGACTTCGTCTTGGCTTTCAGGCGAAGACAGACACCCGGTGTGGGGAGGTTTAAAACTGAGAGGCTGCAAGTATGGTCTGTTGCTGGTAACGACGTCCGGTAGAGGAAATGACACATCTGAAATAGAGATAAATTAAATAGTAAACAATTCAACTGTAAATAGACTATGATGTATATATGTTATAAATAGTAAGATTGTAAATGTGAATTTCATAATAAAAGATAAAAAAGTAATGCTTTGAAAGTAGCCGTTAAGATCTTAATCATTACCTCACTTTACCAATTACTTATCTATGGATTAGATGTCATTAACAACTACCACCTGAATTCATAATACCCTAGAAACTAATAAATTTCCTTATTATTCAAATATAGGAAAAAATACAAAATCTTCAAATTTCATTCATGCGGTAGCAATCACACAAATCACTTTCATAATTCAAAATTCTTTAAGCTGTTTCCTTTATAGCATTCGCCGTTTGAGAAACATAAGAAAGGCAAATGTAATCTCAATCAATCAAAATATACTTGGTGATCTAGCTCTAGGAGGAAATAATCTAAAACAAAAGACGAAAGGGGACGTTTACGTTATGAATACCGTTAGTGTTAAATATTTTATAGATTATATGCAACATGATTGTATTAAATAATTTACAGGTTAAGCCATGTTTCTATCTAAATACTTAATATTTCAAGTCAGGAGGAATGTTCACGTCTCTCTCTCTCTCTCTCTCTCTCTCTCTCTCTCTCTCTCTCTCTCTCTCTCTCTCTCTCTCTCTCCTGAAATAAGAATTTGGGTCAAATATTACCAGAGCCAAATAATGAAACCTTAAGCTCGCCAAATCATACAAAAATACTCTCGACTAACGTGACCACTGGCATCATTATTTATCACTAAAATCCAAACAAATTGTTAATCCCTTGTGAGGCCAATGTTTACAATAATGGTTAAATAAAAATGTTAAATAAAAAATAAAATATAGATTTATTCACACTTGACTACGTAAATTGCATGAAAAATTAAAACATTTCATAGACTAGACTACTTACCAATTTCATTTTCATGGATACTGAAGTCCATTTCTGTGCAATTCACAAGATTCCTCGTTGAACACTCAGCACCAAAATCGTCCATGTCGTAGGCGAATCCAAAGGGAACAGCTGCTGTCTGAATGAGTAAAGTCATCATGTTGACAGACGAAATTCATTCACTATAATCTTAGTCCACGGATAACAGCACGTCTTCACAAATCGGCATCCTCACGTATACTGACTGAGGCTGACTCTGCCGAGTGAACCACCTTTCAACTGCTAAGGGGCAACGAGTCATTTCCCCGCGTAATGCTATTGGCTAACGAGAAGAACTTGATTTGCAGGCGTGCGCGCGCACAGACACATATCATTCAATCACAACGAGATCGTTTCGTTTCTTTATGAGAAAATGGTGTTCTAGATATGCAAAAATAATCGGTGGAGAGCATGCTTTCGCCACGCCAAACAATCTTATTTTGCTCTTAACTCCACTGCGTAACTGTACTTCGATGTATAATCTTCCAAATCTAATGGATTTGTCCTTGTGTCATAACCCATTTGCCCACTAAGTTTCGCTGAATTTGGTTCCGTAGTTTTGGCGTAATGTTGTTCACGAAAAAGAGTAAACTAACAATATATTTGCCATTTACTTAACATTGCAATTATTTTCAAAGTACTGCTGCGGACTTGTACTTTGATGTACTTTATCCAAAATGTTACACATTCATCCTTGGAGCATACCCAACATAACTACTAAAGTTTGGTCAAAACCGGTCCACAAGTTTTTTGTGTAAGTTGCTCACAATCAAAATAAATAAATGAAGAAACAGACTAGAGTGAATACATACTCTTCGCAAAAATAACTTTAAATTACCTGCTTCTCTATTCGAATATGTTCCACTAACAAGAAAAAATAGGAATGAAACAATTATGCAAATAAAAAATCTATACGGAAAAAACAATTGGCTGCGAAAGCAATTGTCTCTACGACCTGGTATGCTTCATTTTCCCCTCAGAATGGAAATCTGATGGATTAAAAAATGTCTCGCCTTCCTTTTTTTCCCCCGCCATTCCCAACAACCCTTTCAATTCTCTTCCCCCGACAATCTTCAATCCACCTCCAGCTGAGAGACGAAACATTTTAATTCGGTTTTTCAGTCCGGCGCCCCACTTTTATTTCCAACTGTTTTCCCTTAACAGACATAATTGAAGGATTCTTTAAAACAATTTGAGGGGAAATATTGGGGAGTATAACTCTTCCCCCGCATGAAATGCGAGGCTTGCTCCTTTGTTCACTTGTGTCACAGCTGTTTGTTATGTTTGTGCATGTTTTGGAAGTGTTGCATGTGACCCTGTATGTTTATATACATAGATAAGGGTAAGACTATTGCAATGTACAATTGAACACAGGAAATTCTGGCACACCTCACTCTGAGTGCTTAGTGCACCCTGTCACACCCTAACTGCACAGCGAATAACCAAACAGCTAGTTTAAGGAGAGATGGCAGAGGTGGTGCTCGGGGTTAAACACAATAATAAATAATAATAATAATAATAATAATAATAATAATAATAATAATAATAATAAACATTAAATAATAAACATTAAATAATAATAATAACAATAATAAATATTAAATAATAAATAATAAATAATAAATACAAATATATATAAATAATATAAATAAGAATAATTAATAACAATAAAAATAAGAATAATATTAATAATAAAACTAATAATAATTATATTAATAATATCAGTATTAATAACTGGCAATGCAGTAAGGGTGTGAAAGGGTGCACTTTCTCAGAGCGAGGTGTGCCAGGAATTCCTGTGTCCGACTGTACAATAGTAAGGTTGAATTTGTTGGTTAGTCATTACTGAGATTATTAAAAAAGGACAGGAAAATATACCGATCTTTAAACATTGCCATTTTGTATAGAACATTATCTAAATATGCGAATAACAATTTGTGTTTGTATACACATACATACATGCACATACACACACACATATATATACACATATATATACATATATATATATATACATACATATATATACATATATACAGTATGTATATATATACATACACATATACACACACACACACATATATATATATATATATATATATATATATATATATATATATATATATATATATACACACATATACACAAGTCTGTGTATGTATGAGAAAACTCGAGTCACCTTTATTCATAGATTCAATTTCATGAGGTCAAACTTTTCTAATGCAAACAGGCTAAATTTAATATCTTTTGTAAACACTTTCCCCGAGGAGAAATCACTCGGAACTTATATTATTTCACATTAAGAACTTTCACGGCAAAAAAAAAAAAAAAAAAAAAAAAAAAAAAAAAAAAAAAAAAAAAAAAAAAAAACCACGTCAAATTTCAAATGTATAGCATGTTAACCATATATAAATGACATCCCAGCACTGTCAAGCTAGCATCATCCGTATAAAAGCAGCAGAAAATTATCATTTTTATAAAACATCCATCAATAATGCAGTGAAAAAATACCAACGAGAAACTGCCTATACACAGATGACGTCATCACTCTCGTTCGAATATTGCTCTTCGATGGATCACACTAGAAAAACTGCATCACCCCTCCTACACCCTGATCAGGTTATAACGATGGCCATCAGCGCCTAATCACTCTTAACTGAATCATCAGGGTAATTAGAATCTTTACACCCAAAGTCGTTAATCAGCTAATTGGCCTGCGGGGTACC
>NC_090728.1:180623814-180733814 GCF_036898095.1 Palaemon carinicauda
TAGAACAGCTTTTCAGAACACAATAAATATAGTAAAAGATATTTAAAATAATTCATTTAATAGGTGTATGAAATTAATTGTACAACTCCCCTTTAAATACAAAATGCAGATCAAAAAGCATTTCAGAACGATAAATATAATTGGAGAAATTTAAAATAATTCCTTTAATTGACGTATGAAATAAATTGTACAGCTACCATTCACACACAAAATGTAGATCAAATAGCATTTAAGAACGATAAATGTAATATGGAGAAATTTAAAATAATTCAGTTAATTGGCGAATGAAATAAATTGTACAGCTACCATTCAAACACAAAATGCAGATCAAATAGCATTTCGGAACGACAAATATAATTGGAGAAATTTAAAACAATTCAGTTAATTGGCATATGAAATGAATTGTACAACTCCCATTCAAACAAAATGCAGTTCAAATCTGCATTGCAGACAAATCCCCTTAATATTAAAACACAAAATATTAGGCACGTGTCTTGAATTATTCATCACGTACTACTTCTTACGCAACAATGAACTGCAGACAATATCCTGAATAACTGCAACAAATTAGTTCCAATATTACGAAGATCATAACTGGCCGTGAATAATAATGCATTTGCTCCATAAAGCCATAATTTATCCTTAAAGTCTCTCCTTCGTCCAATTTGTCCCAGTCACCGAGTCCTTTGTCTAATTCTCTCCCATCTATGCAATGTCAGGGTCCACCCATCTCCACCCCCACCCCTACCCAAGACCCTATATCCCAGTGAAGCTGCATCCGGAACAGTGGATATCATTCTTCTTCTTCGTTTTTTTCTTAATCTCCTTTTATTCCCTTTTCCCCCACTTTTCGTTCATTCTCTTTACGCCTTCGTTCTGGTTTTCTTTATGTACGGCGTTGGGATAAAGCAGTAATGTTTTGTTACATGAATTTTATCATAGTATAGATTCTAATAATCTTCTTTTATTATATCTCTTTTCATCGTTTGCTATCATGTAACTTTTATGTAGATTCTAAATAATCGTCCATTAATACATCGCTTTTCATCGTTTGCAATCATATAGCTTTATTATCTTCTAAATAATTGTCCATTAATATATCTCTTTACATCGTTTGCAATCATATAGCTTTATTATATTCTAAATAATTGTCCATTAATGTATCTCTTTACATCGTTTGCAATCATATAACTTTAACATATTCTAAATAATCAACCATCAATATATCTCTTTACATCGTTTGAAATCATATAGCTTTAATATATTCTAATTAATTGTGCATTAATGTATATCTCTTTACATCGTTTGCAGTCATATAACTTTTATATAGATTCTAAACAATCCTCCATTAATATATTGCTTCTCACCGTTTGCAATCAAGTAATTTTTATAACTGCGTTGCAGTATTTCAACCAGCTTTTGAATAGTTTCTCATTCTCTCTCTCCTTGTTATTCACATTTCTCTTTTTCCCGCCATTCCTTCCCAGCCATAACTCTTCCACGTTGGGAAAGAGATAAATTGACGACATATCTGCACCGTATCAACGAATAGAAGGCCGTGGAGGGTTAAAGAGAAAACCATGGTGGGTGGTAGAATAGAAGAGGCTTGGCGAGGGGACATATTTTAGGAGCTTGTCTGCATTGTAGTCAATATCATTTTATGAAAGTTGCAACTGATTTAAGAGCTGGTCGCTGCATTGGGGGAACAGTACTCGGGGAGACAGGAGGTGGGGGAGGGAGGCTGGATACTGGGGGGGGGGGGGGGGGGTAATGGAGGATCATGGGAGTGTAATGATAAGAGGGGAAACTAAAGGACAATCGGGAGGCATACTTGCATATAAGGTCCGTCAGACAAATGATTATTTGAGCGGAATAGCAAGAGAAAATATATATCATCGCATAGCTAGTAGTTTATTGCTAATTATTATTATTACTAAGCTACAACACTAGTTAAAAGAGCAGGGTGCTATAAACCAAAGGCTCCAACAGGGACAAATAGCCCAGTGAGGAAAAAATAAAATAACAGATAGAATAGCGTGTCCGGCTGTAATCTCGAGAACAAGAACTCGTACAATAAAAGAGAGAAGACAAAAAACGGTACTATAATATAAGAAGCATCAAGCTTGGAAGCTGTAAAAAGACGGCTGGCCTCCAAGTCAAGGAACTAGTGATGTGGCAATAAAAAGATGTATCAGAGATTAATAAAATTCACACATTCACACGGACAACAGATTTTCTCGAACTTCATCACCTATTGGAAACGTCCCTGCCTGGCGATATGCCGGACTTGGGTTCGGGTCTCGCTAAACCACGATAGTTTCTTGTAGTGTCTGCAACCTCATCATCCTTGTGAGCTATGGATGGGGGGATTGGGGGAGCATATAGGTCTACCTGCTGAGTCATCAGCAGCCATTTCCTGGTCCGCCCTGGTCCTAGCTTGGGTGAAGAGGGAGGCTTGGGTGCTGATCATATGTATACATGGTCAGCCTTTAGGACACTGTTCTGCTAACTAGGGTAATATCACTGTCCCTTTCCTCTGTCATTTATGAGAAGCCTTAAAAAAAGAAAAAAAAAAAAAAAAAAAAAAAACATACACACACCAGCTCATTGACTCTCCATATTCTCTCAACATGCAATCTACCAGTTCTCACTTTCAAGATGAAAAAAAAAAAAATAACAGCACACTCTTCGATGTATCTTTGTTACTTAAGCTGGAAAACCAAAAACCGAAATAATTCAGAAGCCTCAAACAGGATTAGGAGTTTCGCACACATGCACAGAAGGTATCATCAGTAGTATAACAAAACCACCATTTACATTGCACCAAGTACCATTCTAATGCGCAAACTCTGGCTTCGTAGATATCGATGCTCTTCGTGTTCACTTAATTCTTCATTGCATTTACTAAATTATTTATGAAAAACGAAAATTATTGAACCATAAATGAAAATAGGGAAAAATATTCCCCTTCTAAAAATAAAAAAAAAAAATATTCAACCTTCTCTGAAATACATGGAGATTATTCAAAAACCTCGTTAACAGAAAACAAAATATTCAACCCCATAAAAAAGACAAATATTCAACCGACTCTGAATCACTTTTGAAATAGACAAAATGCATTCATCCATATCTGAAGACAAAACTAAAGAAAAAAATATTCTTCCTTTGAGAAAACGAGAAATATTCCACCACTTCAGACATGAAAAATATTCCGCCAACTGGAACAAAGACGAAAATACGAAAACATTTCAGAAGCACATATTTCTTTCCAACGGATCTAATAAATAGATAAAACGTGCTAATCTATATACAGTATATAAATTTTTTTTAAAAGTATAAGACATATGAACCAGTACATCCTCGACAAGGACTGTAGTACAAACTTATCTAAAAATCGAAAAACCACTTTAAAAAATAGACATTCCTTTATGTTCTGATAGTTAAATATTACTGCAGTATTATACCTTAACGTTACATCACGAAAGGGTATGCTTATCACCATGATCACCAAAGCTGAACTAGTCAGAGCCATCCGTAATAGGTTGGTTTGCATTAAGCGATCAAGCGAAAATCTCCCACCATCACCAATCCGCACTGGCCAGCTTGGTGATGAAACTGGCCGAATACGGCTGCATTAGATGTTGTTGAACAACTAGTATCTTGTTTCAGATACACATATGGAGGCATAGGGTGACCCAACACCCGAATTTGGAAAGGTGTAATTAGCTATTGTAACTAAGGTGGTAATGTGATGTGAAAGCTGTACCGCAATAGTTATAAATCTGGATCATTCTCTACTTGCAGACCACCCTCCATTCGGCTATAAATGGTGACCAAGCTCTTAGAAGGTCAAGTAAAATAGTGTTGTCACTGATGTCACCATTTTAGAGACCAGAAGGATTTGCCCTGCTAACACGACTATATTTAATTTGGAAAAATTGGTGATAATATATACATCATTGACCATTCTTCCATAGTTTTATGCTCACATTATTTTTCGCTTTAGTGCAACTTCTAAACAAACCCTCAAAAATAATCATTCGAAGTATTTTCAATAATACCGAGACTGGAGACTATAATAAAAAAAAAAAATAGTCGAGTTTTGGTGGGTGGATATTTTTCACTAACGACAGGCCTGGTTTCAATGAAAAAATAAATGTATGTATTGATAATCTAATTAAAGTAATAAACAAGTGAAAAGTAGCCACTGAACAATTGCAGTGCAGTAGTTAACCCCTTAATTGAAGAATAAGTTTTCAGTCATTTTAGCGTTATCAGACATCGAGCAAACCAGATACATCCTAGTTATATTTGTATCATGATTACGATACAACTTTATCTTCCTAAAAGTATAACACAACTTTATTTTCATAAAAGTATGATGCAACTTCATTTTCCTAAAAGTATGATGCAACTTCATTTTCCTAAAAGTATGATGCAACTTCATTTTCCTAAAAGTACGATGCATCTTTATTTTCCTAAGAGTACGATAGAACTTTATTTTCCTAAAAGTACGACACAACTTTATTTTCCTAAAAGTATGATACAACTTTATTTTCCTAAAAGTATGATACAACTTTATTTTCCTAAAAGTATGATACAACTTTATTTTCCTAAAAGTATGACACAACTTTATTTTCCTAAAAGTATGATACAACTTTATTTTCCTAAACGTACGATACAACTTTACTTTCCTAAATGTACGATACAACTTTATTTTCCTAAAAGTACGAAACAACTTTATTCCCTAAAAGTACGGTGCAACTTTAACTTCCTAAAACAACGATACAACTTTATTTTCCTACAAGTACGATACAAAGTTATTTTCCTAAAAGCAGGACAGAAGCAACCAAAACAGTTTGAATGCATCTTGTCTCTTGCACGAAGTCCTACAATGCACCCGGCTAATTGATGGTCCGGGAGTAGATAGTGGACTACCCTGTAATAAACAAGTCAGCCACAACTAATTTTGATCGTTTGTTGGCTTCCGTCTGACATACCGAATCTGGAACGTCTATCATCCTGTATTTTGATCAAAGGGCAGCATCATGCTTATGGATATGACCAGCAGATGCTATGAAATAAAGGGTTATTAAGATGTTTATCCCTAAATCACTGTATACCGTAGTAGCTTCACTGATAATGTTCTTCAAAAAAAAAAAATGAATAAAAAATAAATCTATCGAACGAAATAAAACCAATAGATCGAACAAAAAGTTAAAAAAAATCTATCGAACAAAAAGTAACAAAAAAAATCTATCAAACAAGTAAAATAAATCTATTGAACAAAATAAAATAAATCTATAGAACAAAATAAAATAAATCTATAGAACAAAATAAAATAAATCTATCAACCAAACATAAAATAAATTACCCAAATTCTAATAAATTACAGTGAGCATTAATTATAAGTTTACATATTAGAAAAACATACCGATATGAAAAAGGCCTTAATCATTGTTATAATATAGCTAATATAATTTAAAAGTGATAAAGTTCAATTAGAATTTTCACGGTGATGAATTTGTGTCCCTCAGTAAGTTTTAATTTTATAGTGGTAGATGGTAGATGTAAACAATAATTGTATTCAATTCTATCATAACGAATTTCAGAACACTTATAACACTAATCATTATAATAAGGATTTTAATTACTATGTGCATTTAATCTAAACCAAATAAAAAATCATTATGTGCATTTAAACCCAACTCAAGATTCCACAGACGTTAATAGTGACGCATCCAGAACGGACACCACTTCTGTACATTGCACGCTTCCTTTTTTTATCCTTATTTTTACCCTCTGCCTCTAACAACCCGTTATCCACTTCCCTCCCTCTCTCCTTCCACCCAACTGCATTGCCCTGTAAGCCCCTCCCTCCCTCCTTCCACCCAACTGCATTGCCCTCTAAGCCCCTCCCTCTCTGACCGTGAGACAAAGCACTCGACTCGTGATAATTTATGACTGCATTGCCTCATAGGCCATCAGCCATTATGAATCGGAAGGGTTGGTGCCCCTGCATTGTGACCCTGCAGGACTCGTCGAGGGGGAAAGCGTTGGCCGGAAACTGCATAAGAGGGGAAGTGCATTGAGAGGGGAAATGAGACGTTCCAAGATTATAAGGGGAACAGAGAGAAAGAAAGAGAAGAGAGAGAGAGAGACAAGACCGATTAATGAGCGGACTGGGCGATTCCCAGCGATAAGAGAACACAATAGCAACAATGATACAGATGCGATAGTTAATGATCCTTGGTTGGGAATAAAAAAAATTGTTGCATGGTCGTGGGATCTTCAGGATAACCGTATCAGCTTGTATATAGTCCAGAATTTTGGACTGCATTGGTGATTTCGGGCTATATATTTAGGCGCTAGGGCCTGTGAGGCCAGTCAGTGCCCTGTTGCAAGTGGGGGTAAGCCCTTTAGTTATTATTATTACTAGCTAAGCTACAACCCTAGTTGGAAAAGCAGGATGATGTTACACCTATAAAAGCTTCCAGTGAGGAACGGAAATGAGGAAAATGATGAATAGTGTGCCTGAGTGTAGCCTCAAATAAGAGAACTCTAACCCAAGACAGTGGAAGACAACGGTACAGAGGATATGGCACTTCACTAGAGAACAACTGTTTGAATTTAGAGTGTCCTTCTAGAAGAGCTGCTTACCATAGAAAGTCTCTTCTACCCTTACGAAGTGTTAAGTAGCCACTGAACAATTACAGTGCAGTAGTTAACTCTTTCAGTGAAGAATTATGTTGCCAGGTGTATGAGGAAAGAGGAGAATGTGTAAAGAATACGCCAGACTAGTCGGTGTATCTGAACGCAAAGGAAAAATGAGACGTAACTTATAGGGATCCAAGGTAGTGTTATCTGGCCAGTCAAAGAACTCAATAACTCATACGGTAGTATATCAACGGGTGGCTGGTTTCTTAGCCAACCTACTACCTATGAAGTTAAGTTATACGAGATCGGATAGCAAGATGGACGAGAGGAACAAGGAGAGGGGGCAAGTAAATCAATAAAAACCAAGCGAAATTAGGGACTAAGGATTCAATAATCTTAGTTTTATAGGAATCTGAAATAAGTTATTATCAATACTGACCCTATTTAGACTAGGCAACTGTGTTCAATGCCACTTTCAACTCCAGGATGTATAACTAGGCATCTTGGCACATGAAATACAAAATAATCAATGTTTTCTTTAGACGTGGCACAGATTTCACTTGTCATTAGACAATTTTCTTCTCTTTGTCGTTATTCTTAATAACACGAAGCTGAAGATTTATCAACCATCTGGCGAAATATTCGATCAAAACTGCAAAAAGACTTCATTTACTTTATATATATATATATATATATATATATATATATATATATATATATATATATATATATATATATATATATACATATATTTATATATAACATATACATATATATATATATATATTATATATATATATATATATATATATATATATATATATATATATTGTATATATATATATATATATATATATATATATATATATATACTGTATATATACAGTATATATATATATACTGTATATATATATATATATATATATATATATATATATATATATATATATATATATACATACATATATATATATATATATATATATATATATATATATATATATATATATATATATATATAAATAAGTATGTATGATACACACATTTGCGTCCAGCACTCGAGTGAGCATTCCACGTACATGAAATACTCATGCTTCACATAATGAAAAAAAAAAATCATCATGCAATGCTAAGAGTGAGAATAGGCCTTACGTTATATATATATAAATATTCTCTGCAGCTGCATGGCCCTTCAAAAACCTAGAGGTCCTGTTCTTGGCACATAAGCGTTCGGGCAAATGTTTTGGTTTAAGTAGCACGTGCTGCAGGCAAGATGACGTAACAAAGGCTCTTACGACAATAATGGGGATGCAATGCAGGCGTTCGCTAATAGATGGCGTTGAAACCGATCACTGACGGGTCCATAATGCTATTCTAATCCCTCGATAATTGAGGTTTGGAACCTCCATTGCAGCCGTCAGGGTTATGTTATCTATACATTTATCTTTTCCTCTGTCCCTCCACCGTCATCCCTTCATACTCATTTTCTTGTTTGTTTCTGTTCTATTTGGTTGGGCTTTCAAAGTCACCCAAAAGCGACCATTCCCTGCAGACGCAATAAATTTGTCCACATTACTTATCATTACACACGCGTGTACAAAGACGAGCGCTTAGCAAATGCACACAAAACAGAATAGTTTTGATTTTTTCTTGATTGTTTATGATACTTGAAATGATCTATTCGAAGGTCATGAAAACTGCTAACTGTTCTTAACAGACATCTTAAGAGGTTATCGAAAGAACTTTTAAGTAGAGCAAATAATGTTACAGTGTCAACATAAAATTCTAGATAAAATACCTTCGCAATAAAAAATAAGATTACGACAAATATTATTTCTCCACTGTAACGTAAATACAGTACATATTTTCGGGGGGGGGGGGGGGGGGGTAACCCGGATCTAACAAGCTTGTGAAGTAAAACCTTGTTTCCTGAACTACTACATAATAGAAATCTTCATTTTGAACGATTTCAGAAAAGTATTTTGATTAAAAATGCATTTGGGATATATCTTTCGATGAAACGAAAACCTAAGCAGGATACATCTATGATTATTGATGATAAATGATGATGATGATGAAATATATTTCCAAAATGTTGAAACCTTTTCACACGACAGATGTGAAAAATCATAGAAACACAAAAAAAAAAAAAAAAAAAAAAATAGGAAAACAAATAAGGACGAAATATAAAAAAATGACAAATAAAACAATAAAAATAATGAGATGTTTTTGTTCTGTCAATTTCTTAAAATAAAATGTGAAAATTAATATTAATTTTCTTTCCATACCTATTAACAGTTACGTAACCAGTCTTGTAATAGCATTAATTCTTGATATGGAAGACATAGTGAATTTTACATGTAAATTGAACGTTTTCTATTGCTTGAACTATCTAAAATATCGACTAATTAAGAGTGCACTCGAAAAACCTGACAGATAAAGATATTCAATTTCGGTTCAGTAGTAATTCCAAAATATCTTCAACTAAGCAGTGTGTTGTGCCAACTCAACTTTGATTTTCTCTTTCCATAAAAAGAACATCGCTAATATTTTCAGTACTAGGAGTCCACAGATTCGTACATCGGAAATATTAACTTGCTTCTTAATCATAGCACACCAACACACACACACACACGCACACAAAGAGCTACAATCCCTTCAAAAACGGATTCCACGACATGAAAAAAAAAGGTAAGATTCAAACCTACACCCAAGCACGTTACTTTATTTTTGACGTGATATCAATACACAACTAGCGGGGCACGAAGTAGAGTGCAGCCCTCCACTGCGGCAGCTTATTTCTCAACCTTGGCCTTTCTTGCCAGTTAATACGTGTTAAGGTCAAAGACCTTAACACGTATTAACTGGCGAGGATTTTCATACACTGAAATATGAACCAAGTTTGAAGTATCCGTGACAACGATATCCAAACTTATGGCTGATTACGTGAACTGGACATTTTGTTTGACCGTGACCTTGACCTTCCAAAATTTAATCATTTCCAGCTTTCCACATAACAGTTAATCCCTCCAAGTTGCATTACCCTACCATTAAAACTGTGGCCAAGAAACTGTTCACAAACAAACACACAAGTAGGGGTAAAAACAGCCTCCTTCCAACTTCGTTGGAGAAGGTAATCACCTAAAGATAGTGTAATTAGATTTAAGAGCTGGACACTAGGGAGTCCTGAACAATGGTATAAATTTGCCTGAAAGTTTTAATTTATATACCCGAGCCTATTATGAGAACTGCTGAAATTATCAGGAATATTACAGCAAATGAGGGAATCATTAACATATCAGAAACTCCAAGTGAGTAAAGTTGCTTATCTCTCTCTCTCTCTCTCTCTCTCTCTCTCTCTCTCTCTCTCTCTCTCTCTCTCTCTCTCTCTCTCTCTCTCTCTCTCTCTCTCATATATGTTTGCAACTCAATTATTGTGTTAACGAACCATCCTCCCCACATATCAGTTTGACCAACCAATTCCAATTAACTACCAATGAGTTTTAATACAAAGGATATAACGAAATTATACGAAGTTTAATATCACATTGGCAAGATACGCAAAATATTATTTGTGAAAAATAAAACATATCGCATACATGCATCACATATTTACTTAATTATATTTACGTTTGGATCTGGATAGGAAAACTACTGTTAAAAATTTGCACTAAAAAACGGTAAAAGCCTGGCAACATTTATTCCAGGAATTTTACAGTTTGAAAAACGGATATATAGACCAACCGGTAAAAGATAACAGTTTGGTAAAATTACGGTCGCCTGTAGTTTACTGAAATGCGACTGAGAACAGGATATTTTTACGGAGAATTTCCTATTAAAATTACGGTTTTTTTTAAACAGTGTACCAAAGCGTTTACAGTTTCAGAAAACTAAAATGCCTACCGATTGTATTAACGCTTACAGACATGAGACTGGTATCGCTTGAAATCGTAGGATTGTGACAAAGTAAAATATAAATTTTCAATCATTGATAATTACAGACAAAAAACTATTGACGTGGCCATCACAGTGCATTTGTGACTTTTCCCAATCTTTAAGCAGAATTAGGGTGGAAATGTTCTTATTATTTGTGCACATATAGTAACACATTGGTTATTTAAATACAATACAATTGTGTGCTTGAAATGTAATTACGTTGTTGTTGTTCTTGTAGATTGTAAGGGCATGACACGGGCTCTTGCGCACTTGCAGCCGTAGCATAATTATGTATAGTTAATGGCAAATAATGAATAAAAACGTTATTAAATTTAGTGTCATTGATTAATTTTAGTCATATAATTAAAAGACATGCATGAATATTTGTAGCCATGAATTATAACAACAGGCTCCTGCACTTGCCACACACAAGTATTGCATTATAAGAGTAATAAATAATAACAATTAGAGTGGACATATTACCAAACACTATGGCTGAGTAGGTCATTCAGGTCCATCATGGTAAATTAAGAAACTGAATTTTTACTAAAAACTCATAATTAAAAATACATCAATTTCAAGCACATAATTACCACAAAATCGTATATTTAAAAATCTAAATATCATTGACGAAAATTCGTACAATTAAAAAATAAATATAATTCACACGATAAAAAATAAAACTGCAGTACCTTAATTCAACTATAAATCCGATTAAATAAATGGCAATGAAGAGCTCAATTACAATGGGCATGCATTTGTGGTGTATTGGTAACATCTAAAATACACTCGAAGTAGGTATGTCCGACTTCAAGTCATCTTAAAATTGAAAGCCAAAGGGCTAATATCCTTGACAATTTCAGTTTTATAGACTAGTATACGCGACCCGTATAAAAAGACGGCTTAAAGTTTAGATAAATATGCACACACAGATTCATCACTCTCGGGGTACCCCGTCTCACCAAGGTATGACAACTCCCTCTCCCCCTACCAGAGGGAAGAGGAACTCAAAGAGAGATGAGTAGTTTTAGGCCAATATGAAATGTGGAAAAGCTAATCATGAGCTTTATAGCTTGAACATGGAAGCTTAATTTTGGGGGAATCTAGTACATACTAAGTTATATTATCTGAATATGCTGTACTTTTCCTTAATTTCCCACACATAATGAATTAAAGTCTTTAGTAAAGTACTTTAAATGCACACGCACAGTCGGGTAACTTAGCTACATTTGATTAATCTTTATGGAGTACAGTGGTATCTTGACTTACGAGTTTATTCGTTCTGGGGTGAGCTTGTATCTCAATTTGCTCGTATATCAAATCAAATTTTCCCATTAAAAATCCTTAAAATGCCCTTAATCCGTTCCAACCCTCACACTGACACCCCCATATTCTTATGTTTCATATTATTAAATAAGGAAAATAAATGTCTAAATATCAAATATCATCATCATCTCCTCTTAAGCTTATTGATGCAAAGGGCACCATGTAAAGGTATAAAGAGTTTTTTTTAGTGTGCTGGAGATGAGAAGACTTGAGTTAACGAAGACGATGGTGGAGGGAGAAGATAGAGGAAATTGATGGAGGAGGATCGAAGGCTTGTTTTTTTGCCAACAATACTTAACACTACCTATGTAACCCTAAACTTACATGCTACTTCAAAATTATTCATTCTGATTTTTTTTTATGTACTTTTTTATTTTATCCTTTTCTTTAATTAACAGATGTTCGGAGCTTTGAAATTATCTTAACACCTTTGCCTGGCATTATATTCTTAAGATTCTTTCTGCTTCAAATTGGGCAGATCGCAGACATGCATTCATACGTCTTAGCAAAGTCCTTCAACATGTACCTTCCTCATACAGTAATGCCTTGACATACGAGTGTCACAACATACAAGAGATTTGAAATACGATTAAAATTTCAAGCAAATTTTTGCCCAGAGATACGAGACAGATTTGAGATACGAGGATACGAGACTGTCCCGAGTGTGCAAGAGGCTGCTCATGAGGCCAGCATCGCTCTCTCTTTCCTGTCGGATAACTGTTGCGTATTAAAGTTATCTCCGAGCATCGGCCGTAGTGTTTGCATTTTTTATGTGTTTTTTCGTTAATCAGTACAGAATCAAGTGAATAAGCAATGGGTCCAAAGCAAGCGAGTGCAAACACGTGTGGTGAAAAGAAAAAGCGTATGATGACAATCAAGATAAAGCATAAATAATCGAAAAACATGAGAGTGGTGTACGAGTGACTGAGCTGGCTCGCCAATATGAGAGGAGTACATCAACAATATGTACCATCCTCAAGCAGAAGGATGCTATAAAGAGCATCAAGCCTTCCAAAGGACTAACCATCCTTTCCAACTGTGCAGTGATATTCCTGACGAGACGGAGAGGCTTCTTTTAATATGGATAAAGTTGAAACAGTTGGCGGGAGATGGTGTGACCGAGACGATCCTCTGTGAAAAGGCCAGCGGAATCTACGATGACTTGAAAGGAAAGCAAGCAGCTGAGAGAGGGGAGACTTCGACGCCAGCTGAAAGCTTCAAACCCAGTCATGGCTGGTTGGGTAATTTCAAAATATGGACTGGGATACACTCGATTGTGAGGCATGGGAAAGCAGCAAGTTCCGACTTGAAAGCCGCGGCGGACTACATCAAAACCTTTGCCTCAGTTATCGCAAAACAAGGATACATCCCCCAACAAGTGTTCAACTGCGATGAAACTGGACTTTTCTGGAAGAAGATGCCCAGGAGGACATTCATCATGGCAGAGGAGAAGAGACTACCAGGCCATAAACCCATGAAGGACCGGTTAACTCTAGCCTTGTGTGTCAATACCAGCGGTGACTGTAAGGTCAAGCCACTGCTGGTGTACCACTCTGAAAACCCTCGAGCTTTCAAGAGCCAAAGGATTTTGAAAGAAAATCTGCGAGTGATGTGGTGCGCTAATGCTAAGGCTTTGGTTACGCGACATTTCTTCACAAAATGGGTTAATCTGTGATTTGGTCCACCAGTCAAAAAATATTTGGCCGAGAAAAGCCTGCCAATGGACTGACTCCTGGTCCTCAAAAATGCCCCTGGTCACCCTCCTGGTCTCGAAGAGGACATTCTTGATGAGTACACATTCAACAAGGTCCTTTATCTCCCGCCCAACACCACGCCACTCCTCCAGCCCATGGACCAACAAGTAATTTCCAACTTTAAAAAAGTGTACACGAAGCATTTGTTCAAGATATGTTTCGATGTCACAGTCAACACCAATGTCACCCTTCGTGAATTTTGGAAAGAACATTTCAATATCGTTCACTGCTTAAAAATTATTGACGATGCATGGCAGGGCGTCACACGAAGAACTCTTAATTCGTTGAGAGGGACTTTGAAGGGTTCAATACGCAAAACTAATTGTGGTGGATGAAATTGTCTCTCTTGGAAAGTCCATGGGGCTGGAGGTAGATGAGGCAGACGTGAACGACCTTGCCGCGGAGCATCACGAAGAGCTCACGACACAGGAATTGATCGAGCTCCAGGAGATGCAACATTCGGAGGTGTTGCAGGAACTCAGTAGAGAGGAGGAGGTGGAAGATGGAAGAGGCGGACCGCCTTTCTACCAAGGAAATCAGACATGTTAGCTAAGTGGCAGGAGTTTTCGGATTTTATGGAAAAGAGGCGCCCGGACAAGTTAGTGTGTGGTCGTGCGTTAGCCTTTTGTGACGACACTTGTGTACGTCATTTTCCTAACATTTTGAAGGGGAGACAAGAGCAAACATCCCTAGATAGGTTACTTTTAAAAAGGCCAGCAAAAAATGAAGGTGAAAGCGAGGCAAAAAGAGCCAAACCGGAAGAAAAGAAAAAAATGAAAATGAAAACAAAATTAGAATTAAGTTTAGTGTAACGTAAGATTAACATCTATTTTCAAGTGTGTGTACAGTCAGCTAATTTCATTTAAGTTAAATTTAAACAAGTTATGTTACGTAGTGTTACAAAGGTGTAGCGTACCGAACGTATTGCCGTCAAGTCTCTCTCCTTCCCCTTTCTCTCTCGCTCCTCCTCCGCACACACCGCCGTTAGCCGCTACCGTCTGCCTCGAAGGTAAGAACTCCATAATAATGTCACTTTTTATTGCAGATCATAACCAGTACATAGGTATTTGTTATTTTGTGAGCATAGGTTGTGAATTAGAACAATTAAAAACCTGTTTTTCTACTGTAATATACTGTTTTTGGGTGTTTTTTTCAGAGGGTGGGAACGTATTAATATTTTTTTGTTATTTTATAGGGGAAAAATTGGTCCGAGATACGAGCGAATTGACATACGAGCTCGGGTCCCGGAATGCATTAAGCTCATATCTCTCAAGTTATTACTGTATTTCTTAATGTTTTCACATTTCAATTCTATTACAGTATCATCTTTGTATATATTTTTCTGTACATATTACTTATTCAGTCTGGCGCAGAATCATCTGCCTTTCATTTCTATATACATTTCATTATTATATGTCAAGCGTGGACTTTCATATTTATTGCAATGTTGACTGTAGAAAACCAAAATGCCCCGCATTTTTCACCCGTTCGCGGTCGGTAAGCCACCTTGCTACTTTGCCATCAGCACAGGTCAATGTACTTTGCCCGTGTCGGAAATAAAGCATAACTCGTCTATAGTCTGTCATCTCGAACCCTCACAACTGGTGACCGCGGAGTTTCCTTAACGGATTTACAATGGCGATTTTTAAAAAAAATCTTTTGGGCTTGCGAATCCTTTGACCTCAACGCCATTAACGGACTAATTACGATGCAAGTAATTTTGCGTTTTGGCATCGGCAAAACTTTGCCATGGAATTTCCCTTAACGGACTTACAACAGCGATTCGACAGAAATCGTTCGGGCTCGCAACTCCACATAGCCCAATGCCACTAACGGAGCTAATTACGGCGCAAATCAGTTTGCGTTCTGCATTTCCAAAAGCAGTTTTGCCACGGCAATTAACGACTACTCGACTGCTTGGAATGCCTACTCCATTAGCAGATTTAATACGGCTCACTACCAAGTTTCGAAGTGTGGGGTCGGATGACAGATTCAGAAGTCGACAGTACCTCGCCCCTCGCAACCGAAGGGCACGGCGCGATAATAACACAAACGGCTACACAAATGTCGATGGGACATAAATTGCAGCTGCCTCCCTTCACACCGGACGCATCAACGGTATGGTTCCAACGTGCCGAGTCCCACTTCAGACTGGCAAACATTACTGATGAGATAAAAAAGACAGATATGGTGAGGGTAATGTTGACACCAGATGCTTTTAAGAGGATTTCCCCCTGGCTGAAACAGAGGCCCAGACCCATGAGGTATAGCGACCTAAAAAAGAAACCGACGGAGATCTACGAACCCCCGGTACCCCTGAGGGCCCAGCGCGTCCTCGACCTGATGACGAAGCCCCTCGGCAGCCTGGGACGAACTGATGGACCTCCTCCAGCTGAACAAGCTCGACAGCGATGGGCGGCCCAGGGAGATAAACCTGTCAAGGGAAATCTCCTCCGTCGCATTCCCCAAAGCATTCATGCCAAGTTGGAGGGCGCCGAGGCCCTGGACACGCCGTCATTGGTTGAAAAGGCCAAGAAACTTCACCTGGCAGCCGGGGCTGCCAGATACACCGCCTCTGTCAACGCCATCACGGAGGAGACTGAAGATTATCCTGCATAACCAGATGAGGTGGGGATTAACGCGGTCCACGGCGGGAGATTCCAGAACTCCCGCTCTCGTACCCCGCCGCATCGACAGCAGCAGCAATGCCAGCAGAGTCCCCAGCAGCAGCAAAGGCACCAGAGGGAAGACCACTACCACAAGGGTCCTGACTTTCCCAGATGGTGTTATTTCCACCAAGTACGGGGGAAAGAGGCAAGGAAGTGCGTCTAGCCATGCGCCCATTCAAAACACTAGGTGGGCGACTGCGTCTACAAGCAACCGTGGAGCAGGCAAGGCCCAATCACATGGGCTTCTACATCCTGGACCTCAACTCAGGAAAAAGGTTCCTGGTGGATACCGGTGCTACAGTGCTGACTTTCCCGCCCTCGTAGGATGACTGCGGCCTCCCATCAGACGACAGGGCTGCCCTGGTTGCCGCAAACGGCAGCCCCATCATCTGTTATGGGACGAGGACAATGAAGATATCTATCATGGGCCGCGATTACGAATGGCTTTTCCAGGTCGCTGACGTCAAGATGCCCCTCCTGGACACCGATTTCCTTGCTCACCCCGGACTGCTGGTAGATGTGCGTTGCAAACGACTAGTCGACCAGGATTTGTACCAGTCCCACCACCTCTCCAGCGGGCCCAGACTTCCTTGGGTGTGTTCAGTCACGTCCCACGAATACAGCTGCCTGCTGCAGGAATTCCCGGTGGTCTTCAAACCCGAGCTTCGCCAACTGGAAGGGGTCGCCGCCAACCATGGGATATTTCCCCATATCTCAACAACAGGCCCCCTAACCCATTGCAGGTTTAGACGCCTCCCACTGCAGAAGCTACAAGACGCCAAGCACGCCTTCCAGGAGATGGAGCGTATGGGAATTTGCAAGAAGGCGTCCCACCCTTGGGCCTCTCCGCTGCATATGGTCAAGAAACCCAACGGGAGTTGGAAGCAATTATAGACACTTAAATCTGGTCACGACGCCTGACCACAACCCTTTACCCGACATGCAGGATCTCACTGGGGCCCTCCATGGGGCCATTATTTTCTCTAAAATAGATCTCCTGAAGTCTTATTTTCAGATCCCAGTGCATCCCGACGACATCCCGAAGACAGCCATCATCACCCCATTTGGATCCTACGTTTTCTCCTACTTAATGTTCAGCTTGAGAAACGCCGGGGCGACCTTCCAGCGTCTAATGGACAGCATCCTGGGGGACCTTCCCTTCTGCGCTGTTTGTGTCGACGACATCCACATGTTCTCCAAGACACGGAAGGACCACCTAGGGCACGTGAGGACGGTTCTGAAGCAGCTGCAGGAGAATAGCCTCGTGGTACGCTTCGACAAGTGCACATTCGGGGTGGAGAAGGTGGAGTTCCTGGGACACGAACTCTCAAAAAAGGGGCGAGCGCCCAGTGACATCGAAGGTGGACACGGTAAACAAGTTCCCAGCACTGACCTCCGTGAAGTCCCTGCAAGAGTTCATCGGCATGGCTAAATACTACCGGAGATTCCTACCCAACATCGTCAGCGTGATGATGCCCCTCCTCGATGTCCTGAAGGGGAAACCGAAGAAACTACAGTGGGGTCCTCCTCAACAAAAAGTGTTCAAGCAGACAAAGACTGCCCTTCGCAAGGCCACAAACCTGCCCTACCAGGACCCCAATGAGGTTAACTACGGACGCCAGTAACGTCGCATGAGGCGCAGTCCTGGAACAGTTGGTCAACAACGAGCCCCAACCCCTCGCCTTCTTCAGCAGGACGTTGAAACCACCCGAGCTACTGGCAGTATACACCGCCATCAGGCACTTCATGTACCTGCTGGAGGGAACCTCATTCGCAATTCAGACGGACCACCAACCTCTGGTCCACACTTTCCTAAGCCTGGGGACGCATCGTCCGCCCGACAGCAACGACATCTGGCGGCCATCTCCGAGTTCAGCTGTACCATCAGCTATGTCCAACGAAAAAAGAACCCGGTGGCCGACAACCTGTCGAGGATCTGCATCAATTCCATCCACAACGGGATGGACTATGAGGATATCGCCTGGGAGCAGACGGATGACCCCACCACAGTAGATGCGACGTTCTCCGCGATCTCCCTTCGGTGGGAAGACGTCAAGTTACATCCCAACGATTCCACTCTGCTCTGCGATACCAGCAAAGGTCGTCCTCGACCTTTTATCCCACCATCGAGGCAAAGGCTGGTATACGACATCATACATGGCCTCTCCCACCCCTCATCAAGGACCACCACCAAGATGATCACCGACAAGTTCGTGTTGCAAGGAATAAGGAAGGACTCATGTGAGTGGGCGCATGCATGCACGGCGTGTCAGACCAGCAAGGTTGTCTGTCACGCCGAGTCAGGAGTCGGCAGTTTCCCACAACCCAAGCGACGTTTCAGCCACATCCATGTCGACGTCGTGGGGCCCTTAACACCCTCAGACAATTCCCGATACCTCCTCACAATCATCGATCGATCAACAAGGTGGCCGGAAGCGACACCCATGACCGAAGCCTCAACGGACGCCTGTGCCCAGGCCTTTCTCTCAAACTGGGTCAGCCATTTCGGGGTCCCAGACGACATGATCATATCTGGGGGCCAATGCAATCTTGATTATATAGCTAATTAAGCATTGTTTTGCTACATAAACTATGCCAGTCTAAACTTGTGTTAGAGGACTATTTTAGGCTGGTTTGAATATTTTGTGATTCTAGAACTGTTGGAGAAAGTGGGTCACAACTGATGCAATTTCCCATGGTAACAGATGTGTATGGACCTTGTCTGCCAAAATGGTACTTTTGCTTTACAAAAGAAAGGTTCATCAATTTCCATGATGCTATCTGGGGGCCGATGCAATCTTAATTATATAGCTAATTAAGCATTGCTTTACTACAAAAACTATGACAGTTTACACTTGTGTTATGGGACCATTTTAGGCTGGTTTGAATATGTTGTGATTCTAGAACTGTTGAGGAAAGTGGATCACAAATGATACAATTTCCCATGGTGACAGATGTGTTTGGACCAAAAATGTGCCCTTAACTTATAGTGTAATCTACACCGCTCTCAAGAAAAACCAATGTGAGGTTGCAAATACTCAATGTAACTTAGCGTATTAGAAAAAACTCATGAATATACCGATGATAATCATAATCAAAGCAAGTCATCATAACGGTAGCCATGAACACAAAATTAAGTAGATAATTTTATGATGTCCTAACAGAATTGGGGTGTGGGTAGGAAAATAGGAAGGAAGGAATCAGGCCAGTCAGTTCTGATTGGGGTAGGCTTATGTGACCTAAACCTTTCAAATTATGTAGTATTATCATTAGCTACAACTCTAGTTGGAAAAGCAGGATGCTATGAGCCCAAGGATTCCAAAATGAAAAAACAACCAAGTGAGGAAAGGAAACACAGGAAACAAATAAATTACAAGAGAAATATGCGCAATTCAAATAAAAAAATTTAAGAACAGTAACAACATTAAAATACATCTTTCATATACAAACTATATATAAATTTGGTGTAAGTTTCAACTTTTTAAAGTTCACCAATTCAACTACTGTACCTGTTAGGAAGGTACAGCTGTAATAAAACTTCTAGAATACTGTGTAGTATTGAACTTTATAATGAAGGCATGACTATTAGCATTAACTGCATAGCCTACTTAACATTATGAACTAGATGGTATTGTCTGGGAAGATCTGAATGCAAAGGACAGTCAGAATTATGAAAAATCTTATGCAACATGCATAACAAACTAACAGAACAAAAGTGCCAGAGATTGATATCTAAATCAGGAATAAGAAATTTAATAGATCGTAAGTTCCTGTCCAACAAATTAGGATGAGATTCAGCAGCTGAAGACCAGACAGGAGAACAGAACTGTACAGCACTCGAAACAAAGAGCAATGAAATATTAAAAGACTACTTCAGAATAGACTGATCACCAAAAATCTTGAAAGACTTTCCCAATACGTCAATTTTTTGTGCAATTGAAGAAGAGACAGACTGAATGTGTTTTTCAAAAGAAAATTTGCTCTCAAGAAACCCACCTAAAATTTTAAAAGTTATACAGACTTAAAAAAAACATTATCAATGCTGAGATCTGGATGTTGAGGAGCCACTATCCTCACCCTAATTACAATCATACTTTGAGTTTTGTTAAAGAGTTTAACTCCATGCCCCCATAATTCACACCATGCACTAATCTTAGCTAGATCCCTATTAAAGGATTCAGCGAACTAAGATCTACATTCAGGAGATGGAAATGATGCAGAGAGAGCATCATCATCTGCATATGCAATGAGCTTGTTTCCTAGGCCAAACCACATGCCATGAGTATATAGTATAAAAAGTAATGGGCCAAGAACACTACCCTGAGGAACACCAGATAAATTATTATTATCATTATTATTATTACTATCCAAGCTACAACCCCAATTGGAAAAGCAAGATGCTATAAGCCCAGGGGCTCCAACAGGGAAAAATAGCCCAGTGAGGAAAGGAAATAAGGAAATAAATAACTGAAGAGAACAAATTAACAATAAATCATTCTAAAAAAAGTAACAACGTCATAACAGATATGTCATATACAAACTACTAACAACGTCAAAAACAAATATGTCATATATAAACTATAAAAAGACTCATGTCCGCCTGGTCAACAAAAAAGCATTTGCTCCCACTTTGAACTTTTGAAGTTCTACTGATTCAACAACCCGATTAGGAAGATCATTCCACAACTTGGTAACAGCTGGAATAAAACTTCTAGAGTACTGCATAGTATTGAGCCTCGTGATGGAGAAGGCCTGGCTATTAGAATTAACTGCCTGCCTAGTATTACGAACAGGATAGAATTGTCCAGGGAGATCTGAATGTAAAGGATGGTCAGAGTTATGAAAAATCTTATGCAACATGCATAATGAACTAATTGAACGACGGTGCCAGAGATTAATATCTAGATCAGGAATAAGAAATTTAATAGACCGTAAGTTTCTGTCCAACAAATTAAGATGAGAATCAGCAGCTGAAGACCAGACAGGAGAACAATACTCAAAACAAGGTAGAATAAAAGAATTAAAACACTTCTTCAGAATAGATTGATCACCAAATATCTTAAAAGACTTTCTCAATAAGCCAATTTTTTGTGCAATTGAAGAAGACACAGACCTTATATGTTTCTCAAAAGTAAATTTGCTATCGAGAAACACACCTAAAATTTTGAAAGAGTCATACAAATTTAAAGAAACATTATCAATACTGAGATCCGGATGTTGAGGAGCCACTGTCCTTGACCTACTTACAATCATACTTTGAGTTTTGTTAGGATTCAACTTCATGCCCCATAACTTGCACCATGCACTAATTTTAGCTAAATCTCTATTAAGGGATTCACCAACCCCAGATCTACATTCAGGGGATGGAATTGATGCAAAGAGAGTAGCATCATCTGCATATGCAACAAGCTTATTTTCTAGGCCAAACCACATGTCATGTGTATATAGAATGAAAAGTAATGGGCCAAGAACACTACCCTGTGGAACACCGGATATCACATTCCTACACTCACTATGGTGCCCATCAACAACTACTCTTTGAGATCTACTACTTAAAAAATCAATAATAATGCTAAGAAACGACCCACCCACTCCCAACTGTTTCAGTTTGAAAACAAGGGCCTCATGATTAACACGGTCAAAGGCAGCACTAAAATCAAGGCCAATCATACGAACTTCCCGACCACAATCAAGGGATTTCTGTACTGCATTGGAGATTGTAAGAAGGGCATCACATGCTCCAAGGCCTTTACGAAAACCAAATTGCAAACTAGGGAATAGATGATTACCTTCAGCAAACCTATTAAGACGTTTTGCCAGAAGACGTTCAAAAACCTTAGATAATATGGGAGTTATGGAAATTGGGCGGTAATCAGAGGGACTTGAGCTACCACAAACACATTTACATAGAGGAGTAACATTACCAATTCTCCAACAAGTGCTAAAAGCTCCTCTTCTTGCTAACTTGCGCAAAATAACAGATAACTTTGGAGCTAAGAATGCACATGATTGGCCCATTTTACATATTTGAGATAATGTCAACCCCCAAAACATATATATCAAACATATTTCTACCCTAACCTCTAATTATTAAAAAGATAAATAAAACAGGAGCTATAATTACACTGTATATGTCAATATACGTAAGGTTGTGGCATTTTTACATACAGTATTTCATGTTACGCATAAAATGTGACCAAGGGTGAATGTAGTTCATTGTGACAGGCATAAACTTTGTTTTTACATGTTAAATCTATTTTCTTTAGGTGGGAAAAGGTTATTTATCATGATCTAAATTACGACTATATGAAGCTAGATAAAATATTTACAAAATAGGATTGTGTCACCGTATCATTATTGAAGCCAGTTGGGAAGCAAACACAGGGTAAAGACTTTGTTGTAAGATAAGCTAAGGATATGCAGTCTAATGGGGGGGGGGGGGAACCTCCCCAGTAAGTAGGTAAGAATATGGCTCCTAGGTTAGGTTAGGTTATGTGAGGACCCTTATGTTCTTTGGTGTTCTTGTGTTTGTTTCCTTTGTAAACTATGGTTTTTCAGTCATATTTTTTGAAATTTTACACCCAGTCTGTCCAAGAAATTGTCAGGTTCAGGACTTAGGGAAAATATGCCTTAAATTAAAACCAACAAATTTATAGTACTACTAGATGTCGGGAATTTCGACCCGATCAATCGAAATTCCCGCCATTTGACTCCGCCTATGACTACGTCAAATTGGAGGGAGAGGAGAAACTCGCGGGCGAATGAATGTAGTTCCAGACGTGAACGTTTAGAGCCAAAAAAGGAAACCACCTGGTAGGAAGGCGCTGAGACTAATAAAATCAATTGCTGGTAATTTAAGATTAGGAAAAATAAAGTCATTCTGTTGTAACATGATAAAAAAATCCAATGTAGAAATTTAGGTTCAGGGCAAATTTGCGCCAAAAAGGTGACGTCGGGGGTTGCAAGGATAGCTCGTCCTCTTTGATCCAACGTCCCCAACCGAAGTAAGTCCCTTCTAATTGTTCTCTCTCCCCACGCCTATTGTACCCAGGTCGGTTTCCGTGTAGGTTTTGATAGTTGTAGTAATGTTTTTTATCTGTTGATATTTAGTTGATCCTTGTGCCAGGGGATCATTGGTATTGTGTAAAGCACGTCTAGGGGTCTCGATAAGGGTTTTATCGAGGTAACTTTATGAATACTTAATTAATTTGTTGTTATTTTGAGTCCGAAGTGGACATAGTTTTTTTCAGTCACATGTTCTCGAATGTAAAGTAAAGTTTATTTTTTCATGTTTCCTACGTATTAGATTATTTTTGTAATAAAATTTGTTAAAGATGCCCATATTCTAATTAATCACCTGATGGTTTTGAGTAGCTCGTCCTTCAGACTTTGTGATCGGCCCAGTACATCGGGCTCTGTTGAATAAACCGGTGATAAATCGCCACATTTGGTCCTTCGAACCGGATCACAAGTGCTTCCCAGAGCCGGACGGAACTAATTGGAGTATGAGTTTTAGAGTAGCGTTGATAGGGCACAGCCAACTCCCACCAAATCTACCTCAATGTTCGGGTAACGTAATAGAAATCTACCGCAGGCCGGGGGGCCTAGTCCACCATTTCTTGAACGATCAGTTGGAATTCTGGGACAAGAGGTACGATTTGGTTATTCTGTATCTAGGAGGGAACGACCTGGCTAATGAACATCCCAAAACTGTGTGGGACAATTTGAAGGTTCTCATTGAGCGGTTGAGGAACATAGCGGGGAGCATTGCAATTTGTGACGCAGAGGTTAGGGAATATCTGCCCGATAACCGTTTTTCAATTGATCCAACAGAGTACATGAGAAAAGTAAAAAATTTCAATGCCAGAATTAAGAAGTATTGTTCAAAGAGGCTTCAGTACGGTGTGAGTCACCTGCCCATGAATACCAGAGCCTACCGCGAGGGTAGAGTAAGAGAGAGGGTACATTTTGACGAGTCAATTCGCAACGCTTTCCTCAACCGGCTAATGAGGTTGATTAGGAGGGAGAGGGAGAGAAGTAACAATTAAAAAAGTTCATCTACGTCTCGATGTGCGATCACCCCGTGGGTCAGTTTTTTTGAGTCCCTACTTAACGTAAAATTACCTTTTTTTCCTTGACTTGCTAAACCCCCTAAAACGTAAAGTAAAATTAAACAAGATGGCGGTGGCCACGATCGTTCATATCGAGGCGTCGATGGGCCTATTGGAGGATTTACTAAGCGAAACGCAAAGGGCACTGATAGAGACCTACTCCGAGTCCGTTTACCAGAACTTGGTAACGGAGTTGCAGGCAGAGGTCCGACAGCTTAAAGAGTTGTACAAAAACCAGAGAGTTAAATTAGAGTCTAGTATCGAAGCCCGAATTAGGCATATGTTAGGTGAAGCGACACGCGCTTCCACACTATTGTACAATAGAATAGATAAAGTGAAAGGCCCTTCAACGGGGAATGTTGCCCTCCCCAGGTTGAAGCCGCTGCCTCTCCCCACGTTTGAAGGGGAAGTGCAAGAGTACGCATCGTACCGTGAATTATTCACGATCCACGTGGATCGAAGAGCGGATTTGGACGAAGTGTCTAAATTCACGTATTTATTGGGGACGTTGGGCAAAGAGCCGCTCAGGATTATCAAATCCCTGAGTGTAACCGCCGCGAACTATAGAGTAGCATTAGATTTATTAGATAAGCAGTATGGCAACGTGCACCAAACGCTCGTGATTCTGCACCGCAAGTTAGCAAACATCTTTGTGCCGTCACTAAACCCAGTAGAATTGAAAAGGTTCCGTTTTGAGTTAACTATCATTATTGAGCAAATCAAAAGACTTAGTACCACTGACTTAGGCCAGGGCATGGTCATGAGCCTCATTAATCAAAAATTGTCAGAGGGAAAACTATACCGCAAGGTGGTAGAGCATTTGAGGAAATGCGACTATACGTTGGACGAGTTTTTTGAGGCAATAGATTTCATAGTAAGAATGTTAGAAGACGATGCATTGCAGAGAGGCGACAGTCTTGAGAGTGACAAAAGACCAGACAGTAGTGTAAGACCGAAAACCCATCCCATCCACCAAAATTCCTGCCCATTTTGTAGCGAACGGCACCCGCCTCACGGATGTCGCCAAGTGACAGACGTAGCTGCTAGACGTCGCATTTTACTAAAAAGGGGTCTTTGTTTCAATTGCACGAAATCAGGCCATCGTAGCGATAAATGTCCCGTATCAAATTCCTGTAGAAACTGTAATGCTAAGCACCACACTGCGATTTGCGATGCGGGTAGACCGCAATCAATCCCTAGTCATAGTAATAGTCAATCAACAACGTCCCGCCCCGTAGTAAATGCGACGCCTGCACCGAACCAAAATGCCCCCCGTCCGTCTAAGGTTAAAGTAGAATCTAAGCCGTGCACGAGCGCAAAGATCGCGCAGAGGTCTGATGTGGACCTCCCATGCACTATCTTGCCAACAGCCATGGCAGGTATTCAACAAAGGCAAGGTAGTAAGCGAGTCCGCCTATTTCTCGACTCAGGAAGCCAGAGGAGCTTCATCTCTGCAAAAATTGCCCGTCAATTAGGCCTACCGGTGGTAGGAAGAGTATCCTTGAATATAGCTCCGTTTGGTTCCGAGGAAATAAGCGGCCAATACGATGTAGTAAGTTGCAGGGTTGAAATGGGGAAAAGAATCGTGCGTATGAAATTGGTGGCACACGAACACGTGGACGTCCCGATACATAACGTGGGTTATGTTAAAGTCAGACAGCATCTGTTGACCAAGGGAGTCACGTTAGCCGATCCAGCAAACCAATCAGATACCATGAAGAACGTTCACATATTAGTTGGGGCTGATTATTTTAGCTATTTTGTCATAGGTGTAGAAAAAGTAGATGGGATAAATCTTTTCTTAACGCATAATGGTATGTCCCCGTACGGGAAGGTGCCACAGTGGCTGTTCCAAGGGGAAAGGGTCGAACAAGTAAGAACGTTGAGAGTGTGCAGAATCACGGACGAGCCATATCTGTATGATGTAGATGAGTGGTGGCGATTAGACCGTGTTGGTATCGCCCCATCTGAGCAATACACTGTTCGCGAGGCCGAGGCCGTGCGAAAGGTATCGCAAAGCGTTGTACGAAAATCTGAGGGATATCAGGTTAGCCTACCATTCGCATCGGATGCTAGGCCAGAAACAAATTATCGTAACGCTATGGCGCAGTTGGAGTCGTTGCAGACAAAATTCAGAAAGGATAGGGAATATCTTGAACAATATCAGGGAGTGATAGATAAGTATCTCGAAGCAGGTTTTATATCTGAAGTGAAAAATCCCGTAGTGGAAGGTTATTACATGCCACACTTCGGTGTTAAGAAAGACAGCCGTACCACCCCCCTTAGAATCGTGTTCAATGCCTCTGCCAAGTCACAAGGTTGCAAGTCCTTGAATGAATGTCTTTTGCCTGGGCCCAATTTGGTAGAAGTAGCATATAGTTTAATTATAAGGTTTAGGTTGAATCGATATGCCATGTTAGCCGACATAAGTAAAGCATTCCATCGTGTTTTGTTAGATCCTCGTGATGCCAAATACACACGATTTCTGTGGCGCAAGGCAGCTGGTCGAGCGCTTACCTTCGCCTTTAGAGTCGTGGTGTTCGGCATCACAGCTAGTCCATTTTTGCTACAGCAAATATTAAATTGTCATTTTGAAGAGGAAGGGCGCCCAGATTTAGTAAAATCTTTTTATGTTGATAATTATCTGGCCACGTTTGAAGATATAGAACATATGAGGCAAGAGCATGAGTCTGTTCATAACATCTTAAAAAGGGCGGGTATGCCCTTAGAAGGGTGGGCCAGCAATCACTTGGCCTTCGATAGCGAGAGACAGTGGAATGAGCCTGTGAGTGTGAACGTGCTCGGGCTGCGATGGGCCCGGGACGTGGACAGATTGTGTGTGAAAGAAAGCAAAAGGATCTGTGAGTTGGGGGAGGGATGGGTGCCCACGAAGCGTAGGGTACTTTCCCTATTGGTCTCCATATATGATCCGATAGGTTTGATAAGCCCATTATTTGTAAGGGGAAAGCTTTTCCTTCAACAACTATGGGAGGATAATGTAGGTTGGGATGATGTTTTAGGAAAAGAGAGTGCTGAAGAGGCAAGTGAATTGTTGAATGACTTGAAAGCGGTGAGCGACATCACCTTTCAAAGATCAATAGGAAAAAAAGGCTTACAACTTCATGTGTTCACCGATGCCAGCAGTAAGGCATATGGAGCAGTAGCATATACTAGGGACGAACGCAATCGGGTAAGTCTGGTAACAAGTAAAACCCGGATCACTCCGAAAGGGATGAGCAAGCTGACGATCCCTAAGCTAGAGTTGCTGGCCTTGTTGTTAGGCAGCAGACTAGCAAGAACGCTCAAGGATCTGATCGAGCCACGGGAAATAGTAATGTGGACCGACAGTAAGGTAACGTTGGCATGGGTAGCATCGCCCGATGCCAGGTCTAATAAAAATGTGTTTGTTTCTAACAGAGTGGCGGAAATTAATTTTATTCAGCAGGTTTGTAGTTTCAGTCTGAACCATGTCCCTAGTCAGCAGAACCCTGCCGATATCCTATCCCGAGGCGCAACGGCTCAACAATTGCAAGCTAACCCCCTGTGGAGGAACGGTCCAGAATTTCTCAGGACCACGGGAAGGCCTGTTCCTTGCGAGGAGGAAGATTTACTACATCAAACTCACGTAGTAGCGGCGGTGCAGGAGCTAAGGGAGGAGATGTGTCCTACCCCCCCAGGCGAGATTTGGGACGTCCTGAAGAGGGAAGTAGGGTTCCAATTCTTGTTACGAGTAGCCAGACTAGTTTTAAAGTTTGCTAAGATAGAACGGCATCCGTTCAGTATTGTAGTAAAATTAGAGCAAAAACATTATTTGCCTACTGTTTATGCCTACTTAGAGGGCGGAGTCAGACCCCCTCGTGAAGTTGCTAATTTTGCTAGACAATTGAATTTAGTTTTGGTAGATAATCTCATCTGCACCAGGGGACGAGTGTCCCATGTAGGAGAAACTGATCATTTAATTCTCTTGCCAGCCAAAGGGCATTTGGTTAGGATGTATCTAAATTATTTACATCAGTTACATTTGCATTGTGGGGTGAATACTCTAATAGGTATCTTTCGACAGAAATGTTGGGTGGCGGGTCTACGTTCCATTGCGAAGCGAACCGTGCGGCAATGCCCTGAATGCAAGCTGGCCTTCCAGCCTCTAACGAGACAGCCACCACCACCCCCCCTGCCAAAGGAAAGGATTACCCTCACAAAACCGTTCACGGCGGTCGGAGTGGACCACACAGCAGCTATACACACGGAAACACGGCCAGGGTATATACTTATCGTAACTTGCATGGCCAGCAGAGCCGTGTACCTTGACTTCTGTCCTTCTTTGGAAGCAGAAGAATTCGTGTTGGCACTTAGACGGTTTAGCGCCACCCACGGTGCCCCACAGCTCATCATGTCCGATAACCATCAAACCTTCAAGGCTGCCAGCCACCTCCTGCAGGGACTTTATGAAGAGGACGAAGTCCAGCAGTTCCTGAGGAAAACTGGCATAAAGTGGCGGTTTCAGACGCCCCGTGCACCTTGGAAAGGTGGGTTCTTCGAGCGTTTGATAGGAGTAACGAAACGGACCCTCCAGATAGCCCTCGGAAAGAAGTACCTGCCGGACGCCCACGTGCTAACCCTCGTGAAAGAAGCAGAAGCAGTGGTGAATAATCGACCGCTCATGTACAGCGGTGACGAGCGCGAGGATGAAGTCCTCACCCCCTCCCATTTGATAAGAGGACACCAAGTCCACCTCATGGCCCCCATCTTACCGGACGACCATCTGAACGCAACCTTCACCTCTCGGAAGCTACGTGATCGTTACGTAAGATTGACAGATTCGCTCAAGGCCTTTAGGGAACGCTGGAGAAAGGAATACTTGAGTGCCTTGAGGGCCCGGCACGACAGTCGGCCCGGGGAACCCTCCAAGCTGCACCCCGGAGACATCGTGCTAGTGAAGCAGGACAATAAGAAGAGAGCGACTTGGCCACTGGGACGTGTCGTGGAGACGTATCCTGACGACAACGGAGTCGTACGCTCGGCGAAAGTGTTGTTTGAGGGTGTCGAATCGCTGCGAGCTGTCAGCCACCTGGTTCCCCTAGAAATAGCCCCCTCTGAGGATGACCATGAAGGAGACGACGGCGATGACGGAGAAGAGGGTGCTTACAGTTCGACAGCCGGAATGCCAGGGATAGCCGAGACGTCTGGGAACGACCAGGGTATGGCAACAGCTACGACAACTCAACAACCAGCCACAGGAACGGACGACAACGACGAGGAAGGTGAGAACTATGCAGTTAGTGAAAGAAGTGAAAATGAAAATGAAACTGAATCAGAGCAGACGAACGCACAAAGACGTTCTGCGCGCCCATTGAGAAGGGCTGCCGTGAAACAGCGAGAACTAATGGACTGTCTACTGAAAGGTGACGATATATAAAAAGTAGCTGCAAACTGTAAGTGAAAAGGGGGCGTGTTCTATCTGGAAGGTAGGGAGGGTGGAGTTTGTGAGGTGTGCGTGAATCCGCGGAGGTTGGAAGTGCTTAGGGGTGGAGTACGGGGACGGGATGGTCTCTCGTGCGTACAGACCGAGCGTTGCACAGAACCTGCCCCTCCCTCTTGTACTCCATTAAGTAACAGCCTGCATGTAGCAGCGCTATAGAAGTCTCGATTATTGTGAGTTGAGACAGACTGAACTTGAATTATTATGATTGTATTTCTGCCATTTTTTGAATTGTCTTAGGCCCATTGCCTAATTGTCGTTGCACTTGAATTATTATGATTGTATTTCTGCCGTTTTTTGAATTGTCTTAGGCCCATTGCCTAATTGTCGTTGCACTTGAATTATTATGATTGTATTTCTGCCATTTTTTGAATTGTCTTAGGCCCATTGCCTAATTGTCGTTGCACTTGACTTATTATGATTGCATTTCTACCATTTCTTGAATTGTCTTAGGCCCATTGCCTAATTGTCGTTGCACTTGACTTATTATGATTGCATTTCTACCATTTCTTGAATTGTCTTAGGCCCATTGCCTAATTGCTTGCCAATTGTATTGTAAAATGTGTACATATCACTTATTTCTGCTGTTCCTTATGTGTATTACACGAGTGCTTTAGAATTGCTAGGCCCATTGCCTATTTTGATCTGTTATATGACTGTATATTATTGATTGTGTTTATTACCCCGGGGTAACATTGCTGTAGTATATTGTGCGTACTCTGTTCGAGTCGTTGCGGAGCGCTACGCAGCGAGCCTAACAGTCTCTCGGAGTAAGCCACTCCCCTCACCCCGAGTCTAGCTCCATCCAATTGACCGACGTTTCATCGCTCCTTATTTTGGGGCGTGGAGGATGTCGGGAATTTCGACCCGATCAATCGAAATTCCCGCCATTTGACTCCGCCTATGACTACGTCAAATTGGAGGGAGAGGAGAAACTCGCGGGCGAATGAATGTAGTTCCAGACGTGAACGTTTAGAGCCAAAAAAGGAAACCACCTGGTAGGAAGGCGCTGAGACTAATAAAATCAATTGCTGGTAATTTAAGATTAGGAAAAATAAAGTCATTCTGTTGTAACATGATAAAAAAATCCAATGTAGAAATTTAGGTTCAGGGCAAATTTGCGCCAAAAAGGTGACGTCGGGGGTTGCAAGGATAGCTCGTCCTCTTTGATCCAACGTCCCCAACCGAAGTAAGTCCCTTCTAATTGTTCTCTCTCCCCACGCCTATTGTACCCAGGTCGGTTTCCGTGTAGGTTTTGATAGTTGTAGTAATGTTTTTTATCTGTTGATATTTAGTTGATCCTTGTGCCAGGGGATCATTGGTATTGTGTAAAGCACGTCTAGGGGTCTCGATAAGGGTTTTATCGAGGTAACTTTATGAATACTTAATTAATTTGTTGTTATTTTGAGTCCGAAGTGGACATAGTTTTTTTCAGTCACATGTTCTCGAATGTAAAGTAAAGTTTATTTTTTCATGTTTCCTACGTATTAGATTATTTTTGTAATAAAATTTGTTAAAGATGCCCATATTCTAATTAATCACCTGATGGTTTTGAGTAGCTCGTCCTTCAGACTTTGTGATCGGCCCAGTACATCGGGCTCTGTTGAATAAACCGGTGATAAATCGCCACAAAACAGTGTGGAACATGTAAATACGTCTGAAAACCAGGTATTATTACAGTTTCATCCATTATGGGAAATCTATTATAATAATATATTTCCCGAGTAAAGCAAGTCTTTTGTAGTATTTCTGTAAAATATTATCTGTCGCAAATGCCTAGTTCTTTATATACCGACGATCAAACTCACGCTACTCATGTCTTCCTCCCAGATTTTTTCTAAGTCTGTTGTTATTGTTGACCGTGTCTTGTATTTGCTTAAATGAGCGCTGTAACCATTATAATCCGCTGACAAACTAGTCCACTATGAAGTCTTACACGTTTGGCCAATCACAGCGCCTGTCCACTATGACGTCATACATGTTTGGCCAATCACAGCGCGACACTACATTATCTTCCCAGGCATTTCATTTCGTTCTTAGACATGGAGACCATAGAAAGCACGTCATCTCATGTTGCACAAGAAGTTGAAATTCCATCTTCTTGTCCTGACTGTTTCCTAACTTACAATGAATTTGTTGAAAAACTAGTGCATTTGTGCCAGAGACAATTTAATTTTACAAAATAAAAATTGTCCTGCATGCCAAGGAACCTTCCCAACGGCTTCACGTTTTCCTCAAAGCAGCAGCACATCTTTATGAACCAACAGTTTAAGGTAAGCTTCATTAATTTATAGAGTATATTATAATGGTGATAGTATAACGATGTATACAGCAGTACCATCACTTTGGATTTGGTTTGATGGATGTGTTAGGTAGTGGCTGTAAGGGGGGGTGGGGGTCGCAGGGGCTAGGCATAGGTAGGGGTACAGGGCCCTAGGTTAGGTGGTTGGATTAGGTTCGGTAGTGTCCCGAAAATCACTGTGGCCTTAAGGGGGGGTCGCAGGGGGGGGCAGAGCCCCCCGGTAGGCCTAGGTAGGGATACAGGGCCCCTATGCTAGGTTAGGTGGGTTTTCTTAGGTTCAGTAGTGCCCTGAAAATCACTGTGGCCTTAAGGGGGGGTCGAAGGGGGGGTCGCAGGGGGGCCCGGTAGGGCTAGATAGGGGTATAGGGGGAGGGGTGGTGGAAGGATAAGTATTCATTTATTGCAAATATCATTTGACGCCCCCCCTCCCACCCAAAACCCCGGTTCCCACCTGGTGTCCCCCATAATTGTTGGGATGAAGTAGGGTCTTTCTGCATTCTGGGACAACTTGTTTTAACTCCAATTACACAGTAAATCTCTAAATCGGATGGTTTGCGGTCAAAATAAACATTAAATTCGTTGGAACTACACTATTTCTGATGCAACAAATATATTTTTATTCCAGTTTTCCCATAATGGATGAAACTGTAAATTTACCGAAAACCATATTCCACAATTGTTACAATAGGTTAATGCATATATATTTACCACTAAATAATATCAACAAATCATTAGGCTACACCTACATTTCAGTGCTGCTTTGTGGGTCAAAATATAAAGGCACAAAATATTGTACTTACCTTCAACATACGATATAGAGAAGTCTCCAACGAAAGGGCATGACTGCCCACCTTTGGTACAAATAAATGGGCAAATTGAACCTTAGCCTATGTTGTTGCCTCGGATATTTTGGTGTAGCCGAACAAAGACCCTCCAACTAGTACCACTATTACAATCACTGATGGAATATCGTATATCTAATATCTTCACGAAACTAAATTTCATTGTCACATGACAAATTTCTTTATAAATCAAGAAGTCACCAAAATAGGTGTAAGAGCGTTCGTCAATTGGACACTACTATCACTACACAACGGGAAGACGTTCACGTCAGTGACGTCACTTCACGATCCTTGACTTCTCTCAAGATAAATACAGTAATAACTTTACCAACCAAACGTTCCAAAAAGTAGCAAATATTTCTGAAACATAGTTTGGTACATGCAATTTAGATTATAAAGCTTTAAAAATGGTCTGTAAACAATATATATATATATATATATATATATATATATATATATATATATATATATATATATATATATATATATATATATATATATATACAATATATATATATATATATATATATATATATATATATATATATTGTATATATATATATATATATATATATATATATATATATATATATATTGTATATATATATATATATATATATATATATATATATATATATATATATATATATATATATATATATATATATATATGTGTGTGTGTGTGCGTGTGTGTGTGTGCGTGTGTGTGTGTGTTTCACACAATTCTCATTTGTTCAATAGTGTCTCAGCACTGAGAATAAGGTTTTTGAAATTGCGATCTGTCCCAAGACTATAACGGTCTCTGACAAAAAAAAAATAAATAAATAAATGCAGCTGATTTTAATAAGTTATATACGCAAAAATATATCCCACAAGTGGATATATATTTTTCAATTAAGCTGTTTCCATTTGCTGGGTAGTTCTGAATAAAAAGACACATCTAATCACTGCCACATTCACACTCAAAGTCTGGATTCAAGGATGAAACCTTTTCCTTCTTTCCCAATGTTATCCCTACATTAAGGGGTCGGTTGCCTGATGTGGCTTCTCCAAAGCCATTCTACCAAAAGGCATCCTCTTAAGCTATAGCCTACTTCCCCTTGCTGGTAGCTCTGAATAAAAAGATACACCGCTTCGTAGGTAGTAGGTTGGCCAGGGCACCAGCCACCCGTTGAGATACTACCACTAGAGAGTTAGGGCGTCTTTTGACTGGTCAGACAGTAATACATTGGATCCTTCTCTTTGGTTATACAGTAGTTCATTTTCTCTTTGCCTACACATACACTGAATAGTCTGGCATATTCTTTACATATTCTCCTCTGTCCTCATACACCTAAAAACGCTGAGATTACTAAACCATTCTTCCTCACCCAAGGGGTTAACTACTGCACTGTAATTGTTCAGTGGCCACTTTCCCCTTTCTAAGAGTAGAAGAGATTCTTTAGCTATGTTAAGCAGCTCTTCTAGGAGAAGGGAACTCCAAATCAAACCATTGTTCTCTAGTCTTGGGTAGTGCCATAGCCTCTGTACCATGGTCTTCCACTATCTTGGTTTATAGTTCTCTTGCTTGAGGGTACATTCAGGCACACTATTCTATCTAATTTCTCTTCCTCTTGTTTTGTTAAAAGTTTATATAATAATAATAATAATAATAATAATAATAATAATAATAATAATAATATAGGAGATATTTATTTTAATGTTGTTACTCTTCTTGAAATATTTTATTTTTCCTTGTTTCCTTTCCTCACCTGGCTATTTTCCCTGTTGGAGCCCCTGGGCTTAAAGCATCCTGCTTTTCCAACTAGGGTTGTAGCTCAGCAGGTAATAATAATAATAATATCATTGCCACATTCACATTCTAAGTCCTGAATCAAAGATGAAACCTTTTTCTTCTTTCCCACCATTATCCCTGCATTAAAGGGTCGGTTGCCTGGTGTGGCCTCTCCAATGCCTTCTAAGACTATCACTGGTATCCGCTTCCAATAGACCTCTTCTCTCAATATCATCCTTCACCTTATCTCACCATCTAATTCTCGAATTGCCTCCCTCTCAATCTTCTCTCCCTAAAAGGTTCTTCCCATGCCATCCTCACCATCCATCCTGAACATTGGCCCACATCATCTCGATCGTGACACTCATCACTTCTGTAATCCTTGCTATACCTGCTGTTCTTATTCATCAGTGCTGTGAACTGGTAAATTGTTTTGTTGTGGAAGTGAAAGCACCTCCTGGAGTCTCCACAAATGAGTATCTGGCCTGTTGGTAATGTTCTTGCCTGACTTGGGTTCCAGTCCTCCTCAAACTTATTAGTTCCTTTGGTCGCTGCAACCTCACCATCCTTGTGATTTATTGTGGGGGGGGGATTGGGGGAGCCTTTAGGTCTATCTGCTGAGTCATCAGCAGGCATTGCCTAGCACTACCTGGTCCCAGCTTGGATGGAGAAGGGACTTAGGTGCTGATCATGTGTATATAAAATCAGTCTCTAGGGCATTATTATACTTGATAGGGAAACATCACTGTCCCTTGCCTCTGCAGTTCATGAGCGGTCTTTAAAATTTAAGCAGGTCAACAGAAACTATGTAGGCTAATCCTTCTCTTTGATCAAAGACATCATAGACCATTGGCTTTCCATCCTAAAGTAAGTTTGAATGACAAACTAATACCGTGGTCCCATGGAGGGGTGTGTCAGTGACCTATCTCCAGTTTATGGATACCTTCACATCAAAGTGATGACTGTACAAGACTTGACTACTACTCATCTACAAATTTCAGTGCATCCTTTTCCAATATACACCTCTTTACTACCAACAAGTCAGGAGTTAAAGAGAATCATAAAGGGTAAGCTGGGAATAGAATTGGACTGTAATTTGTTATGGGACATTCCTTAAAGGGTAACCTGTATTCATCCTGTATGACAAAGACTATCAATAGTTCTACCCATTGTCATAGTCACCTTAACAAATGGCACGACAAGCATCTCTTCGATGCAACAGAAGTGAATGGCCTACCTCTGTATTCCCCTCATATCTTTCCCTAACCTGACTTCTGGGTTAGGGCCTAGGAAACAAGTTAAAAGGACTGAGAAGACTCCTGGTCCCTTCTGGGGAATGAACATTGTACCTATGATCAAGATTTATTAGAAACCTGGCCTTTTCCCAACCCCAATATTGATGAGATAGTTGCATCTGATTGCTTGTCTAAAAGGGTCTTTGAAATCAACTGAGGTCCCTTGCAGTTCATGTGAAAAATGGTGCGCTGGGTATTAGAAAGCTTCCTTAACATCACCACTTCAACTTTACTCTTTGAAAGAGCAAGTACTACACCAGGGTCGAGAAGTGTCTTGAACAGCATTCTCTCTCCTCCTAGCACCACATTGCCCCACAGGTCCCCGGATAGATCTAATGAGAAGGACTACATGCTTTCTCTTAATCCTTACAATATACTTGACATAAATCTATGACAATCCATCGGGTTGGGTTAACAAGTGACAAATATCCTTGTATGCTGTTTCTGTCTCAGTAGCTCATGAGCTAGAAAATAATTTTTCTGTTGTACACAGCAACAACATAATTGAATTTACTGATTGACAACACTTCATCATAACTTCCACCTGTGTGTTGGCTATAGAGTACAGTGAGTTAGTCACCTGCATATTTTTGACAAATCTTTATCTGAAAAAAAAACCCACATCCAGAAGCAAACAAACACCAAAATGTGACATCCTTCAAACTAAGTCTTATTGATTTCAAAATTTCTTAGATACATCATGTAGACAGTAGTGACAATTGAAGGTAAGGAAATTGCTGACAGTGGTTCTAATGGTTTTATAAGGATGCACAAGAATTGACCAGTTGTTATGATATTTCAGTTTAAGAAATTTATGAAGAGCCCTATCCCAATAATGATCCAGGAAATGATGATGATTATACTTTAGGAGCTAAAGCGAGTGATGAAAGCGATGCTTCACAATATAGTGATTTGTATGAAACTGGATCTAGCTAGGAGGGTTTCAAATAAAGACATAGAGTTGTATATCATGTGACTAGGATTCATTCATTCAGTTGTAAACAGAGAAGTAAACTTCTATATGGTGGCAGTGGGATACATTTCCCTGCTGTAGATGATGGCTGGACAGATGGATAAGATTTTATTCCTACTGAACTTAATTTTGTTAGTGATAATAGTAATTACCAGCGAATTTGGTCTTCCTCCTGGATAAAGAAGTAGTAAATGTACAGAAGAGTACAGTAATGGCAGAGGAAAAAACTAACATAATACAGCGGGGCTGGACATGACCCAAACACAACGGTGATGAAAAAAAATTGAAGTTTAGTGTGGTGGCAGAAATAGTTTTTCTTGCTTTGACTCATCTGTGGCCTCTCACGAATAAAATTTGTTTGCGATAATTTGTCATCTGATACAGAAGATCCTTGGGTTACAACGGTCTTAAGTTATGATTATTTGCAATTATGAATGGGCTACCATAAGGTACAGTACTTAAAAATAACATTTAGTTCGTTATGATGAACTACTTAATGGCACGAAGAGCAACTATCACCACAGACTACTGCGTAACTTAAACGTCACTTTATCATCAGTTCGCCATCTTTGTTTATGATACACATTCAGGATTTTGGCGATTCTCCCTCCGGATATTTTTGTGCCTTTTTATGCTGTGCATCATGTCTGGAAATTATAAAGGAGACTTCTGATAGCAGTGTGCAGATCAACCACAGGAATACAATACAGTAAAAGTAAGGATTTGTTATATGTATTACTTATTGTCTACTGGTACTGCATAAATGTTGGTACACTACTGTACAGTACTGTACAGGGTACAGGTATTTCCAAGTATAGATTAAAGTAATTTATGAATAGTAAGGAATTGTTTTCTCCCATTTATACATATACAAAAATCAACTTACACCTCAGCGTAGGAACGGACCAAATCATAACGTGAAGACCATCTATATTCACCTCAACTCACTAATATTTGCAAAATGTTTGAGCTTTCATAGATGAGTAGATTTCTCTATTTTGTTGATAAAAAAGGGATTTTGACGAAGGAAAAAAAAATTAAAGGCTAGGATCGATTGTGGAAAATTTGAAATCTTTTTAATATTCAGTAATACTAAATCATTTTAGTATTTCCTATTATAAAAAGTGGTTATTGATAAATCTATCTTGTTCAAAAGGTCTTTGATATTCAAACAATATATATGACTGTCAAACTAAGATGGTTTTAGATATTACTGTGTATAAGCATACAAATAAATTTACCCGACAACCAAATACTAAAACATTCATGGCCAGTGGAGAAAAGTGATAAATCTATACCTAAATAAAATCATATTCTACATAACAACAGCTACCATATAAACCCTACTTTAGTACATTTCTCTATGAAAACATTACATTATTGGCATTGCAAGAAGTTAAATCTTTATCTTTCCTATTCTTTTCTAGCCTTTCCACGATTTATTCTAGCTACCCGTTTCCTTTCATTTTCCATTTCACCCTTCAATGGTTGCAGGTAAGATTTCCACGACACTGCCTTTGAGGTCTGTATGAAACGTCTTATGGTTCGTTTCCTTAAACATCATGTTTTAGGACGAATCATTCACTCATCTTGAATGTGAATTGTACATTACCTTTTTTTCTACCTAATTTATATTTCACTGCTTAATTCCACGTCTGTGTCAGCTAGGCATTTCAAGCTTTGCTACGCACATCCTCGGCCGATTTTAATTTTCATACAATTATCTCCCCTTCTTTGTATGTGGTAAATTAGTTTAATAATCAATAAAATAACTATATATAAATACCAATGCTGAAAACAGTCATTAATATACAAATAAACTTTAACCCTTTTACCCCCAAAGGACGTACTGGTACGTTTCACAAAACCCACCCCTTTACCCCCATGGACGTACCGGTACGTCCTTGCAAAAAAATGCTATAAGAAATTTTTTTTTCCTATTTTTGATAATTCTTTGAAAAATTCAGGCATTTTCCAAGAGAATGAGACCAACCTGACCTCTCTATAACAAAAATTAAGACTGTTAGAGCAATTTAAAAAAAAATAATACTGCAAAATGTGCTGGGGGAAAAAAATAACCCCCTGCGGGTTAAGGGTTGGAAATTTCCAAAGAGCCCGGGGGTAAAAGGGTTAATATACATGTACTATCAACAATCATCTATGCCATAATGTTTAGGTTTACTGTACTCTCGAAGTACCCTCTGATGGTCCAGCACTTTGCTGCAGTAGAGGGGCTTGAGTGTCTCAATGATGGGCTGGGCAATGGCGGTGGGGTAGTTTATCCACCCTGGCAGGCTCAACCATACCATTAAGGCCAGTTCTGAGAGACCAGACCAAGACTGGACCCCCCTATAGGCCTTCTCCTTTATTTAAGATAGGCAAAGGCTAGGAGAAGGAAAACTCCAAAATCAAACCAAACAAGACCCCAACGGCGGAGCTTCCCAGCGCCGGCGGAAGAGGGCAATGCCTGTCGGGCAGGCAACAAGGCGGGCCTTGACATAACAAGAACCCGGCAGCCCGATGCAACCAACATCGTAGAAGCCGCCTGTCTCATATGCCTTGAGCCGCGGTGAAAACGGTGTGGGCCAAGTGTGTGCGCGTGGCCGTTGCAAAGCCACGACCACCCAAAACAGTATACCCAGCTACTGGCATTCTGTCATTTCCTCCACCCCTCTTCATCTCTAGATAGGAGGCTGATGGCTAACGACAGAACCCAATACAGTACTCGGACACGAGTGGGCGCCGACGACGACGATTGTACAGTATATGCCAAATTAGGTTTTATTTGCAGGTGAATTCCCCTGGATGCACAGGATTACTCCTTGTATTCTTTATAGACACCATTCAAGACCTCTGCTTCTACAGACAGATTAATCCAAAATTTCAGATCTGACATGGCCCCTCATGTTTGCGTAGACCTAGACGTCCGACGCATCTCTGCCTTCCCCTGTCAGAACTACACTCCAGGTGAAAATGAACCCCATTTCAAACACCTCACTTGACAGCATGGCTGCTGTAGAGAGAAGCCTTCCTTCCTCTCTTGTCCGATAAATTTATGGGTCTCCCACAAGAGGCAGTCTTTGGCTACTTACCCTGTGGTTAGCCAGATAGCTAGTAAATTGCTAATTCAAGCTTTCGCAAAGCGGGCGATCATCCCTCCGTGGTTCTGTCAGCTTGCATCTCCTGTGGACACTTCACTTATTGCCAAAATACTTGAAGCATCAGTCCACTCCCTCTATGATGGCCTCACTCATGGTCCTTCCTTTCCCATAAGCTACTGCATTCCTCCCGCTCTATCCTAACCCCAGTATGGGGATTTTGCAATACCTGGACCTTCGGGTTTTCAGGCTCAGGAGAAAGCTTCAGTAGGCACATATTCTCCTGATCAGAGTCGCTGGCTCAGTAACGGGAGGATTCGGTGGGAGCACTATCTGCTATGGATGATAAAGGGTATTCGTGTTATATTTTAGATCTTGACATCAGTCTTTTATCTCATCAGTTATTTGAGTTGTATAGGTGAGAAGGGATGTCAGGGTAAGAGGTAAAAAAGCATTAATGATATAGTTTAAGGCAACCATTAAAAGTTTAATGGCCACTCATAAATGGCAGAGGCAAGGGTCAGTGATAACACCCTAGCTAGCAGAACAATACCCTAGAGACTGACCATTTATACATATGACCAGTGCCCACAGCCCCTCTCCACCCCAGCTAGGACCAGGGAAGTTCAGGCAATGACTGCTGATGACTCAACAAGTAGACCTATAGGCTCCCCCCAACACCCAGTTGTTAGCTCACAAAGATGGTGAGGATACAGACACTGCGGGACTTGAATCCCAGTACAATGATTGCCAGGCAGGGAAGCGTCCAATAGGCCACCATGATTATGTTAATCCTAACTAACTACTCTCCTAATCCCCTCAACTAATGGCAAGGTGCTAGGAACCTGGGGGTAATGGGATAGTGATGAAACACTCACGTATCCTCCTTGAACAGCATGATTCATGAGTGTTTTTCAATTTATGAAATTAATTTCTGCACTCAACTAGAAGGTAAGAATTCCATAATTAGTACATCACATATCAGACAAACTGTATCTTATTTTTGGTGCAAAAATAGTTAAGTACATTTTCTGGTATTTGTAAGATTTCTAAATTTTTTACTTAATTGCATAAAAGTTATGTATCAAGAAATTATTTTCCTAATCAAAGACAGAGGTCAATAATAATTCCAATATTCAATAAGAACATTTAATATACTGAAATTTTTCTTACACATTGTGTGGCTTTTGATAGGTACTTAAGGAAACTAGGAGTTCACTGTATATACTGTAAACCAAGAAGACTAATGGTGTCCATATATCCAAAAGTTTTGGCAAATTCCTAAAAACCAGAAAATCCCCTGAAGCATTTACTAACATTTACTGTGACTACAGGGCATTTCCTTTGTACAGTACATTCCCTGCTAATATAACAAGAAATGCCAAATGTCTTGTAGTTTTATTGAACAGTGAATATAATCATTCACTTCATTACCTACATCATACTAACGCTAATAAAAAGAGCAGGTTTCATTTAAAGTGTCTGACAGAACCAAATAAAAGCAATAGATCTTAAGCACTAAACTGTTCTCTTGGATGCATGGAATGTTATGTCAGTATATACCTGGACCCTAAATTTGAACTCCACAAAGCTGTCCTAACATTGGCTAAGTCCCACTCCAATAAAGAAATGAGTAATACATGACCACTGACTGCTCTAACTACACATGTCTTTTTGTCCCGTTGACAAGATGTGAATATTAATAATTACTATATGGGTGTAGTAGACATAGGGTACTCACTGTTTACATAAATGAGATGCAATTAACATTAACAGAATCTAAAATACTTTTTGTATCACACTACACAGTCAACAACTTGTTAAATTATACTTCAGTTAAATAACTATTCTTATATTTACTTTCCATTTCACAGGGCTGTACATTATTTACATCTTAAATTCAAAAATGATAAAATAAATAAAATATAGTAATATAAATATATAAAATACTCCACAATACACATAACAATCAAATTGTGAGAAATATCCTCTTGTATACAATCTTATAAATATTTAGACTTTCATTACTTAATAGCTTTATATTCCTTTTGGCAATTGAACTAAAATTTGGATTCCATATCCTATTCTAGATTGAAAATCCTTTTTGGCAAATCATATATAAGTTAGATTTCACATCATATCCACGTTGTATTGCTTAGTAAAATTATGCATAAAAATAAAAATTACCATTCTTATAGCTCACTACAATTCCATCACTTCATGATCTTGGGCAAATGCAAAGAAAGCCTTGGTAGAAAGAAATCTCTTTTGTTTTAAAACAAAAATGACAACTGCAAAACTTGATTTGATATGAAGAGCGATACCACACCATAGCAGTCACGAAATTGTTAGATAATCACATAAATGCAGCATTAGAGAATGACATAACAAGTGACAAAAATACTGTATCAAAATTGTAATCATTCCACCTTTCAAACTAAGGTAAGATATTACCAACCATCTTTCGGTGCCTAGGGTAAGGTTAAGTTAAGGTTTGTTCTGATATATATCACTCATATAATTGCCAGGCAACATTAAGAGATGTCATCAAAAAATCATGAGATCAGGTAGGATGCCATGCCTTAAGTTGTACTGAGCATATTCTTCAAAGTAATAAATGTCAACGTTTTAGTTCCCTTGTACTCGCTGAAGCAAATGAATTGGGCTTTACAGAAAACCTTCACAACAGAGAATGCAAAAGAAAATTTCCCGGAAAAGACTACCGATAATAAAAGGAAAATTTGACGCTTGAGAAATATTCACTAATGAATAATTAAGTTCCTAAATTTCGTTACAAATAAATCACTTGACGAATAAAAATATTAGGTATCCAAATTTAACAGTCGAGATCTTATGCATCTTGAAAACACTGGGTGTAAAAATTTTTAATTTATAATATGCAAACACCCAGGTTACCATCAATGATAAAACTGAAAACATCGTTTATCACAACCAAAAAAATACAAAATGATAATGAGCAATAGCTGCAAGGCAAATTCATAGTCAGGAAACTAATCATCAAAGTGCTAAATTTCACAACTGCCAATGACTTACTCCTTATTCATTCATTCCTGAACATTTTGCACAACATTTTTTTTACCTTGGGAATATATTTTGGCAATACAGCGATAGGTATTGTTGATAAAATCTCACCTAAACGAATTATATTGCTTACCTTTGATCTACTGAGGAAGACTACTATAATGTCAAAGAGAACTTTCCTGAAAATCATTTCTAAACAAAAGGGCTGTGTAGATGTTTCATGTATTTTTCATTGCTTAATTTTACTTCCTTTTTACGCCTAAAATTCAAAATAATTACCATATTTTTTAAAGTCTTGTTTTTATATTTACCTCCTTTTTGTCACTTGTTATGTCAACCTGCAAATCAGTCTCACTTTATAGATTGGCTGACAAGATCTTTTGTTACTAAACATTTTTAATTACAGTATGGAGATAATTTTTACAATAATTGCTTTCATAAAATTATCTGGATAAAAGCTGATGTGATATCTTAAAAAAGAAACACAAGAATCACAAGCATCATAATATCTGCTTCAGTGTTTCATAATACCAAGAATGTAATTACCAAAAATATTTCTAGGGTGATTTTACGTCCTATTTGCACTGATGTAATATGAGTTTAGATGTAACATCTGCCTTGTACTGATATGATTCAGAACTATAGTTCTCACCATACTTGAGATAAAATATCAGGTCTCTGGGTTATAGCATTAAATTAATATCTAATGACACCTTAAAAACAAGCATGTCACAAACAAGAAGATAAAAAGATATCTCCTAGTGTGGTAATACTACACAAGCCTAGTATAGAGTGTTCATATAATTTCTACCATGAATATATGGTAATGCTCCAGTTTGATTGTCTTGATTGTCACCATGGTGGTGGTACTGTTGCAGGCGCCCCAAGTGATCAATGCCATGAATATTGTTTATATGATATGGATGCAAAGCAGCCCTGCTGTCATATGGCATATTGCCATGATGATAGAGTTGTGCTGCTCTCATCTGTTCACTCTCATGAATTCTGTGCTGTAGATGATGACTACTGTTCTCAATATTGTGCTGATGATACAGATGAGGTGCACCAGGATGAACATCATTGCTAATATCTCTATGATGTAATTGCTGAATCTTATCAGGTTGACAAACATCTTGAACAGAAGCATGAAGGTATTCATCTGATATTTCACTATGGCGATCATCCCTCATATTTTGTGTAACATTACGATGATGAATTGGGTTATGCTGATCGGACATTTCCTGTGGTAAAAGGTATGATGACTCTTGTTTAATTTCTTGTTCTACTTTTGGGTAATGGTTGATATCGTTTTGCTTTTCAGGTAACTCTTGGGATAAAATATATGTTTCTTGCTTGGTTTCTTGTGCAATTTTTGAAATAGGGCTCGAAGTTTGGTGTGGTTCTTGTAATTCGGGTGATAAAATATAATTTTCTTGTTTTTCTACCTGCCCAATGTTTGAGCAATTTCTCATAACGGGATGCTGCTGTTCAGACATTTCGTGCGGTAGCATGTAAGTTTTTTGGTTAGTTTCTTGTACATCTTCATGGTGCTGACCTGCTTCGGGTTCTTTATCTGGTATCTCATGAGGAAGAAGGTAAGTCTCATTGGTAACTTTAGGAGAACCTACAACTGTCTCTTTCTCAGGTATTTCGTGGGGCAAAAGGTAGGTTTCTTCATTAAATGGTGGATCTTTAGGTAGATTCTCCAATGAATCAGGAGGAACCAAATCCCCTTGTTGACTCTCCATAGCTGCTATGTGTTGAGTTTGCTATAAAAAAAAGAGAAAAAAAAGCCTAATTATCCCAATGATTTTTTCCTATACTCTTGACCATTCTTCTTAATGCGTTTTAGTGTAACTTTTTCATTCCTTAAAGGTAGAGAAAATGCTGTTATTATTAGTAGTAGTAGTGTTTCAAAACCAGACAATAAATCTGAAAGGTTACAAAGATTGATTAATCAACTGAATAACTGGTCTTCAAAACCCATAAACCTCAACAGTACTGGAAAGTCTGAGAATATATCCAAGTGACATTTGCAATAAGTAAATATTGTGTACTGAAATAGAAAGTAATTCATAACTAAGTACAGCTATCTTAAATATCAAACAAAATTAAGAATATTCCTAAAATCAATCAATACTATGTTGCAATTGTACCCTAGTTTGAAATTTTAGGAAGAAAAGATGATTGGTAAATAAATACTTACAGATAATTACCAGTAAACAAAAATGAATCTATTTACAAATGACGGATTTCTAAACTGATTAGCGGGCACTAGAACATGTAACTAAATATAAAGAGCCATATCTTCCATTGCCCAACAGACCTTAATAGATTACAGCATATGACTTAAAATTTCCAGAACTAATCTTTGCATATGGTAAATGGCAACAATACATATTTACCCAGAACTATGTTAACATTTTGAAGCTCAGGTATATCTTTTATCGCCATAGTTTTGGGATTTATCAAAGAAAAAAATAGCATCTGTAAATCAAGACTATAAAATTAATAACCTGACATATTCATAAATACAAAAGCTTTTACGAACAGATTAGAGACTGATCACACGAAGTCACAGCAAGGTTGAGGTGGGAAGTTTAACTTAGGTTTGTATCGCTAGGAAAAATACAAATTTCTCTTAAAATTTATTTGTTCTTTAGTGTATACAAAACTTTTATTTTTCAAAATGGGGAGACTCACTGATTAATGGGTCAGAAATCCCCCTAGAACCGAAATGGTTGGCTATTTTTTTCCATGGGTATGTTAGAGCGCCTGGTCCCGTAAGGGAGTAAAGGATATGACTCCAGCATACTTCTATCTGTCTATCACAGAGATGAATAGGCTGATAGGGCCTGGCCTGTACAAGAAGATTGGTACATGGTCAAATTTGAGATCGCTTCCCCTGAAGGAGATAGCATTCCTGATTAACATACCGGGCGTATGATGATAAATGGGTTAGTATTTATTCTACAATCCTCCCATAGTCTAGGGAGGATGGGGGAAATACAACAATCTCTTGGCTATCCCTTGTGTTACATTCCCAGTCCCTGGCGATAGCTGAAAAACCGCAAAGTAAATATAGAAATCTACAGTATATTTTCTTCATAATTTCTCATATCTAAGTTTTTATAAACTGTTACATTATACTACAGTCTTAAACACTTAAAGCTAAAACTTACTTTTACTGTAGAGACATCATTACAATGGCCAATTGTAGGAAGTCACCCCCCAATTCACTGTTTTCTTAAGAGTGACAATTGCCGTAGTCCTTATCTTCTTTAGTTCCTTCTTGAGGTAGTAAACGGTAGATGGTGGCCTACCTCCACGTGGGGTCTCCCTTCCTAGGCATGTAAAGAGCTTCATCTTCTCTGCTATGGTAGGCATCTTCCTCAGATGCTTGATTACTACCACAAACCTTAGAAGCTGGAGAAAGTTTAACTGGCATCATAGGGCTTGAAAGCAATTCACAATCAACACAGATAAAGATGCAGAGCAATGTCGAGTTAGTATACATTGAAGCAAACTGGACTGCATAGAGTGCTTGAGAACATCCTGTGATCTGACTGCCAATCAGCAGCCAGGATACTGATCAGCATGCTTCGATTGGTCATGTCTCTTCTACAGGCCAATAGCGTGCCTTGTACGAAGTCCTCTGGGCAAGCTAGGCTACCCCCCTCAAGTTTCCTGAGTTTTGTTTTCCATACGGATGCTAGGATCCTTTTGTCACCTATGGCACACTTTGCATTTTTTTTTACAACAAACGAAACAAACTGAATACACTACAGTCTCACTATCAAACTGCATTTCTTTATTCTAATCTATTACTGTAATTTACTTTATTAATTCTTAGGCCCTAACATGAAAAATTAAAAAAAAAAATAATTAAAACCAGAAAAAATATAATACTTATGTCCTCAGGAGCCCACGATATAAAGAAGCATTTACGATAGTTTTAAATACATGCAGCATTTAAATCCGCGATGCATCGAGGTAGTGATAGAAAAACTGCAATATGTCAAGGGATTACTCTACAGTACTTCATAGATTCTAAAGAAAGTAGTCCAGAAGTGTAGCTTACCCGCATCATCAGTTCCATAAAATAACGCTTTGACTGCTTCGTTCTCAAGAGAGGGGAAAGAAAACATGAAGGAGAAGAACATGTTATTCTACCTTTCATTTCAGACGTACATCTAAACATTACCATAGACAAGATGTTTCCTTTCATGTGTGGGAGCTGGGTTGGCTCCACAACTACTTGTGCAGCCACCATAAGACCAAGGACAAAGGTGTCGAGGGACTTGTAGGTATATTCCTGTAAGAAGGCCGTGAAAGTTGTTTGGCATTTCCCCACCCATGCCTTCAATATCTGCCCAACGGTGAGGTTCCTACTAATGGCTAGGGTGGGTCTATACCAGTCATTAACTACCTTGTTAAAAAAATTCAACCACCATTTCAGCTCTGCTTTAGACTTTCTCTATTTAAAAGGACAAAAGGCTTGTAAACACATAGGAACAAAACTACTTGCTACAAAACCAAAAGTGAGATGGGGAAATTAGCAGTCATATACTGAGATTCCTAAACAAAGTAATCCACATGATAATAAAAAAAGAAACAAAAAAAACTTGAAAGGCTTCTTCAGATAACACATAACACTCTATCCAAAGAGAACACAAGTAGAGAAATGAAGAATAAATGAATGAAAAATTTAGTTTTAGAGGTCAGGCACAAAGCACAGTGATGAGTAAACAGACTAAGACACAGAGTATCCTTTTTTGCCTTGTTTATATCTGTTGCATGATGGAATGAGTATGCAGTAGTGTTCAGCAGTTCAGGTTAGGCCAATTGAAGAGGGAGTGTTCATTTTGAGATTTCATTAATGCAACTGAATGGCCATTTTCTGATGGGTAAGTCAACCTATGATTAATGGGTTGTATACAAAATGCGTTTGTATCTTCATATAAAGATAAAGGTTTTGAAATGTTTTATGGAATATAAACCACTGCATAATATACAGGTACAAATGCACTCCCCACCTCACTGGATGCAGAGCGAGCGACAAATACTTGAAACCAGAGCATATAAACTGGGTCTGGGTAAGGGGTCATACTCAACTTGGGAGAGTACTGTACTCTGTATTTATGTTTCTCATGGAATTACAGTTAGCCCTTGACTTACAGAGAATTTAAGCAAATTTTAAAACATATGGTTTGGAAATAATAAAAAAAAAACAATTCAGTACATTCCAAAGGGCATACTTATAGCACATTCACATATAACCATAAATTGAAGCTGCAACTAGGATGTAACCAGCATCTTGATTAAAACAACTGCAATCACTCTCAAATATGCATAAACCAAAGGCTTACTGCTGTATTATTATTTTCTTCTACAGCTTAATGGGACCAGCCTCTTGTCATTAGGATGCATGACAACTTACATTATTCTAAATATTGATAGCAGCAATGTTTAATGACGGTGTATTTTATTACTGTGCCAAATGTAAATACAGTTTATAAATACAGAGGGGGGGATTTATGTCTCATGATAGTGTATTTCATTAGTGTAATAAACAAAGTATTATGATTTTCTTCAAGTACTATTATACCTGTATTCAAGTTTATAATATTGTGTTTTTAATTACTTTATACAGTGTGGATTTTCATATCTGATATCTGTTTCTTTAGTGTAAACGTGTAATTTCTCTTTGCATATACAGTATATGATGTAGCCAAATTTTGTTGTGACTTTGCTACAGTTCAGATTTTGTTGCAAGTCAGATTGGTTAGAGGCCCCTACAGGCTTCCTTAATAGGTAAAGTGCTTGCTATATAGTGCATAACAGTGTTTTATACCAAGAATTTGAATCAACTCAATACCATGTTTTACTTATATGGGGGCTCTTGGAACACAAGACCCATGCAAGTCAAGGGCAAATGATTTACGGCTTAAGTATGCCTATCTCTAATTCAAATAAACAGAATTGGATCATATAATTTCCTCAACAACACATAACACAAATTTGAATGAATAAGATTATCAACATTTGAAATTTTGTGCAAATCTTCAACTTACCTTCAGAATTTGTGAGATTAAACTTTCTGCATTACTCTCCATACTATAACTATTTGTCTCGATTGCATCTGATTCACTCTCTGAGAAAGAAAGTTGACTTCTGGTTCTTTTTCGACGAGGTCTTCTTTGTGTTGTTGGTTTTACTATTTCCTCAGGGTCATCTTTATCTTTTTGACGCTGACGGCTGATTCTTTTGGCTTCTGCTGCTTTTGCTCTTTCAGCTTGACGTTCTTCTTCAGACATTCTCATATATCTCAAGTGTCTTCGCATTCGCCATACTGCCGCTACTTCAGCTTTGTGCGCTTTTAATTCATCTACGGTCATACTCTCTCTCTTACGCTTACGTTTTTCTCTCTGAGCTGCGGCAGCTGCTGCCCTTCTTGCTTTGCGTTCTTCTTCAGACATCATTGCTTCTCGGCGATGCCGTCTAGCTAAACATAATGCATTTTTCAACATCCGATCTCTCTGCCTTTCTTCGTCTGACATTCTTTCTAATCTGCGTACACGTCGTTGACGGCAAGCTTCCGTTTGTGCTGCTCGGTACTGTTTTAATTCCTCTTCGGTCATTTTTTCTAGCATGCGTTTTCTACGTCTTCTCTGTATGGCTGCTGCTTTCTTCCTTTTTTCATACATTTCTTCATTCATAGCTTCAAGTTTATCATAATGTTCTTGAAGAGCTTTTGCCAATTCCGCATCATTGAGTGTATTTGGTACACTTGCCATTTGTTTATAAAACTGAAATATAGAATAAAAATGATGAATACCATTTTATTACCAACAAAATATCACAAATTGTTCAAGTAATTTATATTTTTTCTAAAACTATTACAAGTTTTAAAGAAATTTACCTCTCGTAAAATATCCCAATTTTAGAATTATTAATTTTGGAATTTATATTTTTCCTAAAAATCATTGCAAATTTTTAAAATAAATCTATATTTTTCCTAAAAATATCCAAAACTTTTAAAGTAATTTATTTTCCTACCTATACAAATCTAAGTCATTTCATAGGAGTAGTTCTTTACCAAAGCTGGAATGGCCATTAAATTATTACTACTATTATTATTATTATTACTAGCTAAGCTGCAACCCTAGTTGGAAAAGCAGGATGCCATAAGCATACAAGGGCTCCAACAGGGATAAATAACCCATTGAGGATAGGAAATAGCAAAATAAACTGCATGAAAAGTAATGAATAAAAAATACAAAATATCTTCAGATAAGTGTAACAATGTTAAAATAGATCTGTCTTATATAAACTTTTGAAGAGAAACTTATATTAGCCTCTTCAACATATAAACATTTGCACAAGTTTGAACTTCTGAAGTTCCACCAATTCAATTGCCCATTTAGGAAGATCATTCCAGAATCTGGTCACGGCTGGAATAAAACTTCTGGAATACTGTGTAGTATTGAGCCTTATGATGGAGAAGGCAAGTCTGTTAGAGCTAGCTGCATACCTACAACAATGTACAGGATGGTACAGTCTGGGAATATCTGAATGCAAATGACGGTTAGAATTATGGAAAATCTCATGCAACACACATAAAGAACTAACTGAACGATGGTGTCAGAGATAAATATCCAGATCAGGAGTAAGAAATTTAATAGACCAAATTTTTGCCCAACAAATTATTAAAAGAGTCAGCAGTTGAAAACAAAACTGAAGAACAATACTCGAAAAAGGTAGAATGAAAGAATTATAACACTTCTTGAGAAAAGACTAGTCTACAAAAATCTTGAAAGACTTTCTCAATAAGCCAATGTTTTGTTCAATTAAAGAAACAGACAATGTATTTCTAAAATGTAAATTTGCAGTAAAAAATCACAAAATTCTAAAAGAATGGTATATAGTTAAAAAAAAAAAACATTATCAATGCAGAGATCTGGATGTTGAGGAGCCACTTTCCTCGACCTACTTAGAACCATATTTTGAGTTTTGTTAGGGTTTAATTTCATGCCACTAATTTGCATCATGCACTTATTTTCACTAGATCTCCAGTATGGGAGTCAGCAGCCCCAGATCTACATTCACATGATGGAACTGATGCAAAGAGAGTACAATATTATCAACTGCATATGCATTGAGCTTGTTTTCTAGGCCAAACATGTATATAAAGTATAAAAAGTAATGGACCAAGAACCCTACATTGAAGAACACCAGATATCACATTACTATACTCACTATGGTGCTCACTAACAACTACTCTTTACAATCTATTACTTAAAATCTCAATAATGATACTAAGAAAAGACCCACCTACTTCCAACTCTTTGAGTTTGAAAACAAAGGCCTCATTATTAACACAGTCAAAGGAAGCACTAAAATCACAGCCAATCATACAAACTTCCTGACCACACTCAAGGGATTTCTGTAAGCAGGGCATCACACGTGATAAAGCCTTTGCAAAAAACAAATTGCAAACCAGGGAGCAGATTATTACATTCAGCATAACTATTTAGATGTTAAGAAAATAGACATTCCAACACGTTAGAAAATTTGGGAGTTACGGAAACTAGTAAGTGATCAGCAGGGTTAAAGCTACCACTAACACATTTACCTAATGGAGTAACACTGCCAACTTCTCTAACAACTTCTTCCTAACTTGTAGAAAACAACAGACAACTTACAAGCTAAGAATTTAGTGATCTTTTTAAAAAACAAAGGAAAAACTCCATTTGAGTCTACACCTTCATACTGTACTCATCAAGGTCAATCAAGTGTGTTTAAATTTTGCAGGACTGAAAAGCTAAACTACTGTAGTTAGTTTAGCCTAAGGAAAACAGGAAGGAGGAAGACTGAGTTTCTCATTACTCAGCTTAAAGTCAAACATCAGTCAAAGGGTTGCCTTTTCCTTTGAACAGTGAATGACAGAGCTATACAAATTACGTAAAGGAAGAACTGTTAAGTCTATACAAAAGTGTGCAGATTCAACGGTACCCCACTACTTATGTTCGTGGGTTGTACCAGAAAGGGTTTATTTTATGGTCAAATTGTACCTATTTTCCGTTGAAGGATAAACTGAAACAGCTCTTAGCTGAGTATAGTTATTCAAAGTCAAATATGATCTGTTACCCTTTCAAAGATGATATGCCTCCTGCTTCTCCAAATAACTGTGTACACAATCATCATTGAACCAGGGTTTGTCTTTCACTCAGTATAGATTACGCTTATTATGTTGACCAGATTCTTATTCAAGAAAACAACAGGCTCAACACGTTTATACAATTGTGACTCATTCAAATGTAAAAAATGACTCGAAATGCCATCCAGTCTTACAGTACATTAGTATGAAACATCAGGGACACACTGCTCAGTTTATTTATTAACGAAACCAAGGCATGATCAGACGTCCCAACTGGAGAGCCAACCTTAATTGTTATAACACCATAGAAATCAATGTACAGTAGGTCAGAGCAGTTACCAGACCTGTGAGTAGCTTCACTTATGATTTGCTCACAACCTGATAGGTAAAGTCCAAAGCTCCTAAACCATGATCAGTAAGAGAAACAGAATTTAACCCCTCCCTATGGTGAGCATTGAAATCATTAACAAGCACGAAAGTGTCTTTTTTTATCCTCTTGTATCTTAGCTATAATGGTAAGACGACAATCGAAGATAGAATCATCCACGTCTAGATTCTGATGGATAGAACACAAAGTTGTTATGCCTTCTACAACCTCTTATAACCTGAATCTCATGACACCCACATTCATAGCATGACTTGTGAGAACCTCCAAGGTATTTGAGGCAGGATGCACAATATAAAGGACTCTTAAAATTTGTGACTTGTTTCTAAGCAAATACAAACCATCATAATTCAGAGGAAACTCACCCCTAGGAGAGAGCCATGAGTAAATGATCAAGCAAACAATGCATTAATGATTTTAGTTTATTAGTGTAATCAATGAACTCAAAGATGCATTATATTCTATAAAGTCATGTAACTGATTTATCTTAACTTATACATGTAAACAACCGAGTTGTTAAAACTTACTGAACAGTTTGATGAAAATTTAAACCTAGTAGTCATTCTATTTAAAAATGAGAACTATTTAATACATAACCTGAATTTAAACTTTCTTTTATGAAGCACTATAATTGGATCAAGACTGTTCACTAGTCTTATATAAATCATTGTCTGTGTTACAAATGGTCTAAGCACTAAACATGACCCTAAATCTCCAGTCTTTATCTGAATCTGGGACAACAATTCTTTGAGTCTATCCATAATGAAGTTGGAGAGTTGAGGTGCGTAAACTGACTTGGATGTAGACATTTTTTCTGATTTTGTAGGATAGGATACTTCAAAAATACCTTTAAACAATTTATTATGGTATAACTCACCAATAAGGTTACGCAAATATTGAAAAGGAAATACTTCCTCACATTTATCATATGACGGAGTTTCCTCTTCCTCTTTTTCCTGTCCTGCAGGAGAATCTGAGATAACATCAGCAGCTGAGATCTCTCATTAAGATTTGGATTACTAGTGCCTATTTTAACCAGATCAATGATATGCCAGACAAACTAGTGATTGAACTTGCAAGCGCAATGGAAACGCTGTCATCTGAAACCTGATGAAAATAATCCAAATTAGTTGAAAATTCATACACCTCTCAGAATTCAAGGGAATCATACGGTATGCCATGCCATCCACATAACTAATATGAGACTGGTGATAAGCACTTAAATTAGTGAATGGAAGGATATATGATCAAGACAATCCATTCAGTGTTTTGCCTTACAATCTAGTTTAGTTTTATAGAGACTATAATTGTGGTGCTGTATTGTGAGGTTTTAACAGCAGAAGGATTGAATTAAATATGACAAATTCGAAGATAATTTGTATTTTTCCTAACCATACAAACCTTAGCTATTTACAAAGGGTATTACTTTTAGCGTAGCTGAAATGGCGAGCCATTAGAATTTAACGAGGGTGTATTACCCCCGCGCTAGTTAGCGGGGGGGTAGGGGAGTGGTAGCTAGCTACCCCTCCTCCCCCTCACACACAGGTGAATACTCACTTTCACTTAGAGGTACGACTTGTCTTGGGGGACAGGGCTGGCGGGCAAATATGTGTAAATAGCTAAGGTTTGTATGGTTAGGAAAACTACAAATTATCTTCGAATGTCATTTGTTCCGTAACCGAAATACAAACCACGCTATTTACAAAGGGTGACTTATCCCTTAGGAAGGGCGGAAAGTCCCCAGCCATACTGGCTTTGGCTTTACCCGGGGACTCAGAATCCGAGTGAGTCGCACTCGAGAAAAGGAGTCCCTGCACCTCACAAGTTCCTTGCTCCGCAAGGAACCATGTGGCCTACGTAAGCTTGTGTGTGAAGGAAGAAGTGTGACCCGTCCTAGGCAGTTGACCTGGAGTTCCAGAAGGAACTCTGGGTTAGGACGTTCCCAATACCACCTCGTCAGGGTATGGGGGACGCGACAGTATTGACTCAATACTCGGAACACAAGGAAGCATGGTTTACCTGCAGAGGTTCGAGGTCAGCTATGCAGAGACCAGGATGCTGCTTCCCCGTAGAGGGGATGATGAAGAAAGAAGTAAGGGCCAGACATACTTCTTTCGTTCATGCAGACTAAAACCTGTTAACAATGCCCTCAACCTTCTGCTACCTGTCCAAAAAGGAGCCTGAGGTTAGACCAGCTGTTGTGTAGCCACCACAGAGCCATAGAAAACGTATCGAGACTCCTGTGGGTCACGCCCTGCAGGAAGCGGGCTGCGAAGGTCATTAGACGCTTCCAGACCAGCTTGTAGCACCTGCGTCACAGAGTAGTATTACTCGAAGGTGAGGGACGTTGCGATGTATCCAACATCGTGCTGTAGGGCGACGTGACGGGGGAGGGTCTGAAGACAGGTCGAGATGAATGTCCTTGAGTCCGGGCTGAAGAGGTATACTGGTGACTCTCCCCCCATGTCCTCCTTGTGCTCCCAAATCGGCTGCAACTGAGGACAAACTGCAGCTGTTCCCAGCGCTAACCTCTCGATTCCTTACTGGCAAGAAAGAGAAGGTCTTGGGACATCAGACACAGAATGGAGACTCGAAATCTTGAATGAATCGGACCGAAGGGTCGGGACCCTCAGATTCTGAGTCTAGCCAACAACTCAGGAGCGAGCCTGAATGTTGCCTTCCCCTCTTCCTTAGAAAGGGGGGAGTAGTAAGAGACCAAGAAGATTGCTTACACACTGGCCGTGGCCAGAGTGAGCAGAAGACCCAAGGCGGAATACAATCCGAGGCCTGTCGTAAAAGGGTCTTGAGAAAATCTCTAAAAGGACTAAAAGTCCGAGCCATGCTCCAAGTTGGAGGTCTTCCTCCGACTAGGGCAGGGACGAGCATAGCTTCGCATGAGCGAGGATAGATCCAGCGGGCAGGAAAAAGTTATTCCTTTAAGCCTGAAGGTCAGGGAAAGGCTGAGCGACAGGCTTCATTGCCGAGAGCGGAAAGGAGTTTCCTCCCGCCGAAAGGCAATAAGACCGTTATTGCTGGAGAAGAGGCCTCAAGGGAAGAGGTATATCTCCCACGGCACCAACCACCTTAGACTCTTCACTTTGCCTGGGAGACCCCTGTGGATGACTATCGCAGATGACGCGACCTCCGTACCGCGACTGTAGCGGGTTGTCTCTTCTAAAGGAGGAAGCGTAGTGTCTCCAGGCATGAAGCCGAAGCGACGCCCCGGTTCGGGAGAGATGTCGCAGTGTGGTTGCTTGAGTAGTCTGCGCCATGCGAGAAGCTCTCCCGCGAGTTCCGTCAGGGGAAGCAGAGGGTCCAGAAACCGTTCTGCGCATAGTCCCAGTGGAGCTCTCCCATTGAAAGGTTGACAGACAACCTGGTCTTGTTGAGACCCATTGTCCACAGACAAAAAGGAGGGAAGACGCAGGCGTCAAAGTTGTCCCACCATCACCGGAATGCATCTTACCAGAGTCTCGGGGTCTGAGACTGGGGGGAAGACTAGCGGAAGCTTGAGGTTCCAAGCTGTCGCGATCAGGTCCCCCAGACCAGCACTTGCTGGTTACCCAAGGTCAAAGACCCCTAGGTACACTCTCTCTATGAGGCTCTGCTCGGATAGTCTGAGAGAAACATTCCCCTGCCTGGAATGAGAGAGCCGATGGTGGTATTGAGAGAATCTCAATCATCCCGGTATCTCTACTGCAAGATGTGAAGGTGTGAAAATGCGTCCCCTGCTGGTTAGAATGAAGTCGACGCGCAACGGGGCGACTCGGCAGGAGCTGTAGGATCTGAAGAGGGGCCAGACTAAGGCCCCTAAGCCTGCCTGAATGATGGAGAGGTATCCTTCAGGTCTTGACCATAGGCCTGGACCGGAACATGCCCCCCCCCCCCCCCCTTTCCTTTGACGAGTCCGAGAACCGCATCAAGAATGTGGGGAAAGGACGAATATATCCACTACCATCAAGAGGCTCCATAGGTCAACACCCATTGCAGGTCTAATAGTTCCGCTGGTCCCATAGGGCCAGGGAGTCCGGTTAAACATTGCCTGAAGCCACCGGAACTTGGATCGCCCCACATGGAACTTATCCTGAGGCGACCGTTCGGACTATAGACGGGTCAATGAGGAAAGGAGAACTAGGAAACGTTCCAAGGTAGGGCTGAAAGCTCTGCTTGACTGAGAACAGGTACTGCGACTCTCCTCAGTCTTGCCACAGTCAACCGAAAGGAAGGCTCGGAGGATGTGGTAACAGAATCTGGCGTCCCCAGGTGGTCACCCATCCAAGTACCGACGTTGCTTAACCTCGCTGGACGGACGAGAAGCGGGGTTTCCAACGTGGTAAGGCCGTTGACTCAATATCATGGCCAGATACTCCAGATGTTGAGGCAGAGGAAGAGAAGGCTCCAAGCAAAATACCATGAGCCCACACTCATGGTAAGCATCCGGAAGCTTGTCCCGGCGCTGAAGAAGGTCGAACCCGAGCCTACCGGAGTTGACCAGCCCTCCAAACAGCAGAGGAGGCGGAAGCCTGCACCTGAGCGGCCAAGAGGAAGGCAGGGAGAGTTCTCTGGGGAAACAAGCCTGCTATGCCATGGCGGGATAGCCACACTGCATCATAAGCAGGAATACTTGCAGTCTAGGCTGAATTCGACGAGCACCCTGGAAGATGGATGGAATGGAAACTGAAAGTACCCGTCCTTCCGATCCAGGGTTTAAGGAGTCCTGTCGCCTCGTTACCAGTCTGATCGATTCTGCTGGTCTACGCTGGCCGAAGTTTGTTCGACAAACTTGATCAGGGCTGAGAGGTCGACTACGGACATCCCTTCTCAGATCCTTCCTTACAAGAAAGGATCGACTGAGGGGGCCGGGGGTGAAGCCGTCGATGATCCTAAGGAAGACCTTCGCCTAAGGTATGGATCATTCTGCCCGACCGGGCAACTCTGCTGACGCTATGGCATAGAGGTTCAGAGACACTGAATTCGCTGACAGAGACGGCAGGCGCGATATCCTTGGCTAATCACAGAGATTGTGCGGGAATGGGCATCGGTAAGCTGTCATTCGGATGAGTAACCTTAAGCATCCTCCCAGCGAAAAACCTGCAATCCTAGAGTTCGTGAACTCCTTTTAGGACTATGCCCCCCCGGGGGAGTCTCCCGTGCCATCTGTTCCTGACAGGAGGAAACTGCAATTGGACACCTTGTCCCAGTTGTCGTAGTCGATAACTTAGGCCGACGTGGTTGAAAGAAAAGGGCGCTGGAGCCCTGCAGAGTCTGGAAGAAAGCGCCTTGGAGGAGTGAAACCGGAAGTCGATTTCCTCCGCCCAGCAGCTGTCTAAGTCTCTGTCCTTGGGCACAAACAAACTCTTCTCAAGGATGGAAGGGTGTCCGAGGTCGTCGACCTCCACAGATGAGACACCCGAAGGAAGCCCTCAGTCAGCGCGTCCAGATGGTACAAAATCGAGCTTGTCCGCAAGTTAGATACTTAACAACGAAAGGCCAAGGTGCCTGAGCTCGAGAGGAGGAAAGTACCCCTAATCTTCCTGTAGCTTCCTTGAACCAAACCTCGGGCCGTAACCGAGGAGGGAAAGAACCTGGTAAGCTCCCAGAGGAAGGGGTAAGCCGTCACCCCTTGTCCGATGGAGAAATCTCGAACGGAAAGCCAAAAATCCTTCCAGGGAATGACGGGGAAGGGCTAACCAGGTTCAGGAAAGAGGAGTGTTGCTCAGATCTCCCTTAAGTTTCTCCTATTCTTGCAAGTGCCATGCTCTGCGTTTACGGGGTGAGGCCGTGTTCTGGAAATACGCTCCAGAAGAACTCGCCAGGCTGGTCATGCTGCGAAAACCCCATTGGGAATCGTGGTCGCAATTGCCCTGGAGCTCGCGCGACGGGAATTCCTGGTGGTCGGCGAGCGATAACCCATAGACGAGCAATGGATACTGCAAGAAATAAGCCGACATTTGTGCGAAGAAACACTGTAGGTTCGCGCGACGGAACACCATCCGTCCGCGCGATGGAAAAACCGTTGGTCCGCGCGTGGGCGAACATTGGAGAGCATGAGCGTAGACGTGCAGGCACGTGGGCGTGTGGGCGCGCAGGCGAGTGGTCGTGCGGTTGCACGGCGAGCGGTTGCACGGCGAGCGGTCGCGCGGTTGCACGGGCGAGCGGTCGCGCAGTTGCACGGGCGAGCAGTCGCGCGGTTGCACGGGCGCGCGGGCGAGCGGTCGCGCGGGCGAGCGGTCGCGCGGGCGAGCGGTCGTGAGGGTGGGTAGGTGGATGAGAGCGAGTCCGAGGCGGCGAACGCAAGCGTTAGCGCGATGGCGAGGAAACACGCTGCCGCGTGGGCAAGGAGGACCGCTGGCGATATGGATCAACAAGCGATCGGTGGTGAGCTGGTGAGCGCTAACGCGCAGGTTGGCGATGGCGCGTTGTGTTATGCCGACGCGATGGTCGAGCAGTATGCGCAGGTGAGCGATCGTGCGTTGGCGAGCAGTATGCGAAGGTGAGCGATCGCGAGCAGTGATCAGCATGCGCCGGGCCGTGCGATGGTGATCAGTATGCGCAGGGTCGCGTGATGGTGATCAGCATGCCAGGGTCGCGCGATGGCGATCAGCATGCACAGGTGGGCGATCAGCATGCGCAGGTGGGCGATCAGCATGCGCAGGTGGGCGATCAGCATGCGCAGGTGGGCGATCAGCATGCGCAGGTGGGCGATCAGCATGCGCAGGTGGGCGATCAGCATGCGCAGGTGGGCGATCAGCATGCGCAGGTGGGCGATCGCGCGATGGCGAACAGCATACGCAGTTGAGGGTCGCGCGATGGCGATCAGCATCCGCAGGTGTGCGGTCGCGCGATGGCGATCAGCATCCGCAGGTGTGCGGTCGCGCGATGGCGATCAGCATCCGCAGGTGTGCGGTCGCGCGATGGCGATCAGCATCCGCAGTTGAGGGTCGCGCGATGGCGATCAGCATCCGCAGTTGAGGGTCGCGCGATGGCGATCAGCATCCGCAGTTGAGGGTCGCGCGATGGCGATCAGCATCCGCAGTTGAGGGTCGCGCGATGGCGATCAGCATCCGCAGTTGAGGGTCGCGCGATGGCGATCAGCATCCGCAGTTGAGGGTCGCGCGATGGCGATCAGCATCCGCAGTTGAGGGTCGCGCGATGGCGATCAGCATCCGCAGAGCATGCGCAGGTGAGCTAGTAGCTGGCGAACCATGTTCCTTCAGAAGTGTTGGAGAACGTTGGCGTGCCGGCTGTAACACACGTGGGCGATCCGGAGATCGCTGGCGAGCTGATGATCGCTGGCGAGCTGATGATCGCTGATGAGCTGATGATCGCTGGCGAGCTGATGATCGCTGGCGAGCTGATGATCGCTGACGAGCTGATGATCGCTGACGAGCAGAAGGCTACGCGTGGAAGCCTGCGCAAGAAGAGGAGTCCTTGACCCCGACCTGAACCGAAGTTCTAGATCGCAAGGGCGAACGTGGGCGCACAGAGCGCGTAACAGGAACCAACAGGAACCGCAGGGATGATCATCTTGAAAGCGCTGACGAACAGGAGCGCGCTGATGAGCAGAAGAGCGCCTGTGTGCTCACACTGAGCAGGAGCAGGAGAGAACACAGCAGAAGGGCGCGCAGGGAAACCCTGACACGCAAGGGAAGAACCCCCGTGGGGGCAACCCTTTGCCCCGAAGGGATCGTTGTCCGCCGGGAGACTGATGTCCGTCGGAAGACCGCTGTCCGTTGGGAAGACCGTTGTCCGTCGGGAAGACCGTTGCCCGTCGGAAGACGAGATCAGACTGCTGTCCATCTGCACCAAGGCGGAAGATCGAGAAAAAGGAGTTGTAGGCTGCAAACGGAGATCCAAAAAGGCGCCTCAAGCACCCTTATAGGGGGATGAGAGGCCCTTACGACGAGGCGGACGGTGGGCCTTACGGCGAGGGAGGCCAACAGCAACAGGAGAAACCTCCGAAGAGGAGTCTCTATGAGTGTACTCTCTCGCGAACGAAAGAGAAACACTTCGTGGAAGAGACTGGTCAGCCAGTGACCTAAAAGGAGCAATCCTCCGAAGAGGAGCTCCTGCAGTTGCCCAGCCCCTTGAGCGAAACTGCAGGTGCGACCGCTCAGCACCAAGAGCATAGTCGCACGAAAAAAAGGCAAGAGAAGAACCCCCCAAAGGGGGAAAAACTCAAGCCTGGACAGGAAAAACTTCCCTCGGAAGGAAAGTTACCCGCCCAAGGATGCAAGCCTCCTGAGAGTTCTAAAATGAACTGGAGAGCTGTCCGTCGTCACGGGAGTACTACCAGTAGAAGGAGACACGCCCCTGACGAAAATACAAGGGGGGAGGCAGCAACAGCCGAATCCCCAGGACTCAACCAGACAGCTCACACCGTTGCTATATTACAGAAACGAACTAGATCGGTAACTGTAAAAAAATAAAACAAATGATATTAGTACACATTCACTCCCCCGGGAAGGCTCCGAAGAGGAATCCCGAGGGAAAGGAACAAGAATTACACAACAGGCACGTGCCCTCACAACCACTTACACTCGCGGAAGGAGAGCTGTAACCAAAACAGAATTATAACAATTATAATTATGTAACTATGTAATTATGAAATTTAAAAATGAATGAACACTAAAGAAAGAACGAAAACCCCGAAAGGAATCGTTCTACAAGCTGAAAAACAAAAAAAACAACTACAATTAGATTCATAACTAATTGAGACAAACGTACGGCGTAGCAACCCCCCACACGGAAAGGAAGCTAGGCTACAAGGCCGTAGTAACACGTAGTAAAAGGGTGAACGACCTCAAGAGAGAGAGAGAGAGAGAAAGACTTAAGTCAAACTCGATCGCCACCCATAAAAATACGCCGTGGTGGCCTAACTGCCGAGGCCTCCACGTAGATATCGTACACTACACACACAAATCTGAAAAGGAAACTTACTCATTTCTATACTCAAATATATATACAAACATGAAAACATGTTTACATATATATTGAGTAAATGAAAAGTAAGCGATTAAGTAAAGACAGAACAAACAATGGCTGCCAAGCGAGGACCAAGACAGAGACGTCTGTCACAGTCCGAGCCAAAAGTGAAAGTGGGTATTCACCTGTGTGTGAGGGGGAGGAGGGGTAGCTAGCTACCACTCCCCTACCCCCCCGCTAACTAGCGCGGGGGTAATACACCCTCGTTAAATTCTAATGGCTCGCCATTTCAGCTACGCTAAAAGTAATACCCTTTGTAAATAGCGTGGTTTGTATTTCGGTTACGGAACAAATAAAATTTAGGCCTTAAGCCAAGCACTGGGGCATCAAAGGCCATTCAGCACAAGCAGCAGAAGGAACCAAAGTACGTAGTAAGATTTTGAGGCTCCGTCTGAGGCTTTTCGAATCTGTGGAGCAGATTGTACATTCAAAACCCCTAATGACTGTAACGCTATTACTGTACTATTAAAATGACTATGGGGAGGGTCGGGTTAGGTTTGGCAGTGGGTTGAGGAGGACCAAAGTCACCAAGAATAAGGGAGGATTCACTGGACTTCTGAAGTTTAACAAAGGGAGAAAGGGATGTCAAGAGCTTGTGCAACTCACCACTATCGAAAGATGGTCGAACTTGTGTGTTGCCTACAGGTAGAGGCATGTCAACATCGTCGTCATCCCGCTATATTCTACTAGCCTAGTCTTTCTGGCCCTCCCCTGAAATAACAGCAAGTTTCCTTTTGCACAATAACTGTTAACTTGATTAGCAACCATTGAAACACTTCTATGAGTGGTGCCGAGAGTGAGAGTGCGCGCACTCTTCATAATGATTATTTAAATCATAGAATTTTCCCTGACAAAATACAGATCATGAAGTCCCAGAAAAAATACCCATGCACATTCCAGGCAATAACTGATAGCTGAGCCAGGGGAAAACATACTAAAACACAATAATCTGAGAGAATACTGTATCATTACAGAATGGCCATTGACAGAGATAACAGAAAACTATAATACCTAAGGCAGCAACTGTGGCTCCCTACCACTTACTGCTAGATGGCTCATTCCTAGGTCAAGGGCATGTATTTGATAAACTAAAGAAAATGAAAAAATGGGAAAATTTCAAAATTTTACCCGTAATTGTTGATTAAATTGGGCATCTGGAGAAGAAGCAATATGAACATCATAGGAGATTCATGGAAATAAAAGTAAACCACTCCGGTTAAACACAGATGATGCACTCTATTGACAGTGACTGCCTACTACAAACAAGTGTATATCATGGCTAAATCTATAATAAACTTTGTTCTCTCAACTTTATAATACAGTCAACCTTGTTATCCACACATTTGTATTTATGAATTTCTTATACAGTAATGCGAAAAAGCTGAATTTTACATTAGATTCTATAATCGTGAAAAATCGCTAAAGAATGAGAGTCAAAACGGGAAATTTATATTTATAAATTGCCAAATACAGCATAATGTTAAAAACCGTTAGTCAAAATATGAAATTTAGCATTAAAAGTCAGCAAATAGTACTGTAAAGCATCATACTAAAAATTACCAAAGAACCAAAGTCAAATTTTGAAACTTAGATAGATGCTGCAATTAAATATGAAAAAATTGGGGACTTTGTCCACAGTAGAGACTCACCAGGTAATAATAGGAAAAAATTTTCCGTATTTGGAAATTTGGCATACATAGCCATTTTCATGAACAAATTAATCGCAGATAACGAGAGATTACTATATAGCATCTATGAAATAATAAACTATTCTCATATGAATACAGTATAGTACTGTATATCTAATTTACTTTTTAAGATAACAATATGACCAGAAGACAAAAATAATCTTTTGTTGTAAAAAAAAACTGACAAAAAAACATTTATAGCCTTGAAACTTGTACTGTCAATACTCTCATTACAGTATCTAGTAATTCTACTGACTTTAAATCATTTAATTATTGTCCAAGAAATCATGGAAAACTTACAAGTTCATTATTCTTCAAAATATCTGTAAAAAGGGGATTGGATGAGGAAGAATAGCTGCTATTATCATCTGAAGAAAGTGGCCTGGTGACATCAACAGATAGTCCTGGATTGGTGACGATCATGGGATCACAATCAACAACAAAATTTTCTGAAAATATCAAGTTGATATTTGTAATCAGATGAGAAATTTACAATAATATAATGAAGATATTTCTATGAATAATAAACTACAGTACACTAAATCTCCTCAATGTATACAGCAATGAAAAGTGTTCAGATTCCTATACTGTACTGTAGTTCTTTCGCACTTGGGTAACCACAACTTCTGTTTTCAAGGTTATAAAATTTTGGGAAAAGTGTATGAATGTTACATCAACAATGCTAGAACATTTGTTATACTGCTGGTCTTCCAATCACTGAAGGGAAGCAAAACTTTGGTGGGTCAAAATTTCAGAGGGGGACTTCAAATAAATACTGTTCCAATAATTAACATATCTGCAACACAGTTGTCCTTTGACAGGCAAAGTTAAGCAATATTGGGTTTAATGAACATTTAAAGTCTGGGGTGAACAGCAATTATTCACTATGCAGTCTAAGAAGCAAATAAAATAAAAAAAAAAGATATGTAAGTCAAGCTTTATATTAAGTGAAATGACAGAATTCATTAACCGGATTTAATTTTCCATTTACCGGTACCATATTGTTTTTCTTTTTATGGGAGGCGGAAAAATCTGTCACATTTCTGATGTACGATTCCATCCCCACAGAGCATGTTACATATAAGAAACTTCAAAAGGCTTTTAATGACCCTGTAACTCCCCAAAAAACAAGATCTTTGAGTTTAAGAAACTTCATAGGGCTCAGAGAGCCATATGGAAACAATATATAGCATCATAATTTCTGAGCCAACAAAAACTGCAATATCACAAGAGCAATTTCAGCTGCCTATTCCTAATATTTTACAGCTAAACTCATTGGTTAATCAAAAACACCACACTCTCTTTGTAACTCAGCTGTTGCAGGCTGAGCTCTCTCTCATTCATAGCTTTTTAAAGTGGTAGGCGAGACTTATGAGCATTAATAACTCTAATGATAATAGATCCACTCCATTCAATTAAGAAGCCTGGGTTAAAGCAGATCAAAAGCTTTTCACCATAGTAACTTAGATGAGTTTGTCTCGGTGAAATTGAACAAAGATATCCAGGAACTGTTAAATGTGGCTCCAACCTGAAACCCCCAACGATGACATTTACTACAGAAGGTGGCTCACTTCCTCTGATTCACAGGAACTGAAGATCTCCTGAGGCAAGTGCACATCCCTTGTGAAGTACTATGAAAAAATTATCCTCTTGTAAGAGCTCCTGGATAGTCTCCAACTAAGAGGGCACAATGACTTTGTGAGCTTGTGCCTTGATATGTGGGTCCCAACCAGAAGAGCCAATAGATTATGGCACCACTTAGAATTCTGCCAATGAAGATCCACTTGGATTGTGGCACCCAGATCATCCTGAACCCTGAGGTGATTAAAACACTGTCTATCATTTAGCACATCAGCCTGAAAAGAGGGAAGATGTAGGCTACTCATCTACTGTACATGGTTCGTCCCACGGGTGCTGAAAGGCTTCCCCCCAGAGAACTTGAATCTGGATCTGAGTACCACATGGCTAACACGTCAATCACTGGTGTTCCCATGGGATATTATAATCTTCCCTCAATGTACCTAAGTATTTTACCTGCTGCTCAGGCATGAAATTTTATTTTTCTCAGTAGGTCACAATCCCCATATCAAGACAAATGGAAAGAAAATGACCTTTGTCCTAAAGGTTTTATCAAGATTTTTGTCTTCCTTTGTATCAGACATAATTGATGCCAGATGACTGGCAATATCCCTCTTTAAAATTGCAGAGGGCTTCAATGTAAAATCTCCTATGTACAACTTATAGATCATAGAATTCTTTTAAATGGTTTTTAAATGAAAAAAAAAATTATCAAGAAATAAAAAAGTAACAAGAGTTTGAAGTAACTCAAAATTAATATCGTTTTAATGGGGCTGAGTCACACCCTTAAAGCAAAAACTTACAACTATTTGCCATGCCTGCCTATACCTTTGAAAGGGTAGGGTAGGCCATATTAGAGAAAAAGCTGCAGTTCAAACTACTCATATGTAGCCGGATAACTACTGTACACTGATAATTCGATTTGCGAGTTTAATTTGTTCGGAGATGTAGCAGCAGAACCTAAGAAAATAGTCATCTTGGCCAGATAGTTCATACAATTCGCAATTTAACCTCATCAGTTCTGAAATTATTTTCAGAGCCCAGATTAGTAGTGTGATGGGAACAGACACACTACACTACACCTCATTATTAATCATTGCCCCCAAAGGTTGATCATTGATTGATTGATTGATTGATTTAAAGTTTTCAGGCATCCTGACATCTGAGGTCATTGACGCCGGTAACATTTAATTTATGTATACAAAAATATTTAATCTGAGAGCTTTTGTACCATTCTTTTGCCTTGGGCATAGGTAGGTGGCGACTTCTTTCAAAGCCTACCCCTCTGGAGGTACTACCACCTACACTGAAATCACTATTCAATACCTTACAATTGTTAGAGGCAGAGCTTAGATTAGCCGTAATCTGGGCTAGGACAGCTGCAGCATGATACAACCTTCATTCACCTGATCAGCCAATGTTACAGGCATATTGAAAAATCTGTAAACCTAGCATTAGAGGTGCAATAAGGCATGACACATTACCACTCAATGCACAAAAGGGTTGCTTATTTACACTTAATCCAGAAGGGAAGGAGGGATTTACTGATCTGTCTCCTGCAACTTGCCTTCTATCAATGGTATGATTCAGGATTACGGATAAGCAAAGGTTTCCCATTAAAAAAAAAACTGGACCAAACTGAGAAATTGAAGCTTGTGATGAAGAGTTTGATTCTCTAATGCGCTGAGAACCTCACTTTCAAGGTTTGCCTTCGAGTTCTTTCTCTCTTCATCTTCCTGTATTGCAGGCTGAACTCTGTATTATAGGTACAGTACAGTATAGGTTAAATTGCTTGAGCCAAGTAAGAATCAGCTAATTTCTCAGTTTATTTACCATATGAAATGGGGGCTTCTCTGCATATGTGCTATTGACTCGTTTGCCAACACTTATTATGCTAGAGTTAACCCATGACGAGCTAGCAGCAAAGCTTACGAGAGAACTGCATACATTGTCAACTGAAACAATGAAAACTATTGACTTTTCGTTGAAACTGTTCACCCATCAAAATTCAAGGGAATCATATGATATACCTTACCATCCACAAAAGTAATGATGATGTTGTTTAGGAGCAATTACTTGAAGCTAGTGGAGGGATATTAGGGTCAGAGTACCCACTCGGTTGTCTTTTACAGTGATTAGGATTGTGGCTTGCAAGGGTTTAGCAGCAGAAGGGTCTACAGTAATTGAAGAATTTACAGCTCTGAAAGAGGCTTTTGAATCTATAGTGTGCAGCAAACTTTCAGAATCTTTTTTGAAAGAAACACTATTAACACTAGACTCAATTTGGGAAGGAAGTTAGGTTAGGTTTGGCAGTTGGATTCACTGGACTTCTGAACTTTAACAAAGGAAGCTAGCAAGCTAGCAATGTAAAGAGCTTATGTGGCTCCTCACTATCAAAAGTTGATTGATTATGTGAATTGTCTAAAGGTGGAGGCCTGTCACTATTATCAGGAAGCCTATTTTTTTCTAGCTTTTCCCCTAAACAAGCAGGAAGTTTCCTTTGCACTTTCAACTGTTAACTTGACCAGCCAGGACAGCATAGAGATATACTTTTCCATGAGAGGCACTGTGAGGCACTCGCTTTTCATATCTGTTACTCAAATCATAGTATAGCCCGAAACGATACACAAAGGGAATGCGGATCATGATCTCTTACAAACTATTCCTGTGCACACTCCATGAAGTACAGTGATTACTAACAAAACAGAGCAAGAAATTTTAATGCGTTTTAATACGTAAACAATCTGGAGAGGTTTGATCACTACCAACACAGCGGACAAAGACATTGGCACACTAGTTATCAATTACTGCTAAAATGTTCCTTCCTTATTAAGGGCAAGTATTCATTGAAGGGGAAAAAAAATGTGAAAATTTGTAGCAAAATTATAACTTTACAGGTAAATGTTGATTAAATCCAGCTTATTTAGAACAAGCTATATGAACATCAGGGAAGGTTCATTGAAATGGATAAAGCATCAGCTTAATCCATTTATGATCAACAGTTATTAGCCTTTAAATATAAAACCAGGGTTTGTACTTATATTAGAATTTCAAGCAAATTTTCAGGAGAACAGTTCAAAATAAGACAAATCTACTTTCATCATTCATACTATGTGATGTGAAGGTAACCCAGGCCTTTACTCAATGCCCCTTAGAGTTATAATTAATTTAACAGAAGTAAAGCACAACCATAGAATATGCATAAGTGAAAGATCAAAGATATTAAGATGTTATCATTAAACGAATTAAGCATTAGTTGTTATGAGTAACCTTAAAACCACCAGTAAAGTTTCAAGCACTGTAAGCAATAATACAAATATTACTGTATCACAGTACCTTCATCAACTTCCACACATGATAAAGGATCAATTGGTTCACCTGGGCACCCTTCATCTGCTCGATGAGGAATCTGACCTTGACCATCTTCTGCTGCAGTGAGTTGCTCATTTCTACCATCAACATCGAGTTCATCCGTTAAGCCATCTAACAGGCTCATTTCATTTTCCACTTTGACAGTCACATCATTTACTCCTTTCTGTCCTTGGCCATTTCCAAAATGACCTTCCATTAGCATCAAGTTGGTTTCTGTCTTTCCTGGATTATTTTCATCTTCACCATAATCAACTCCACATGTGTTAGACTGCAAAGAAGCAATCATAATTAAGTGAATCAAAGCTCTAAATACTGGTAAATTAATTCTACTGACAAAAACTATAATAATAACTGCATATACAACACCGGGTCAGACATCTTTGCTATATTCTATGCTGTATTTAATTACCTTCTACTCTGACTGTTATTTCAACATAAAAGGATAAGGGTTGCTAATTCATTATACTCTGAATTAAAGATGGATAACCTTACATTATTCTAGCCAATAAAGTATAGTGCCTCCGTTCAAAAAATTCCTTAAGAGGATTAACACTGGATTATATTCTAGCACTTTATACAATTAATTAGAGTTCTCAACCACTAGGTAGAGCCATTATGACTGTATATAATGAACTTAACATGTCTACAGTATAAGATTTGGAATCCAAACTTCCAGTATACATTTTCAGCATCTTTTTCCTCAAGTTTGTCCAAGCTGTGGCATTATAAAGACATCTTTCAAGTAAATGATTTAACAGTTACTGACCGATTGGTTTGCAATTCTTGAACACATTTGACTACAAAAGGCACAAAGATTACATTGGGCTAGGGGCTATAAATGACAACTGAATGACAGCTAGGCAACGCTTGGCATTACAGTGAACACTGAAATGTCTGAATCACACACCATGCTTAGTGAGTGAAGTGGACGAGCTCAACTTCTGTGTAACATTTACTTTCTAGGTCTCCTGGGAACTGGAGGCTTAGATCCTGAATTAGCATTAAATTTACCCTACTGTTTAAAGTGGCTGTACAATTATACTGATTTTGTGCAGGCTATATGATAGCTGCACAATGCTAATATACAATACTAGGTCATGGTTTGAGGTATGGCAGCTTATACTTGAGGATGCCAACAAGAGAGTACAATACATTATATATTTTTCGTTTTTGCAAAAACATTTATGCTTATGGAATAGAAAATGCTAATCATCTGTGAATTGTATTATAGTATTAGGTGAAATATGCCATTTAGCCCTGGACAGGTATGTCCTCCCATGTGTCAAAAAAGATTTTTCCCATAAAATATTGTTGGTAATAATTGCAGATAATATCGACCTGCGAGACGCCAATATACTGCGTGCTTCAGTTGTGCTGGGATGCACATTCATTTAGGTCTCTCCTTTGTCCTATTTCAAAACTTGCTTGGGGTCGAGGTTGACCCTACAAAACCTAAATAGGGCGAGATAAAAAATCATAGTTTTTACATAATAATTTCATGTGCAATCATGTTTAAATTTTTATAAAAAGGGATTGTTACAGTGAATGAGGAAGGTGTATACAGCATGCATAGTATGGGTGCTGACTTAGATCCCATATATTGCCATGTAGTCTATTTTCCTTTAAATGCTAATTTGTTTACTTTTTTACGTTTTTTGTTTTCTTCAGCCATGGCCAAATGTCAAGTTTCTTTGGACTTTGACCAAATCAAAGTTAGCCAAGTATCTATCTATCTATCTATCTACCATGGCATTTCCCCCAATTTTTGTAGCCAACATAAAAAAAGAACAAATGGAGATTTTTCTTCTCATCGTTCCTCCATGCCTGACATGGGACTCAGTTGAGGTTGGTTGGTGCTGTTAGGGTGCCACAGCCCACCCTCCCCCACTTTTCATCATAAATGAAGCATCATATGCTGACTCCTCTATTGCCGCTACCTCAATGGTCACCAAGGTGACCCGAGGTAGTACCAGGACCTATCGGAACTGCATCATAATCACTCGCCATTCATTCCTATTTTTAACACGCTTGTTTGTTGCCTCTCTCACATATATCTTCCTGTCACCTAGAGGTTTCTTCACTCCATTCATCCACAAAAACCTTTACCTTCCTCTTGCACTTCTCCCATCAAACTCTTGCATTCATCACCTTCTTCAGCAGAAGGTCATTTTCCATACTCCCTACATGCCCAAACCACCTCCACACATTCATATCCAATCTAGCAGCTAATTTTTCGTCTCCGCCACTTTCCTTGGCCATAAATCCAATCCATACATCACAGTTGGTAGAATCCTTTCTCGTACAGAATTCCCTTTAAATTTATCCTTTACCCTCTATCCTTCACTGTCCCCAACACTTTGCATCCTTAATTCATTCTCTGACATATATCTGCTTCCACTCCACAATTTGCAGCAACAGCTGAACCCAAGTACCTAAACTGATCTACTTCCTCAAGTAACTCTCCATTCAACATGACATTCAATCTTGCACAATCCTCCTTTCTCATGCATCTCATAACTTTACTATTACCCTCATTAACTCTCAACTTCCTTCTCTCCCACATTACTCCAAACTGTCACTAATCGACACAGCTTCTCTTCCGAGTTTGCAACCAATAAACATCTGAAAACCACAACCAATTCACCTCCCATTCATGATCACTCATCCATCAGTTTCAATCCTCGATCAAGCACTCGGGCATTCGCCTCTCTTACAGCTTCATCAACAAACAAACTGAACAACCATGGCGATATCACACATCCCTGTCTCAGCCACACTCTCACTGGAAACCACTCGCTCACTTCCTTTCCTATCCTAAGACACAGTTTAATGCCTATGTATGACCTCTTCACTGCTTGTAACAACCTTCAATCAATTCCATATAGCTTCATCACATTTCACATAGCTTCCTTATCATAAGCTTTCTCCAGATCCATAAATATCAAGAATATGACATTATTGCATAGAAAATTCAGCCATTACCTATTTCATTTAGTTACCCGAAAAAAGAAAATTCTGCATGCATGACCGAGACAGCTCCCATGAAATATATTGCCCTGTAGGCTATTTCAATCTGGTTGGTATTTTTGGAGGCGGGGGCACATTTTCATTTTCCAACAGACATGGTCAGATGTCAAGTCTAGAACAAATCAAAGTTGGCCCATTAAAAAAAAATCACACCTCATTTCAGGGTATGAGCTATAGAGCTCTAAATACATGCTGGATTTCAACAAGTGTTCTTCAAACATTAAAAATGCTATACTGTATACAAATTCGTTTAAATTTATTTTTATAAATATCATATTCACTAATAGATACAATGATTTTTATATCGCATAAGAACAAATGTCCTTTTAATGGACCCCTAATGTAACACTAAATTACATCTTAGTTATGTTTTTTTTACAAATTTCTGTTTCATGATAATATTTTGTTCTATAAAAAAAAAAGAATAGCCACTAGGTATTTCATTTGGTTACTAATTTTTTTTTTTAAATATTGACATAAAAAAAAATATATTCCTTTTTCTCTCTTTTCAGATTATAACCCATATGGGTTTGACCTTTCTGGCTGTCACTAATTATTCCTCAACTAATCAGGGATATGTAAATCAATTTTTCTCGTATATATGAATATTTTAACTTAGTAAAAATATTTTAATATATTCTTTTTTTTGTATACTTATTTAGTTAATTTTTTTATGGGTTTTACTTAACTTTTCAGTAATGTTTAGCATTTTTTAAAGTACTTTTAGCTATTAAAAGAATAAAATATTGAGGCACAAATAAATTTTTTTGAGCTAGGGTCAAACTCGACCCTACAAAACCTTTAACGGTTGGTGAAATAACGATAAGTAATCAGGTTTAGAGTGACATTTATCCTAACTAAACATTGAACTTGCCCCACTTGTGTACATTACTGGAAGATGGTTTATGAAAATATTTGGAGCTAAAATGATTTACAGAGCATAATTCTGTAGTCATGAATTTCATTGACTGAGAACAATCATGCTTTGAAAGTGTACCTTTAACCCTGACCAAACCTTGCCTTTGTACGTAACCTCTGCCCTATGCAAAATTGCTTTCAGTCAATGAAATTCATGACTAAAGAATTATTCTTCTTCTTCTTTGTCTACATATTTTCCCACTTTATGTGGGGTCGATGTTTCTGGTCAGCTTTCTCCATCTATCTCTGCCCCACACCTCATCACCGGTTAATCCCTTTGATTGAAGGTCATCCTTGATACAGTCCAAAGCGAAGGTGGGTGGACTTTATCAAGGATGACCTTCGATCAAAGGGATTTAACCGGTGATGAGGTGTGGGACAGAGGTAGATGGAGAAAGCTGACCAGAAACATTGACCCCACATAGAAGTGGGAAAAGATGTAGACAAAGAAGAAGCAGAAGAAGAATTCTTTAGTCATGAGAACAATTTTGCATAGGGCAGAGGTTAAGTACAAAGGCAAGGTTTGGTCAGGGTTTAAGGTACACTTTCAAAGCATGATTTTTTTTTTTTTTTTGTGAGAAAAATGTTTAGCATCTTCATTTATAAAACATTCTAGTACTTTAATACATTGTACTTCTTGAATAGATGAGAGTAGTAATCATCACATTTGTACAATACATGTAGTCTGATTAGGATAACAAGTCTCAATTCAGAAATTCTACAAACCAAGTGCTATATGAGAGCATTTGAAACTGCATTTACTAGACTATTTTTAATACTGTATTGTGCTTGTTTAACCTGTATTCTATAATACTGTCATAATATAGAGTATGCTTGAATATGGTACTTTGTATGCCTGGCAAGGGTAAGACTGTTTCAAGATTAGTGTGGGTAAAAGAATTGTTTATGCACACTAAACCTTTTTCCATATATTTCCCTCACCTTTGGTATGAAATCAACTGCATATGAGTTATTACAGTACTTCAATTTAAATAAAAACAAACTGTTATTTAAAAATATTTCAAACTTTTCAAGGTCAATTTAAACATCTAAAATTCATATAAATACAGTTAGTTTCATGGATAATTGAAGTAAAACACAAATACCTACCTCATACATGGAACTGTCTACAAGAGCATGTGGTTGAAGAGACTGAGAATCTGCAAGCATTGAAGAGAATCAAATTGTATTTAAAATCATTCTGAATACAGTACTGTACATTCAAAAAATATCTATGCTTATCACTTCCTTCAGTTAAATTAATTATAAAAATAAAAAAGTTAATGTTAAGAAAAAAAGGTACTAAGTAAAAAGATGAAGTATTGATTCCTGCTCTAAGTGAAGGGATCATTACTTTATAATCACCATGAATGTATAATACAATAAGTGAACTTAAGAAGTTCCTCCTATCTTTCTATCAAATTTCAAACTACTGTACTCATGGAATTCGTTACATGAATATATACAATACCTGCTTTTAGTCCTTGTTAGCCTGATTTTAGATAATGCTAAATTTGTATAACTTCTTAATGCTTTTAACTCTTTTTGATGTCTTAACTTACCATATGCTGTCTCCCAATCTTCCTCCTTTTCTTTTCTTCTTCTCAACCTCTTAGATCTCTTCTTTTGAATATGTGACCCTTTCTTCATTCGAGGCATTTTCCAATGCAGTCTGTAAAAAATGAATCACAGAAAAGTTGAAATTTTTATTCTGCGAGCAATAGAAAAATATTGTTTTCCAGCCTTATAACTTGTCTTAATTTATCAAAACAGTTAAACACTTTAAAATATCTAACTTTTACTATAAAACAGTGCTCAGCAGCAAATGATAATTCATACCTTGCACCCACCCAGATACTATACAAATCTTAATATTCTTTCATGTTTCATCCATAAAAATTAATTATCTTACATACTTTCAATGACTGGAAAAGGAAAATTTATTTTCCTGATGGTTAGGTAATCAAACAGTTGAAACCATTCTCAATCAAAGTGAGTTCAAATATTACAGTATCTTATGCTGTAAACCATCAGGATTATTGAAAAATACAAATATACCAAGGAAGATACTAATCAGGCTTTACATATCTTGCATCTATGTCCCAGCTTCAGTTCTCATTCCACAGTGAATCTGATTACAGGCTGTAAATTTCCCGGTACCACATGAAAATTATTTCAACATTAAAATTCTGAAACAATGGGTCCTAGTATAACTGAAATTCCAGGGAAAAATCCCTAGGTGACAGAGCAGGGTCTAAAACAATTATCTATTGAGAAAATTTAAATTTAAGATGACAGGAAGAGATATTGGCGAGGCAAAAGGACTAAAACTGGTACATGACAAATTTGGAATAATTTGCATTTGTTTTGATACTAAATACAAACCCTTTCGCTATCTATTGGGGATTTTACTATTGGCGAAGCTGGATGACTAGCCATAAGACTTTGAATGAGGTGTAACTACCCTACTGCTAGTTAGCTGGGGGTTCAGGGGTAGCCAGCTACCCTGCTCTCACATACACACACACACACACGTGTTGTATCATCACTTTTGCTTTTTTCTCAGCCGAGAGCAGATGTCGTCTCTCTCCGCCTTCCAATGCATTTGACAGCCATTCAACTTATACTTTTTAGATTTTGTTTTTTTTCAGGTGTGCTTGCCTCTTGTTGCCGTTCATCATGGGGGCTTTTCCAAGAACCGAGGGACGCTCCTGTGGTACATGTACCTTCATGTCCTCGACCAAGACCGACCCCCACTCACTATGTCCGGCCTGAAGAGGATGGCGTTGTGCGCAGGATGACACTTGTGAGCAATGTCGTGAGTGGTCTTCCTCCCAGTGAGAGAGATTTGGGCTGCGGCGCAAGAAGAAGTCTAAGAGAGATTCTTCGCACTTCGGGGTCTTCCTCGAAGTCAAAGAAACCTCGGACTTCTCCTTGACCCCCCGATCTCTTCCTGAAGCTCCTGCTCGATCGGTTTCCTTCGGAGACTTGTCGAACAGGAATATTGTTGCTTCCCCCTAGAGAAGCAGCGCTACCCTTACCCTCGGGGGAACTTTCTCTTATGATGATATTTTGCATTTTTGGCCTTCGCTGGGTGTTGTGGGTCTGCCATCAAAGGAACGCTTGTTAGAACTTCTGCAGCTGGGCGATGAGAGGAAGCGAACTTCGGCCCCTTCAAAGGTAGAAGACCCCATACCAAGGTTCTCGTCCCTGAGAAGTCTCCCAAGACTGCCTCCGCCGTCGCCTGCCGCCAAACACCGCACTTCTCCTCCTGAGTTCGCTCAGCCTACGGAGGAGGAGCAACGTCCGAGGCATGTTCCTGCTTCTCCAGGTGGTCACCTCTTTCTTTTGCTAGTGAGGTCCTCCCCGACATTCCGTCGCTTGAGAGATCTTCTAGACGTCATCCTGTGTCTCCTCAGCCTTCCAGTCCTTCAGAGCATGACTCCCCTGCCAAGGATTCTCGCCAATGAGGAGCTCAGCACGTGACCTTGTCACCTTATCATCTTCCTGCTGCCAATGATAGGAGTTCTTATCGCCTTACAAGGGAACTCTACAGCACCTCGTCAACAGAACGCTTCCCACGCTGCATTTCCCGATATTCGCCTTCTCCAGAGATCGACAATCTTTTCGTTCTCCTCGCCCGCATTCCGAATACTTGCAAGTGTACGATCGCCACTCGTTTCGTCATGCCGCAGCTAGGGACTACCCTCCTGCTTACATTGCCATTCGGCAAGCGTCCACCCTTTTCGCCCACAAGACCATCATCGTCGTTGGGACTGGGACCCTGCTTTTCGCGACAGCTCGCCAACGCATCACCTGATTGCTACCATGCGTACAGACCATCATCGCGTAATCATCATCAACCTGCTTATCCCCAGTGTATCCAGTAACCTGCTCGTGACCTGCAGTCCATTCCTGATCGCTCGCCACGCTACCAGGATAAGCCCCCTTTAAGACCACGGACGAGGGATCCTGGCTTCGAACATGGGGATGAAGTATGCTCGCCCAGAGCTTCCAAACCAGCGCGCTCAGTTACAACACGTACCTATGAATTGACCTCTTCTAGATGTGTTCATCTAGACACGAAACACGTCACTTCTGCTCGCGACCTACCTGCAGCTCACGACGAGGCACCTGCCATCCACCCTACGCATCACCTTCCAGCACAGATACAGTGCAGCCCAGCAAGAGTTCCAGCGAACATCAGTCGCCCGGTTCCTTTTCTAGCCAACGATACGGATGTCGAGATGGTCCATGTTTTTGTTACTGTCCATTCTTCAGCTCGCTCTTCCAAGCCAAAGCGAGAGCAATGCCAGTCCCTATCTATTCAAGTAACCGACCTCACTCCCCTCCTTTTCACGATCTCCAAGGAGCCAGTCTCCATTAAGGAGCCTACCAAGCGAGATCCCCATCCCTCCATCTTTTGGGAAGGACTCTTCGTGGTTCAATGCCTAGACTTGCAGGAACAGCCCATACAACTAAGCAGCCAGCGGTAGCAAGTACCCGGAATATCCCATTGGAGAAGTTGGTGTCATTCAGCGCTTCCTCTCCTCTGTCTGACCCCAGACAGAAAGTCACGTTGCCAGCCCCGTCCAGGGATCCTCATCTCAGATGGCTGTCCCCCTATTAAGAAGATGCGAAGAGCTGCAGGAGTGGCGTGTCCAGTATAGCAAGAATTCTCGCAGATGCAAATGACACCAGTTCTCACCAACAAGAAGAGGAAACTGAGGAATCCGACTCCTTCTCAGGGAGACATACTTCACCGCCCTACAAGCCAGGGCTCTCAATCTCCGCACGAGATCACTCTTACGTACAACTTTTGGCTCTCTGATTGAAGTGGTCCCTCCAGAGTTACGTCCCATCTCCAAAGATGTGGAACACTCGAAAGCTTCTTACCCGAGATGGATAGGTCTCCAGCAGGCAAAAGGTTTCCTCCAGACCATCGGTCCTTGAAGAATTCCTTCCTCCCTGGAGTGAAAGCAACACAAAGACGGTGTTCAAGAACACTGCGGACAGATGGCATATCCAGAAGAGCGCTCGCAAGACCACCTTGGCAGCACCAGGTACGTCAACAAGAGACGTTCTTTTGACCATTCTAGATGGTGGATAGTAGATTGAGACTGAGGAGCCTACTATCTACGTCATCCCTACTCAGATAGTCTACCAGCATATTCTTTCTACCCGGACTGAAATGGCTTGAAAAGCTATGAGTTGTTTTCCATACCCCCAGAGGATTCCACAGGTAATTGGCCGAGTTGCGTGAAGAGTACCTCCTTGCTTGTCTGTGTACGACACCACTATAATGTTGCTACTCCTTAGTCCTACGAAGTGTCCTGCAAGAGGCTGATGGAATTCTTTGAAGGAGAGAAAGACTGCCCTCATTCCGGGGGGGTTTATATGGCACTGCAGCTCGAATTCGAACCAGAGTCCAGATGCTGTGAGATGCAACAGGTGAGCCCTCTCACCCTTCTTTTTTATGCATCTATGAAGAACAACAAATTCAGGGGAAGGAGGAAGGAGAGGGTCTACTCCCCAGAGCAGATTGCTGTCTGACACCCACCCTCAGGTCTCTTCTGCTCTAGACCTACCAGCACCGAGATGTTTGGTGAGTTGAAGTGCTGTGAAAAAAAGGAGAAACTCTCGGAGGATGATCGGTCGAACTTGAGACTGCCTGCTTCACCACCTGAACTAGGTCTAGGAACCAGGGAGCCTCTCTCGAGAACAAGACTGTTCCTTTGGCTAAGTGAACTGCCAAGGAAAGGGAGGGCCCAGGAGGATGTCACCTAGTGCCCCTCCTTGTGCTTGACTTCCTTAAGGAAGTGGGCGCTGTCCGCATATCGGACCAACAATTGGCCCGAGAAAGAAAAGCTACCTTCATTTGAAAAGGAATTTGCTGTTCTTCGGGAAAAAAAGACCAACTGCGAGGCGTGCGTTGATGAGGCTATAGCTGATAAGGCGCGTCTATGCGTAATCTCTTCTCCGCTTGCACAGGTAAGGTATAGTCCACCTGCGCGCAGCACACGCTAAGAAGGTAGAACTCGCCAGTTACTCTAAAGGATGCTTCTTGCAGCCGCGATTCTTGTTGGGAAGTTTCGCACAAGAGAACACTACGCATAGCAGAGGCGAAGTGCACACCTTCGTCAGGCAGACGAGCTCTCCCGACCACCTAGCTAGGTGGTAGGGTGCACCAGCTGCAAAATACTTGTCAGCTATATTTCGGCTAGTGAATTCCCTAGCAGATCCCTTTGCATAGGAATCTGACATCATTGGATGTGAGTCAGAGGATGGTGAGAGAGCATGAACGGAACAATGTGTCCCTCATTGAGTCCAGAGACCGACCCAGGTTTGGCCCAGTGGAGTATCCACCTCTGCCATTTAAATAATGGGCAACCTAGATCGGATGCAGATGTCCATCCGGCGGAGGTCAACCACCCACCTCACTAGTGCTCGGTGAATGGGTGCACAACACAGCGTAAGACTCCCTCCACAGACTCGGATCTGTGCCCACGCCAAAGTGGAATGGACTAGAGTACTCTCGCATGACCTTCCTCCTGCAGAAGCCTGGCGGGTAGAGTTATGCGCTCCTACAGGAGGAGGCATTTGCGCGTAAAAGGCAATTAAGGCTGTGGGAGACAGATTGTACTAGCAACCTCTCCGTGAGGAAATAATTTTCCCCTCTGATTTATCAAAAACTGGGATGGGTTCTGGGCTATCCAGTCAGCTAACTACCCAGTAGGGTAGGCAACACTTCACAGGGAATTTATTAATTTTAATAATAATAATCCTTTTAACAATTTTAATAAATGATTATTTTAATCATTTTACTAATACTGTAATAATAATTTCAATAATACTGTAATAATATTTCTTTGTTTCCGATCAGCAAAACTGGCATAAGTTTCAGATGTTCCCTCCCAGAAAATAGATTAGCTTATGCTAAATTTCGGAGTTTAAGTATTTTAAATACTAAGATGGCCGATCTGAAAGTTAGGAAGAACTGCAGGGAATGAAGGGAGTCTACAATACTTAAGAGTAGACTACCTATGTTTGGTTATGGGAAGGCTATGAGAATGGTGTTCTAATTTTATTTTGGTACATAGTCCTTGTTGGCAGAAAAAGATTGTTTGCTCGCATGCAGTTGCGGAAATGTAACTTCTGTACCTCCAGGTAAGTGTTCAACAACGAGCCAGAGCCCGCTTGCGGGAATAATGCACGTGCGACAAAGCTCAACATCATTGCAAAAAGAAATAGTTAGTCAACTAGCTGTAGCATTGTTAACACGTTCATGAGCATGTGTGCACCCATCTGCCAACAAGCGGAGAATAGTTACACCTCACAAAAGCTTTAACGGCTGGTTTCAGCTATCAGCAAAATAATACTCCTAAGTAAAATACGGAGGGTTTGTATATAGTGCAGGAACAAAATACTTTTATCAATACAAGTAAGCTATAATCAAATTGAGAAAAATGCATGAATTAAAAATAGCCCCAGGGAACATGGTTTGAACTGTGGTCATTATACTATTACTGTACGTGAAAAATTGAAATGTCCCAGGGTCTGTACATAGAGCATTAGCTCATACACAAAAGATATATATAATTAATGACTCCCACATAAAAGCAATTAAATTAGGAGAATATTTCATATCTATGAACACAAAACAAAAAAATATCCAAAAGTAAAAAAATGCAGCAATTCAACAATCGTATGTTACTGTACTTGAATATCTACGACTATTTTAACCTGCATCTGTGTACGGCTGCAAAGGATTTCCAAAAATTCTCAAAAGAAAATAAAAAAAAAAATGAAAAATTTTCAACTAACACTAGGAACTTTATTTCCCACCAAGAAAGTTTTTACCTTGGCTTCAAAACCTTAATGAACTACCTATATACTGTACTGTGTATCTCCTTTGAGAACCAGAAAATAAAGATAATGAACCACCTTATGGGTTAGTTCTCTTAATGTCTGATTTCAGATAAAGGAATAACCACAGAATCACATAACATAATACAAGGTGTGAGATACCTTCAGCAATGTATCTGGACATCCAAATATTAGAATTCCAAAGAACATAATAAAATAATGTTAATTTAAATTTCTTCAATTATTTATCCCAGTAATCAAGCATCATTCCTTAAATTGAAGCAACTTACACTAGCCAATGTTTTCATACAGTAATCATGAAGTGGATTTTGATCATGAAATTAAAACGTGGAAAAATCAGTGGCCATATCATACCAGTGATCATAGAAGTAGCTCCTGAAATCAAAAGGATAGCAAAAATGGTATGAAAACTATCAGTAATTTTTTTCTATACAGAAACCTGGTAGTAATCTATATTGCAAGAGAAGCTTACTTAAAGGATATACAGAAGACTTCAAAAATGATCAGAAGAGATCAATAGAGGCTCGTCATATGAAAACAAAAACAATATTCATTATACAGAAAGCATAACTCTATAAAAAAGTAGGAGTTCCTATTAGGAAACATGCATGTTACTTCACCATAACATTTCAATGGAACATAACCTTCAAGTAACTTGAGGAATGGACATACTTTACTCTTACTGGTAGTGCCTATGCTCGTCCTTGTAAGAACGAAGCATGGGTAACGGGCGCTGGTACATGTGCTTGTTCTCATGAGAACTGAGCATAGGGAGCTAGCGCATGTGTTCGTTCTCGTGAGAACTAAGCACATTAGCAAGTACACGAGCTTCCTGTTCCAGGTAGGTCCATTGTCTTGGCACAATGTGTTGTAGGAGCTGAGCTCCTCAACCTTCCCTCAAGCCCTTTAAAAGGTTTGTCTCGTCCAGCCACCATTCCAGATCAAGTCTGGAATCCTAGCCTATCAGAACTAATGATATAATGATAGAGGAGGATCGCTGCCTTGCAACCATTGTCTCTTCAGTTACCACTGAAGGAACGCAGGTGGAGAAAACCCTTCGGAACAAGACATTCCAGGGAGGCTAGGTGTCCAAGCAATTTCAGCTAAAGCTGTGCTGGTAAATGGGGCTGTTGAAGGAGAGGGAAAGCCACCTCTCAAAATTGTACCAATCTGTCTCGAGATGGGCAGACTTTTCCTATAAATGTGTCAATGTCCATACCGAGATAGAGTAGTCCTGTTATGGCACTACGATCGACTTCTAACAATTCACCACAATCCCCAGATCATAACAGAACGAAAGAAGCTTGTATCGGTGGTGAAGGAGGTCATCCCCTGAGTCTGCCAAGATCAACGAATCGTCTAGATAACACAGAAGACAAATGTTGGTGGCGTGTACCCATACAGATAGTAGAGTAAAAACTCTTGTGAAAACCTGTGTGGCAGTTGAGAGACTGAAGCAAAGAACTTTTGAATTGGTATACAGTACTCTGCTCGCTATGACAAACCAGAGATACTTCCTGGAGTAGAGATGGATTGGGATCTGAATGTGCACGTCCTTTCACTCGATTGTCATCATGAAATCTAACGGCTTGATCGCCTGCCTAAATATGCCTGGAGTCTCCATCTTGAATAAGGTTTGTAAAACAAACTCACTCAGGGCTGAGAGGTCTATGACTGGTCTCCAAATGACTTCTCTACAAGAGAGTCAACTGAAGAAGCCTCTTTGAGAGCGCCATTCTCCAGCCTTGCCTGAACTTCTACCTGAAGGGTCATTCCTTCGCTGATCCCTGGTGGTAAAATGATAACACCGCTGAAGAGGGAAAAGGTTGATGAAAGGGAGGCGGTAGCCGAACCAAAGAACATCCACAGTCCACTGTTCCACACCGTGATACTGCCACATCATCCACTGAGGTTGCAAGCATCTTCCCACAGGTGGCCTCATATGAGGACTGCCATCACTAGTGGAAACATTGGCCTCGCTTTCCTCTCCTTCATTGGTTGCGTCCTTAACCTTGTCTGCTCTGAAAGGGCTGCTGCTGTTCCATGCCATGCCTCAAGCTGGAAGGGGCGGGACAGGGGTCCTTCCTAGGAGAAGGCTTGTGTGCCTTTCTATAAAGAGGCAACAAGCTCAAGCAGAAGCAGCTGGAAGTGGAGGCGGACTGTGCAAGCCGAAAGGACACCGATTGGTGCAAAAACTGAGTTCTGTCTCACCTTTCTCTATTAATCAGATATCGCCTCTACCTTTTGTGTAGGGAACCAAGAAGGATCCTTCCCTGATGTATTATGGAAATTCCAGATCTCTTGACAGCCAATCTTCTTGTGAAACCAAGAGGTCACGGCATCATGCCTCTTCAAAATCCAGTTCACCCACTGGCTGGCGGACTGATTTGTAAAATACTCCACCGCTTTGGCCCATCAAGACACTGGTTGGCGGACTGATTTGTAAAATACTCGACCGCTTTGGCCCATCAAGACAATGTTCTTAAATGCCTTCTACTCGTTAGAGTTCGCCAAGTCCTCGTTGTCAGCCAAGAAGCCGACATTAGCCAGTGGTTGATCCATAAAGAGGGCTGAAGAGTGGCCATCGAGTTGCTTTCCATGTTAATGGCCTCTGTCCTTGTAGACGTGATATGCTGTGCTGCTAGACTGCCTACTGGTATGCCTGAAGTCAAAAGAGGAAACTGCAGGATAGAGAACAGTGATACTGAAACTTTGATCTCTGCTTCATGAGCATGTTCTTCCAGAAACCAAAATAATTTCCGATTGTTGGAAGGTGTATTTGAAGGTGAAAGATCACGATTTCCAGCATTACACTGTTAACCACAATGTTAACCTTATTATTTCTGATGATGTAAGCATACATATAAACACTATTGAATTGCAGTTGTGCATTCTCAAAAGGAGCCTGCTACCAAGATTCAGTAACCAGAAATCATTGTATGAAAGCTATTTTGCTGTGTACAGTGAACCCTCGCTACTTCGCGGTTCGACAATCGCGGATTCACCACTTCGCGGGGTTTTCCCATAACCCATATATATATATATATACATATCGCGGATTTTCCGGAAAATTCGAAAATACCGCGAAATCTGAAGACAACCAAATACGATATTTTGTTACCTGTAATTCCATTAATACTGTAATTAGTAATATCTGTTCTTACTGATTGTTCATTGCATTACATATAATATATAATTCGGCACAGAAAGAAATAAAACACGAAAAGAGAATGTGATCATACGATAATTCAGTACTGTATACAGTACGTAGTAAAATTAAATCGAACATGAAACGCAAATCAGATGCAGTCATACCATATTAGAATGGTGTGTACTGTAATGGATGTGCTTTTTTTCCATGAATCTTTTGTATGTATACGTACGTAGTACAGTACTGCATCCAATAATATTCTTTGTTGCAAAAATCACATTTCGAATAAGCGTACGAGAGAGAGAGAGAGAGAGAGAGAGAGAGAGAGAGAGAGAGAGAGAGAGAGGGGCGTAAAATAGCGTACGTAAAGCTGTATTATTATTATTGTTATTATTATTATTGTTGTTGTTGTTAATAAAATTATTATTGTTGTTGTTGTTAATAAAATTATTATTGTTATTATTATTATCATTATTATTATTATTATTACTGTACAGTACTATTATCATTATTTATTATTACAGTAGGTCCTCGGGTTACGACGGTCCCGACTTACGCGGTTTCGCCGTTACGAACGCGCCCCATAAAAATATAAAAATAATATTAAGCGTCGTTCCGTCTTGCACCGTTAGCGTCGTAAGCGACGTAAACAATTGCGAACTAGTTACTAGCGCGCGGTGGATGAATACGCTTTGCGGTGGTTGTGGGCGAGGAAGACGGCGTCGCTCAGTTCCACTCATACGCCATTTTTGGTTGTGATTGCCTGTTCTTTCTCTCACGTGTTTGATCGTTTTTTTGAACTTTTTGCCCTTCATTATGGCTCCAAAGCGCAAGGCAGATTCTTCTGATGGTAGTGCATCGAAGAAAAGGAAGGCCATCACCATGGAAGTGAAATTAGACATTATTAAGCGGTCTAAAAATGGTGAAACGCCAACGAACATTGGCCGATCGCTTGGCCTTAGCCGTTCGACCGTGGCTACTATCCTTAAAGATAAGGAGCGCATTGTTGAACACGTAAAAGGATCTGCTCCAATGAAAGCAACAGTGATAACGAAACAGCGTAGTGGTTTAATTATCGAAATGGAAAGGTTATTAGTGCTTTGGTTGGAAGATCAAAATCAACGGCGTATTCCAGTGAGCTTAATGGTTATTCAAGAGAAGGCTAAAAGGTTGTTTGAAGCGTTGAAAAAAGAAAGGGGGGGAGAAAGTGAAAGTGAAGAGTTTTCGGCTAGTAGGGGTTGGTTTATGCGATTTAAGGCTCGGGCCAATTACCATAATCTTAAAGTGCAAGGTGAAGCTGCTAGTGGGGATGAGAAAGCAGCAAGTGAATTTCCTAAAGCGTTGGCTGAGATAATTAGGGAGGGGGGTTATTCTGCTTATCATGGTGTTTGGAGGAAGCTATGTCCTCAATTTGTTAATGATTTTCATGGGTTTGAGGACACAGTTGACCATGTTATCAAGAACATTGTTGCCCTGAGTAAGGAAACCGATTTGGAGATGGAGGTTGATGATGTTACGGAGCTGCTAGAATCTCATGGAGAGGAGTTATCTGCTGGGGACTTGATACAACTGGAGAAGCAGATCATAGAGGAAGAGGAAGAAGCCCCCACCCCAGACCCTAAGGCTTTCACAAGGCAGGGCTTGTCAAAAGGTTTTGCCGAGATACAACAAGCATTGGCAACTTTCGAGGCTCAAGATCCCAACATGGACAGGTTCACCAGGGTTTCCAGAGGTGTCATGGACTTACTGCAGTGTTATAAGGAGATTTTGGATGAGAAGAGGATCCTCTCTGTCCAGTCTAACCTGGAGCGGTATTTTAAGAAAGTAGAGAGAACTGCACCCTCTACATCAGCTGCCTCTACTACTCCAGATTTGCCTGCAACAGAGCCTCTACCATCAACCTCAGCTGCCTCTATTGCTACAGAGCCTCTGCCATCAACCTCAGCTGCCTCTGCTTCTCCAGCTTCTCCACCACCTCTTGTAGGCTCTTCACCTCCAGACTCGCCTGCCCCAGCTTCTCCAGCATCTTCTGTCTCACTTCCAGAGAATCCTGATTCACCTGCCCCAGTTTCTCCAGCATCTTCTGCACCTTCCTCTCCACAATAAACCAGTCTCTCCGTCCCTTGCAACATCCCTTCCAGTGTGCAAGCCAACCATAGGAATAAGGTAAGGAATTGTTCTCTTTTTTTTTTATTGATATTTACTTTAATTCATGTGGTAAGGAATTGTTTTCTTTTTTTTTTATTGATATTTACTTTAATTCATGTGGTAAGGAATTGTTTTCTTTTTTTATTGATATTTACTTTAATTCATGTGGTAAGGAATTGTTTTCTTTTTTTTATTGATATTTACTTTAATTCATGTGGTAAGGAATTGTTTTCTTTTTTTATTGATATTTACTTTAATTCATGTGGTAAGGAATTGTTTTCTTTTTTTTATTGATATTTACTTTAATTCATGTGGTAAGGAATTGTTTTCTTTTTTTATTGATATTTACTTTAATTCATGTGGTAAGGAATTGTTTTCTTTTTTTATTGATATTTACTTTAATTCATGTGGTAAGGAATTGTTTTCTTTTATTTTATTGATATTTACTTTAATTCATGTGGTAAGGAATTGTTTTCTTTTTTTATTGATATTTACTCTAATTCATGTGGTAAGGAATTGTTTTTTTTTTTTTTATTGATATTTACTTTAATTCATGTGGTAAGGAATTGTTTTCTTTTTTTATTGATATTTACTTTAATTCATGTGGTAAGGAATTGTTTTCTTTTTTTATTGATATTTACTTTAATTCATGTGGTAAGGAATTGTTTTCTCTTTTTCTAATATTGTTTTTATGTCATTTGATACATTTTATTATAGTACAGTATACAGTAATACTTTACAGTACAGTACAGTACGTATATTTATGGTGTTCCGACTTACACGGAAATTCGGGTTACACCGCGTCTTAAGAACGGATCAGCGTCGTAACCCGAGGACCCCCTGTATTACGGTATTGTACTTAATCTACGTACGTTCGGTATGCGCGGGGCATCTTCTATGAGTAGGTAACCAACGCATCATAGTACACTGTAAGACGGGTTGTGATTGGTTCAAGCGCTGATAGATGACGAATCAGAACTCAAGTTTCGTTATCTAGCCTGTGATTGGTGTTTTGCCCGCATCTCCTACCCGCAGCATCAAAGTTCTCGCGGGGCTGGATCGTCCACTCTCTGTTACCGCGTATCGCTGAGTAGACGTTCTTAAGTGTGTGAATCTGTGCTGTGTGCGACTTTTTTAAGCTGAACTTTTTGTTACTGTAAATCCTACTGTAATGGCTCCCAAGCGTTCTGCTTCTCTTAAGGCTGGTATTGAGCCTAAACGCCACCGAAGGATGATGACGATAGCTGAGAAGGTTACGCTTCTCGACATGTTAAAAGATGGTAGAAGTTACGCGGCCGCCGGCCGCCATTTTGGCATCAACGAATCTACTGTTCGCTATATCAAGAAGGACGAGGCGAACATTAGAAAGACGGCTGCAATCACCTTTAGCAGATCAGCGAAGCGAGTCGTTACAACGCGTAATAAAACGATCGTACGCATGGAAGGTGCTTTAGCTGTGTGGATTGCCGACTGCCGGAAGAAGAACATAGCGTTGGATACGAACACCATCCAAACAAAGGCTTTGAGCTTATATGAGAATTTTGCTGCAAAGGAACCTAAAGACGACGACGGCAACCATGCTGAAGATGATGATGATGCAGATGATCCTCAACCAGGGACATCCACTGATTCCCAGCCTCAGAAACGTTTTTCCGCAAGCAAAGGATGGTTCGCTAAGTTTCAGAAACGCTTCGCCCTGAAAAGCGTTTCCCTGCATGAGGAGTCTGCTTCCGCTGACACTGCCGCTGCTGAAACTTACGTGAACCAGACGTTCAAGAATATTATCGCTGAAGGTGGATACAAGCCGGAACAAGTCTTTAATATGGATGAGACTGGCTTGTTTTGGAAGAGAATGCCGTCGCAAACTTTCCTGTTCAAAGAGGAAGCCAAAGCCTCTGGCTTTAAAGCATTCAAGGATCGCGTTACCCTCGTGATGTGTGGCAATGCTGCTGGATTTTTGTTAAAGCCGGGGCTTATTTATAAGTCGAAAAATCCTCGCGCTTTGAAAAATAAAAATAAGAATCTCCTTCCCGTGTACTGGATGCATAATCAAAAAGCATGGATTACGAAGATGCTGACCTCCAACTGGTTCCATCAGTGTTTTATCCCGCAAGTCAGCAAATATCTCTTAGAGAAGGGCTTGCCATTCAAGATCCTTCTCCTTATGGATAACGCTGGTGGACACGCAACTGACCTGTCTTATGAGGGCATTCAGGTTGAGTTCCTGCCACCCAACACCACGTCATTAATTCAACCGATGGACCAGGGGGTTATCAGGGCGTTCAAGGCCCTCTACACGAAGAATACCTTGGCGGACCTCGTTGCGTGTGTGGATGCTGCCCAAGATGACGAGGATGAAGATTTTAACTTGAAGGCGTACTGGCGGCAGTACACCATAGCCACGTGCCTGCAGAATATTCAGAAGGCACTTCAAGAGATGAAACCTGCAACCGTGAATACGAGCTGGAAGAAGTTGTGGCCCGATATTGTTTACGACGACAAGGGATTTACTCCGTCGGAAATCCAACACTCTGCAATAAGGAAATCTGTGCAGTTGGCTGCCATAATTGGAGGTGACGGGTTTGGCGACATGACGACTGAAGACGTCGACGAGTTGTTGGACTGCCATTCCCAGCCCCTAACTGACGCAGACCTCGAAGACCTGACGAAATCGGCAAGTGAGGAAGAGAGTGATACCCAGGAAGAGACCCAAGAAAATGTCGAAGAAACGGGCTTAACATTAGAACGGCTTGCCAAGGCCTGCAACCATGCGAAGGAGTTGAAAGAAATGTTGCAAGAGTGGGACGAGGATATGGTTCGCTCGATGCAATTCTGCAACAAGATCGATGAAGACATGACTCCCTACAAAATGCTCTTGGATCGAAAAAAGAAGCAGCGGCAACAACTTCCGATCACAATGTTCTTCCAGCCTCGCAAAAAAGAGCCAGTTCCTCCTGCTAGTACGCCTTCGGAAGAAATTGAAGAAGTTTCCCAGGAAGAAGTTGAAGAGGTGTCCCAGGAAAAGACACCTCCGTCTGAAGAGACGTAAAATACTATCATTGGCTGCACAGTAGAACACATCATCAGCTTCATCATCATCATTTCTACTGTGCAGCAAATTCATCGCCATCACCATTCAAGTTTTTCTTCAACTTCTTTCGTGGTGAGTACAGTAACAATCTTTATTTTTTACTTTAATATTCTTACTGTACATTCTAAAACTGTATTTGTGCCTGTTTTATAGTTTAGTACTGTACGTACTGTATGCATTAAGTTAAAGGGAAGGTTTTAAAAGTCTACATGTTGTAACCTATCATATTTTTTTTGTTTAAAATTTACATTTATGTACGTAAAACAATCTCTCTCTCTCTCTCTCTCTCTCTCTCTCTCTCTCTCTCTCTCTCTCTCTCTCTCTCTCTCTCTCTCTCTCTCTCCCTCCCTCTCGTAAATTGTTTTCCTGCTTTGCTACGTACAATACTGTATAATTAATATTTGTAAGGTAACATATTTTGTAAATGCTTTTACTGTAAATATTGTATGTACTGTATCATTATTTATCACTATCATCATGCGCGTTAAATGCCTTGTTTGTTCTGAGCGTGGTTGTTTACTGAGCGTACACGCCGTCGTTTCAGGCAGCGTCATAAAGAAAAACATTTCATTTGGAAGTCCTAAGAAAAATACGTAAACTAAAACATTGGTAATAAAAAAATCAACATACAGTACTGTATAATCAATATAATCGATGCAAAAACTAACCTATACATATATGTGTACTGTACACTAAATGAGTTTGTTTCTTCATTATGATCAGAGATGAACGTAAACAAAACATTGGTTGCCATTTTTTATCGTGCTTTTTAGGTGTTTAGGAAACGCATGATATAAAATCGCCTTTAATATTTGTGCCTGTTTTAGTTTAGGGTGCTGTAGTACATGCATTAAGTGTTCTGTACATTAAAGGGTGGTTTGTTAACAGTACTACGTACAAGGGAAGGTTTTAAAAGTCCGAATATACATGTTAAATAAATAGGTAAATATGATGTCACTACTTCGCGGATTTTCACCTATCGCGCCCGCGTCTGGAACCTATCTACCGCGATAAACGAGGGTTCACTGTACTGTATTGGGAAGTAATATACAATACAGTATAGAGAGGGCCATACGTTTGTTCTAGGCATTAATCAAATTAATCAAACGCATTTACCCACTCAGTGGCAGTCCAATTTTCCCTCCGATTCCTGACTCTCAAAAACATCCGACAGCCTCTCTGCATAAAATCTAGGGCCGAGCAACACACGCCCCTCCACCAGTCATCCTTCTTTCAAGAGTTCTTTCACTGGTCGTTCCAAGAAGAAGTTGAAGTTGCTAGAACCCGAAGACTTTGGACTTAGCGACTTTAAAAATGTAAGTAAGCTGGACTTGTGCCCATCGCTTTTATATTGTGCTTGGTTACAAAATGAATTAGTAAATGGGGGTTTGGGGGCAAAGACCCTACATGTAAGGTAAATCAACATCACATGCACTTTTATAAGAAACAGGGGTTTGGGGGCCGAGCCCCCACATGAGAGGTAAATGAACATGACATGCATGTTTATTGGGAAATGGGGGTTTGGGACGGAACCCAACATTAAAAAAAATAAATAAATAAATAAAAAATGGTGGACAGGCCTTGGATTTCCATAAAAATGCATGAAAAATAAAAGAAAACCCCTTATTTTTTATGGGAATTAGAAAGGAATTCAATAGTTAAACACCAAAAATTTATTAGATCAGATGTATCAAGGGGTCACATGTGAAGCGTGTGTTACTTCCATGAAGCAAGTGTTGATAATGGGCAGAACGCGTCCATCCCAATAACAATAAGCATGGCACTTGGCAGACCTTGTTAAAATATTCAAGGGAATAAGATTGTTTCGTTCATGCACCGAGTAATCCTAGTATGTAGAATGTTGGGACAATCATAAACAGAAAAAGTGAAATATTAGCTATTTGATAATGTATAAAAGGCCATGCACAAAAATGAGGGTTTTCTTTGTTTTCCAACAGAGTTTATTTGTTATGATGGTCGCTCACTATATTAGCAAGCAGAGTAGTCCAAGCCTTAGGTTCGGAGTAAGATATAGCTCTGAAGCCTTTGTGTAATGACGGACAGTATCTCCTGTGTACATGAAATGATACCTAGTATAAACTTCCCCTCCTAACCTAACCTACAAGTCGCGTCCTTACTTAATTACCTAACGGTAGGCTAATGTCCCCCTGCCACCCCATTTAGACTGCCGTATTCTTAGCGATAGGATTTAAAATGAGGGAATTATGGGGCATGGCCATCATCATGCATACCCCCATATCCCTTTACCATAAATACCTTTGCCACATTTTTGCCACATGCACTGAACTTATTTTGAGATTGTTCTTGAATAAAAACAACCTATCTAGATTTTTAGAGCTTAACTTTTGGTTACCTTAAGATCTATCTTTGTTACCATTGCTTTTATTACAATAAACTTTTATTCAACCAAAAACAGGAAAAATATCAGGAAAAGGAGAGTGATAAGAAAAGAATTACCTCAGCTGTCATTTAAGATTTTTATACAATCATTTTTCCAAGTGTCTATGAAAATACAATTTTCAAACATTCTTGTTTCTCGCTTATGTGGTCCATAAGAATAATTTACAGATATAAAATATAAGTGAAATAAAATAAAACAATGGTCTGCACCAAACCACAATGAAAAACGGTAACAAACCTCAAAATAGGAAGTTGGAGAATACATAATCCATGTCATAAGCAAAAATTTAATTCATGCTATATATACCAATAAGGCAGGATTATTTACTTTGTAGCAATATCGAAAAAGAAAAACTACGAGTAACAGCCTGTCTTAGGTTATATGACAGTAAACTCTTGTCGAGATTGTCATAGTCTAGTGGAGTCGAAGTTAGACACAAGTAGCTCCACGTAACACTTGACAATAGGTAATATACACCTTTATGAGTCCATCACAGACAATAACAACTATCAGCAATCGGAAACCTCCATCAATTCATGGGATATGCTGCACATTTGTGAATGAAATAATCTTGGTTCTTCCTGACGCGGCCACCATAACAAAGCAACATCGGCCACTTAACTCCAAGCGAATGAAGCACACTCGTAATCTATGCACACAGGTAGACGTCACTATAGTCACTGCGATAACACATCACAATTATGAAGGTCTTTCGTCCGTTAAATATACGGAACATATACAAGAATCTAATAAAAATTACCAAGAAATTGATATTGAATTAAAGTAAGCGAACTGTCAGCGCCGCCGCCGCGGTCAGCTGTAGGTAATATGTAAACAAACTTCTTCTTTCTACATACAGGATTGCTGATCCAAATTGAAAACATGGATAATTTTAAAGCTTCTTTTGTGTGTGTTCCAGACACACTTATCACTAACATATAGTCTGTTAGTAATAATTCATCAACGCTAGATGTACACACTTTTCGTTATTTATAATTCATAATTATGGAAAAATGGTAATTTGATGAACATATTACGCATTGGCAGGATTGGTGTGCATTTAACTAGTTGACAGATGCTGAATAATTTAATATTCTTGGTTATGATTCTGCCCTACATGCATATTTGGAGTTTCTATTTAAATAAAATTATAATTTGACCTACACAATTAGTCATGTTTTTGTTTATCTTTCTCAAAGATAGATCGGTTGCCAGTATTAATTTGCAAATTTATTGAATGTGTTATAAACTATGGACTCTGGCAATTTTTCTTTTTCATTTGGTGGTAAATCAACAGAGATAATACATTTACAAAACTGATACCCTGCCCTATTCTGTCTACAAATTCCATTACAATCCTATGGTGCTTTTATCATTTTAATAAGTGAATCATGCACATGATAATTAGACTGAAGATAGGCATGTGTATAGAAACCTCGTCTAGGAATGCTAGTTGAGAACGCCGAGGAGGGCTAACGTAAAGTCAACTTATGGGGAATAAGGAGAAAAGTGCAGAAATGCAGTGAAATGAAGAAATAAAATCTAGATAAACGTGAATATGATAACAGCCTGCTATTCATGTGAGAAGTAAACGTTGTTGAAAGAATGTATATATATATAAAAATAAACGGATGTCATTATCTTGCTATACGACTATATTTAATCTGACACCTTTATTCATGTATTAGATAATATCAGGTCTAGTGTATATGCTTACTAATAGTTATCTGGAATGTAAACTTTGACTAAATTGTTATTTACTTTTAAAATAAATTATTGCATTATTCTATCTTCTCTACTGTATACCAGGTGGAAATGACTGTCATGGTAAATTTTCCAATTCAAATACTTCGTTAATCAATTTAATTTAATTTATTTTCTAAGTTTAATTTTTCAGTCTTATCTCGATGTTTGTGGAAAAGATGAAAACAAGAAATTAAAAATTCTGAAGGGTTGGTGACCGCTTGCACGAATTCATTCAGAATTAAACTTGCTTAAGATATATACAGTGGTCCGGTCTAGTGTTAGCACAGATGAAATGGGAAGGGTTTTAATAAATAAATACATGTATATATATAAATACATGTGTATATATATATATATATATATATATATATATATATATATATATATATATATATATAGTTACATATATACATATATATATACATATATATATATATATATATATATATATATATATATATATATATATATATACATATATATATATACATACATACATATACATATATGTGTATATATATACATAACATATATGTATATATATACACACATATATATAAATACATAATATATATATATATATATATATATATATATATATATATATATATATACATATATATATATATAAATATTTATATATACACACACACACATATATATATATATATATATGTGTGTGTGTGTGTGCGAGACCGCAGGTGTGTGCGTGTTTAGAAGGAAAATTCCCATACAAATTAAAGAAGGGGAGAACAGAACAGTGTTATAGTTTGGGCGTGGTTCCATCACTAATCAAACAGTAACTATTTTGGTACATAACACAAGATCTATAAATAAGGGCAATTATGTGGTATAAGTTTCGTATGGTACAAGCTAAGCTACTAAGATTGTGTGTGTTTATCTTCTTTACCATAGTATCTTAAAATATATGATTAATCTTATCTGGTAAAGGAGTTTAGAGTATCTGACCTTTAAAATAATTCATAATTACACAACTTGATGCATCCCATTTCATACTGTGATTATTTTTGTTATTGTTATTGTTATTATTATTTATTATTTATCATTTATCATTTATTATTTATTATTTATTGTTTATTATTTATTACTTATTATTTATTATTTATCATTTATTAATTATTAATTATTAATACTATTATTATCATTATTATTGGTAAGTATGGCGTACCAGGTGAAAATGAGAGTGGTGAGAGACTGGTAGATATGTGTGTTGAACAAGAGATGGTAATAAGTGCTAGCTTCTTTAAAAAGAAAGATAAAAATAAGTATACATGGGTGAGAGTGGCAAATGGAAGAGTAGTAGAAAGGGCATTAATGGATTATGTGTTGATAACTAAAAGAATGTTTGGAAGATTGAGAGACGTACACGTGTTTAGGGGTATGGCTAACGGCATGTCTGATCATTTTTTGGTGGAAGGAAAATTAGTTGTAGCAAAAGAGTGGGGGAATAGAGTAGGTGGATGTAAAAGGGAGCTAGTGAGGGTTGAAGAGCTAATAAAACCGGGGGTAAAAAGTAAATATCAGGAAAGGTTGAAAATGGCATATGACGAGGTGAGAGTAAGAGAAACTGGTAATTTAGAGGAGGAGTGGAAGTTAGCAAAAGAAAATTTTGTTGGGATTGCAAGTGATGTATGTGGCAAGAAGGTTGTTGGAGGCAGCATGAGGAAGGGCAGTGAATGGTGGAATGAAGGAGTGAAGGTAAAAGTGGAAGAGAAAAAGAGGCCTTTTGAAGAATGGCTGCAGAGTAATAGTATAGAGAAGTATGAAAAATATAGAGAGCAAAAGGTGGAAGTAAAGCGCAAGGTACGTGAGGCAAAGAGGGCAGCTGACCTGAGGTGGGGTCAGGGACTGGGTCAGTCATATGAAGAGAATAAGAAGTTTTGGAAAGAAGTGAAGAGAGTAAGGAAGGCCGGCGCAAGAATTGAAGAGACAGTGAAAGATGGAAATGTTAAAAGGAGAAGAGGCAAGGAAAAGGTGGGCGGAATATTTTGAAAGTTTGCTGAATGTTGAGGATGATAGGGAGGCAGATATAATTGCTGTTCCAGGTGTTGAGGTGCCAGTGATGGGAGATGAGAATGAGAGAGAGATTACAATAGAGGAAGTGAGGAGAGCACTAGATGAAACGAGAGTAGGAAAAGCGTCTGGTATGGATGGTGTGAAAGCTGAGATGTTGAAGGAAGGGGGTGTGACTGTACTTGAATGGTTGGTGAGATTCTTTAATGTGTGTTTTGTGTTGTCAATGGTACCAGTAGATTGGGTCTGTGCATGTATTGTACCACTATATAAGGGTAAGGGAGATGTGCATGAGTGTTGTAATTCAAGAGGTATTAGTTTGTTGAGTGTAGTTGGAAAAGTGTATGGTAGAGTACTGATTAATAGGATTAAGGATAAAACAGAGAATGCAATCTTGGAAGTACAGGGTGGTTTTAGAAGAGGTAGGGGTTGTATGAATCAGATTTTTACAGTTAGGCAGATATGCGAGAAATATTTAGCAAAAGGTAAGGAGGTGTATGTTGCGTTTATGGATCTGGAGAAAGCATATGATAGAGTTGATAGGGAAGCAATGTGGAATGTGATGAGGTTATATGGAGTTGGTGGAAGGTTGTTGCAAGCAGTGAAAAGTTTCTACAAAGGTAGTAAAGCATGTGTTAGAATAGGAAATGAAATGAGCGATTGGTTTCCGGTGAGAGTGGGGCTGAGACAGGGATGTGTGATGTCGCCGTGGTTGTTTAACTTGTATGTTGATGGAGTGGTGAGAGAGGTGAATGCTCGAGTGCTTGGACGAGGATTAAAACTGGTAGGCGAGAATGACCATGAATGGGAGGTAAATCAGTTGTTGTTTGCGGATGATACTGTACTGGTAGCAGACACAGAAGAGAAGCTTGACCGACTAGTGACAGAATTTGGAAGGGTGTGTGAGAGAAGGAAGTTGAGAGAGTAAATGTGGGTAAGAGTAAGGTTATGAGATGTACGAGAAGGGAAGGTGGTGCAAGGTTGAATGTCATGTTGAATGGAGAGTTACTTGAGGAGGTGGATCAGTTTAAGTACTTGGGGTCTGTTGTTGCAGCAAATGGTGGAGTGGAAGCAGATGTACGTCAGAGAGTCAATGAAGGTTGCAAAGTGTTGGGGGCAGTTAAGGGAGTAGTAAAAAATAGAGGGTTGGGCATGAATGTAAAGAGAGTTCTATATGAGAAAGTGATTGTACCAACTGTGATGTATGGATCGGAGTTGTGGGGAATGAAAGTGATGGAGAGACAGAAATTGAATGTGTTTGAGATGAAGTGTCTGAGGAGTATGGCTGGTGTATCTCGAGTTGATAGGGTTAGGAACGAAGTGGTGAGGGTGAGAACGGGTGTAAGAAATGAGTTAGCGGCTAGAGTGGATATGAATGTGTTGAGGTGGTTTGGCCATGTTGAGAGAATAGAAAATGGCTGTCTGCTAAAGAAGGTGATGAATGCAAGAGTTGATGGGAGAAGTACAAGAGGAAGGCCAAGGTTTGGGTGGATGGATGGTGTGAAGAAAGCTCTGGGTGATAGGAGGATAGATGTGAGAGAGGCAAGAGAGCGTGCTAGAAATAGGAATGATTGGCGAGCGATTGTGACGCAGTTCCGGTAGGCCCTGCTGCTTCCTCCGGTGCCTTAGATGACCGCGGAGGTAGCAGCAGTAGGGGACTCAGCAGTATGAAGCTTCATCTGTGGTGGAAATGTGGGAGGTTGGGCTGTGGCACCCTAGCAGTACCAGCTGAACTCGGCTGAGTCCCTGGTTAGGCTGGAGGAACGTAGAGAGTAGAGGTCCCCTTTTTTGTTTTGTTTCTTGTTGTTGTCGGCTACCCCCCAAAAATTGGGGGAAGTGCCTTTGGTATATGGATGGATGGATCATTATTATTATTTTATCATTATTAACTATTAATTATTAATGATTAATTATTATTATTATTATTATTATTATTATTATTATTATTATTATTATTATTATTATTATCATTATTATTATTATTATCAGCCAAGCTACAGCCATAAATGGAAAAGTGGAATGTTTTCAAACCCATGGGTTCCAACAGGGAAAGTAGCCTCGTGCCGAAAGAAGATAGAGTAGTGACGTAAAAACTATAAAGGAGAAATAAAAAGAAACATGAAAAAATATTATATGTAACAACGATAAACAGATAAGTCATATAATTACCAAGAATCAATTCTATGTTTTGTTCAATAGAAAAGCATTTGAAACAAGTATGAACTTCAGAAGTTCCATCTATTCAACCATTAGATTTATAGGAGTTATCAGATAAACCATGCAAATAAGGATGCGAGCATCAAATTTGTCACACTTGTTCTCCAAGTTGTATTAATCAAATCTGACAGAATTGCCAATTGAAAATCGAAGATGGCTGCCAAATTAGTAGCCCGAAATTGACTTTTTAAAGGTTTTAAGACCACTCATGAATGACAGAGGCAAGGGACAGTGACATTGTCCCTATCAAGCAGGGCAATGAACTAGAGACTGACCATATATACATATGATCAGTGCCCAAACCCCTCTCCACCCAAGTTAGGACCAAGGAAGGCCAGGCAATGGCTGCTGATGACTAAGATGTAGACTTATAGGCTCCCCCAAAACCCGCATCCTTCGCTGACAAGAATGGTGAAGTTACAGCGACCAAAGGAACTAACGAGTTCGAGCGTGACTCGAAACCCGGTCTGGCAATCACCAGGAAGGACACTACCACAAGACCATCACAATCCTTGCTTAGAAGTATTTGTAGTTGTCCGAGTTTTAAGATCTAGATGTGAATTCCTATGTTTTCAAGGCTACTGGAGTAGATTCTAATGTTTATAAAGCACACCGACACATTTTTCCAAGAATTTACTGTTTATATAGCAAAGTGATACCTGTTTCAAGATTTTACTGTTAATAAAGCATGCCAACACATGTATTACTCACTCATTTTCTCATTGCAGGTCCGTGGTAAACGGGTGTTGGTTCACGGGTTAAACTGGATGAAGGTAACATGCAGATGGTTTCTGCGTGTGATCGAGTACTGTACGTCTAGCGCCAAAACTTTCAAGTGAATGAAACTGATGAAGTTCTTGAAGGAGTAATTATTGGGCACTACCAAGGCACATTGGTGACATCACTTCTGTGAAACTTAGCATGGGATTCAGTTTCAGCCTAAGCAAGAAATGTATGTCGACATTATAGTGCAACAACTTACTAGTATCTTAAATGCTTGCCTAACCCCAAATCAGTTAGGCTGCCGCACCAAGTATAACGGGGCTTTAGCTATCTGGATGGTGCACAAATCGCACAGGACTTGTAACACTGGATGAACGATCGGACTAAGTGTAGGGTGTACAAGGACCTAGTTGTATCCCATATAGGAAAATGTCTATTAAACATATACAAGATGGTAAAAGGGTACATCCTCGGTCCAGGACGTCATGTTACCCATGGATGTTAGATTTAATGATAAATCGTGGAACACTGATTGAACCCTGTGTTGTCTATGTCAGGAGTTTAAAAATGAAGATCTAAAGTCATCTCAGATCAATACGACCAAAAGAGGGAGTGATGGCTATATGAACTTGGCAAAGAATATTCCTCTACTTCACTCACTCAATGAACTGCCAATCAAGTTAGCCTTGAAAAATTTAAACAAAGGTGGTGGAGTGGCAGTAACCTTGAGACAAAAGAAGACACCATATCATGAGAGTTGCAGGCTTCTATTCAACAACACAAAATTATACAGAGCTGAAAAAGATCAACCTCTGCAGGTAGCAGTGGTGAAGGGGGTAGAAGTTAAGATTCCACAAAAGGTTTAAGAAGCTAAAACATAAATATGATTCTTTAGCAAGACCGATAAGGTTGGGGGAGCTTAGAGAAACAATAACAATGCAAGTGAATAAGAGAATAAGCGAATGTGCAGAAAGACTGGGTGATAAGAAACTCCTTGTCAAACTAAGTGCAAGTGATGTCATAGCACAAGAGCTGAAATATCACCTTGCCTGCTTGGTGGCATTTTTAACCAAGAACAAACTTACCTAAAGGAGTAGGAGCAAGAGAAAACACAGAAGTATTGCAAGGATGCATATCCAATTGCTTTCTCTGAACTAGTCATCTACATTAGTAGGATGAAAAATACCAGCGACCCCTTTATTTTCAAGCTTGCTGACTTGACTATGTTTTACAAGCAGAGGACACCCACAGCTTGGTGTTGAATTGTATGGTGTTCATTTTACTCAACTCAAGGACCAGTTGCTTTTTTCCCATTCCCACGCTGCAAGCTCATCGCAAAGGGCAATATGTTCTGCTGATTTTTGTAAGTGATGTAAGCTCAATCATCTCACAAGCATCCAAGTAGGTTGAAGCGATCCATCTAGCAAAAACGGCTGAGATAATATGAGGAGACAGGCTCCACCATTCATTAAATTTCAGCAGTACCTTTCATGACACAAACTTGCAATGGGCTGTACCACCATCACTGCTGTAATTTGTATGTATGATTAAAAATGGTGCAGACAGAAAGTCCTAAATCCAGTATGGAGTACCAAATTCTGACGTTTTTATATCACAATTCATACAGTACAACTGCTTTGCGAAATACAAGGAAGAAGTGAATGTCCATAGGCATTCCAAGAACCATGAGACTCCTTTTGCAGTCTACATAAGCTTGTATGTGTTTGCCAAGATGATGAAGAGATAAATCATTGAAATGCTTCATGAAAATGGGCTTAGCATATCATTTGACAGGATCCTAAAAATATCAGGACAGCTAGGAGAAACCGTTGTTGCATGATATGTTGCATAGTATGTTAAGGATAGAGTAATTTGTCCTCTAGCGTTGAGAAAGCAGTTGTTCACAAATGGACTGTAGCAGTGGATCATAATCCAATGGCGACCACAGCTTAAATATCATTCCATGATACAAATATGTCTATTTTCCAACACCCAATCACTGAAAATGCTGGCGATAAATAAGAGCCTCTCAAACTTCCAGGAGCATGTATCAAAATTCAACCGGCATACTTTACACAAAACCCCAATCCTCCTTCAGTAGCAAGTCAATCCTTACCAGCACCACAGGCAATCTTGTCACACTTGAATGAATATTCTAGGTTAGAGGAAGTCTTCCTCACTGAGGATGTGACTGATAAAGTCAGCATCACATGGTTTGCCCAACATGCAAATAAGAAGCAGAGCTAACCATTTGAAACAAGCATTTCAGCAATGATGCCTGTGGCGAGACCAAGCTCATTCTGTTGCAACAATGAAGCATGCCATGGTGAAGGTCCATGTAACATAGGGGCTTTCCGGAACCCAGGGCAGACACCTGTCCTTTCTGCTAAGCAACCGTTGTATGTTCTGGCCAAACAAATACAATGGACAAGGCCCGAGTACTGAGAAGACAAATTTTTTCATCATGTTCAGTGAACTACATTTAGAAAAGGTTATTATTATCATTATCATCATTACTTGCTAAGCTACAATACTAGTTTGAAAAGACAGATGCTATAAGCCCAAGGGCTCCAACAGGGAAAACAGGGAAAATAGCCCAGTGAGGAAAGGAAATAAGGAAAAACTAAAAAGAACTTTAAGAACAATAACATTAAAACAAATCTTTCATAAATAAACTATAAAAACTTGAAAATAGCAAGAGGATAAAAAGTTCAAAATAACAAGAGGAAGAGAAACAAGACAGAATAGTGTGCCCGAGTGTATCCTCAAGCAAGAGATCTCTAACCAAAGACAGTGGAAGACCATGGTACAGAGGCTATGGCACTACCCAAGACTAGAGAACAATAGTTTGATTTTGGAGTGTCCTTCCCCTAGAAGTGCTGCTTACCAAAGCTAAAGAGTCTCTTCTACCCTTAGAAGAGGAAAGTAGCCACTGAACAATTACAGTGCACTGGTTAACCTCTTGAGAGAAGAAGAATTGTTTGGTAATTTCAGTGTTGTCAAGTGTATGAGGAAAAAGGAGAATGTGTAAAGGATAGGCCAGACTATTCTGTGTATGTGTCGGCAAAGATGAAATAAGCCGTAACTAGAGAGTGGGATCCAATGTAGTACTGTCTGGCTAGTCAAAGGACCCAATAATTCTCTAGCGGTTGTACGGAAATCAATATGAATATTGCTAAAGGACAGCGGCTGGACCAGGGCTTTCGTGGAAGCATTGGTAGCCTCATTTGGTCCAGCACTGTCTTACCTATTTGCATCCAGTGTCATCAGGACTAGTCGAGTACACCAGAGCACTTATGCAGCTAGCACAATCTGATGAAAAAGGCATACTATGATTACTGCTCTGAAGAGTCCGGCATATTAGATCAAAGCTCTGAGGATTGATGTGAACAATAGAGAAAAGAGATACTGCAGTTCCTCCACAAAGGTTTATCCCCGATTCACCAGTTAAAGTATAATGTGACAGTGATCAAGTGTTGCTTTTAACTGTAGTCACCCCTTATTAGAGGGACATTCCAATGTGGTGAAAGGATTTGCATATCACCATGATCAGCACAGCTGTACTAGTCAGGGCCCAACATACTAGGTTGGCTTGCTGTGGGCGATCAGATTAAAATCTCCCACCAATGCCAATCTGAGCAGTGGCCAACGTGGTGATGTAAACTGCCAAACCCCAGACATGAATAAGGACATGTCTAAGGCCTTTGTCCTGTAGTTGACTAGAAACAGTTGCATTTGTTGTGTGTGTGTGTGTGTGTGTGTGTGTGTGTGTGTGTGTGTGTATATATATATATATATATATATATATATATATATATATATATATACATAAATAATGTGTGTGTTTATAAAAGTAAACATAAAGTTACAGATGCTGACGTACCTATTTAGCCTAAAGAATAAATCTACTTTATTGGGGTTATTATAATTCAAACATACTGGCAACTATAGCAAATCGACAATTCTTCTAGAATACCAATAAAGATATTTGTCTGTTACTTATATATCTTTTTCTATGCATTTTTATAATGATAATAATAACGAGGGTTCTCTAATTTGACAGCGGGCAAAATCTTCCTCCAACCAGAAATGAATAAGATTTTGATTGAAGGGTCACCAAGTGTTCTCTAATTTGACAGAGGGAAAAATCTTTTTCAAAGCATAAATTAATAAAAATTTCCCTTAATGGTTGAAGGATCACGAAGACCAATTTTCACTACCTGATGATTAAAGGCCTTTGTCATTAAGCACGAAATCCAAAACTGAACCATCTCTTTGGTTTTGCAGCCAACAGCAGTCGATGCATTAGCTGTCCTTGCACGATCAACCACCACCACCACCACCATCATCACGCAGTGTTTCCATGCCGGCAAGAGTCCATTGATTCAATGTTGCCAGATGCTGAGTTCATTGATTCAAAGAGGTCTGTCTGTGCGTGCCGGTCTCCAGGACATCTCCGCCAGCTTATGATGTTCTGTTCGGTGAATCTTTTTCATACATTGATTTATCCGCTGGAAAATAGCCGCGCCGTCGTGGTTGCATTGGTCAATAACTAAGCCTCTTTTTTTTCAGGGCAAGTGGCCTTCAGTTCCTTTTTTTTATCTGCTCAGCTTGTTCGTGTAATCATTACCTGTCGCTCCAAGCTTTACCTTTTCATTTACTTCTGTCTTTTTTTATTCGAAGGCATTTTGAAATATATATTTTCTTTCAGATTCTAATTATATGTTTTATTTTCAAAAGTTTTTGTTTACTCTGATCATAGATGATTAAGAAAAAATAAAAGCCTTCATTTGCATACATACGTACTAGTGTATAATCATCATTATAAATACAATCGCACGTATATATAAATATATATACATATGTATAAAACAACAACAATAAAATACAGCCGTTTCAAATCCAAAGCAGGTCAATGGCCTTAGACACGTCCTTATTCATATAGGGGGGTTGGTGACCGTTGGTCAGTTTTCGGAATGACGCTGGCCAGTGTGGACTGGTGATGGTGGGAGACTTAGGCTGATACTCCACAAGAAACCAATTCAATATGGATGGCCCTGACTAGTACAGCTCAGCAGATCATGGCGATACACAAATCAGTTAAGGTATCACAATTTTTTCAAGATGGTTTTTTTTTTTTTTGTGTGTGTGTTTTATCTCCCAGAAATTGTTCAGTGGCTATTTTCCTCTTAGTAAGGGTAAAAGAGACTTTTTACCAAAATGAAACCATTGTTCTCTAGTCTTGGGTAGTGCCATAGCCGCTGTACCATGGTCTTCCACTGTCTTGGGGGTAGAGTTCTCTTGCTTGAAAGTACACTCAGGCACACTATTCTGTTTCCTCATTTCCTTTCCTCACTGGGCTATTTTCCCTGTTGAGGCTCTTGGGCTTACAGCATCCTGCATTTCTAACTAGGGTTGTACCTTAACTAGAAATGATGATAATAATAAATGCTTCGTTTAGTCAGTACCTCCGTTTAACCCTAAAACAAAATTATACAAGATTATCTTAAGACATGCTTGATCTTAGTTTATCTAAGAACTTCTGACGGAAGTTAATGTCAAAAGCATTCAAAACATTCTAATAATGTCTTCAAAAATCGGCGGCTTGTAAAATTTCTCTGGGACGTGATAAACCCCTATATAATAAAGAGCAAGAGTGTCTGATTATATGTATATGTATATGTATATTTATATATATATATATATATATATATATATATATATATATATATATATATATATATATGTATATATATATATATATATATATATATATATATATATATAATGTATGTATATGTATATATATATATATATATATATATATATATATAATGTATGTATATGTATATATATATATATATATATATATATATATATATATTATATATATATATATATATATATATATATAATGTATGTATATGTATATTTATATATATATATATATATACATATATATATATATAATGTATGTATATATATACAGTATATATATGTATATATACAGTGTATATATAAATATATATATATATAATGTATATATATACACACAGTATATATATATATATATATATATATATATATATATATATATATATATATATATATATATATATTTACTATTAAGCTTAGCGGTATTGCCAAATGTATTACTATTTAGTCTCTCCCCATCTCTTAGGTAGGAGGAATAGTAGCAGTCATACACTGTAAGATGGGATACCCCAAGAGGTAGACTCGTAAACCACAACCTCCCACAAATTGCCGAAACTGCCGTGTTATAGTTAAGAAAGGGGGAGGGTTTTGGAAGGGTTGAATGTGTGTGTATATATCTAAATATCTAGCAGTCATTTTTGACGGGTCGCGTATACTAGTCTAAAGTAGATACCAAACAATAGTTAAGTGGCAAGAAAATGGACTTACCTGATTTTAATTAGCATCATTAACTGAATGCTCACTGCAATTTTATACTCTTCATAGTGAAGTTGTACTGAAGGCGGAGACACTCTTTACAGTCAAGCTAATCACACATCATCCCTAAAACGAAAAAGAAAAACACCCAGAGAATTACTCGTAAAAGGTTCCTAGACTTCCAATAAAGTAACACCACTAAATAGACACAATTTTAAAAGCTTGATGTTGGGTAATTGTAGAAAATAATTCCACTTGGTAAGGGTAGAAGAAACTCTTTAGCTATGGTAGGCAGCACTTACAGGACACTGCAAAATCAAATATTCTTCTCTAGTCTTGGGTAGTGCCAAAGCCTCTGTACCATGGCCTTCCACTGTCTAGGATAGAGTTCTCTTGCTTGAGAGTACACTCGGGCACACTATTCTACCTTATTTCTCTTACTCTATTTTTTCAAGTTTTTATACTGTAGTTTATATAAATGTCTATTTTAATGTCGTTACTGTTCTTAAATATTTTATTTCAATTGTTCATTACGCTTCTTTTAGTTTACTTATTTCCTTTTTTTTAATTTTCTTTCTGGGCTATTTTTCCCTGTTGGAGCCCTCGCGCTTATAGCATCTTGCTTTTCCAACTAGGGTTGTAGCCTAGCTAGTAATAATAATAACGTTAATGCCATTATTATGACGAAGACAGTGGATAGTACATTATGAATTGTGGCCTTATTGCCAATGCACAACTGGGGGGAAATCATTGTAGATACACTATTGTAAAAGTTGAGAGCAGTTGGTCAGTAAGTTGTAAGAAAGGTAGGGAGAACGAAGAAGTACAGTAGAAAGATAAAAAGTGAGTGCAGCTGAGGGCATATGGGAGGCTACATAGACCCTTAATTAATACCAGTATAGTATTGCGTTAATAATACTAAAAATTTAGTATGAAATCTATGGCGATAAATTTCTTCAGTCACCGAGTCTAAGGCATATCTGATCAGCATTGTGTCGAAGCAAAATTTAAAACTGGTAGAAGTTTAATTGGAGATGATGATGTGAAAATGTGGCTGTAAAGATAGAAAAGTGGTCGGGCGTAACATTAAAAGAAAATCCTAACTACGGTCATAGAATCATAGGTGCGTGTTTGAGCCTCTATGAATGTAGGAAGTGGGAATAATCAAATTAATTGTCAAGATGAGGAAATGAGAAGTTTGGTAGAACGAAAAGGAAAAAGCCGAGACAAAAAGTGTCTAGATTTAAATGGTATACTGGAGCGTGTGTGGCTGATGAATCAACTACAGATGTAAGGGCAGCATCAAACGTTGTGGAAGTTTTCGGCAAAAGGGATTCATCCATAAATCAGCTGTTAAAGGACAGCATTCACATGAATGGTTGTGGTGGCCTATTGGAAACGTCCCTGCCTGGTGATCTGCCGGACTGGGGTTCGAGTCCAACTAAAACCCTATAGTTTTTTATAGTGTCTGCAACCTCATCATCCTTGTGAGCTAAGGATGGGGCATTTAGGGGAGCCCATAAGTTCACCTCCGGAGTCATCATCAGCCATTTCCTGGCTCTCCCTGGTCCTAGCTTGAATGGAGAGGGGACGGACGCTGTATATATATATATATATATATATATATATATATATATATATATATATATATATATATACATATATATACACACATCTATACACACACACACACACACACACACACACACACATATATATATATATATATATATATATATATATATATATATATATATATATATATATATATATATATATATATATATATATATATATATATATATATGGTCAGTCTCTATGTCTCTGTCCTGCTAGCTAGAGCACTGACACTGCCCCTTGCCTCTGCCATTCATGAGCGGCCTTTGAACCTTTAAACTGTAAACATACAAACCCAAAAGGGTCACAATTATCGTTTAGTGATAACCAATATTAGTTTAAAAAAGGATCTCCATCAAGATGCAGTTTTCCATTATTCATGAAGGTAATCATATCCGGACCGGCCATTTGCCGACCAATTACTTTAAGTTCTTTGTTGAAGGAACTACGGTCATTTTAACCCCTCGGCCTCCTCAGCCCTCATTCATCTTGCTCTCTCCCCTCCCCCCTATCTCGAAACCTCACATTCCCCTCATTCCATGAATATATTTCAGTTTGTAAACAAGATGTGATCAATCGGATCTCAACTGACTCCAGCAGGCGATGTTTACAATGCTGATCATCTCATATGTTACAATATGAACGCATGTCTTTGTAGTCCATTCATATTTCGTTGGGATTTAATATAATAAATACATTTGTAATGCATATCTATTTCTGGAATATTTGTTACCTTGAATTATTAATAGTTATGTTTCCCATTCAACAAATTTCGATGGTAAATCCTTGGTTGCTAGGACACGTATATCAATCTAAATAGAGTATTATAATAAAAAAGATAAGCAGAGCAAAATAAGACTCTCTCTCTCTCTCTCTCTCTCTCTCTCTCTCTCTCTCTCTCTCTCTCTCTCTCTCTCTCTCTCTCCTCCTTGATCCATTTAAAGTTCTCTTTCCTATTAAACGAGTCTCGATGATTAATTCTTCCTGGCTAGAACAAGTATATGGAACATTATATAGAAAAGCGGATGAAGACAGCAAAATAAAACTATTGGAATCTCTCTCTCTCTCTCTCTCTCTCTCTCTCTCTCTCTCTCTCTCTCTCTCTCTGGAGCATTGATATAAAAAAGGATTAAGATAGCAATATAAAACTATTGGAACCTCTCTCTCTCTCTCTCTCTCTCTCTCTCTCTCTCTCTCTCTCTCTCTCTCTCTCTCTGGAGCATTGATATAAAAATGGATTAAGATAGCAATATTAAACTATTGAAATCCTCTCTCTCTCTCTCTCTCTCTCTCTCTCTCTCTCTCTCTCTCTCTCTCTCTCTCTCTCTCTCTCTCTCTCTCCCGTAACATACTGGACCCCCAAAACTCGTTTTGAAAACAGAATGTATTCATTCCATGATCCAATATTTTGGTGATTTTTTTATCACCAAGAAAAAAGGGGAAGGGAGGACAGGCGGGCCACCGAAGGGAGAAAATGGAGCAATCAGTCAGGGCTAAATCCTCCTTAGTTATTCTAGTGAATTAAATGAATAAAAATGAAGAGAAACTGGCCAGAGGTTTTAATGTGATTACTTCATATGGAAAATAAAGTTCATATGTTTTATTCAGTGTTTTGTTACAGAGGTGATTATCGGGAAGTTATTACTTTAGGTGGTTTTGTTCATTTATTTTGATTGGTTTCATATTTACCTATTCTCTGTACATTGTTTTCTTATATACATTAGTTGATATCTAATTTTCTTTAAGCACAAATTCAGACATACACAATGCCCAAAGTTGGAGCAAATGTTTTTATGTTAACCAGGCTGACATGAGTCTTTTTACAGTTTATATATGACATATCTGTTTCTGACGTTGTTGATAGTTTACATCGGACATATCTGTTTTGACGCTGTTACTGTTTTTAGAATGATATATTGTTAATCTATTCTCATCATTCATTTATTTCCTTATTTCCTTTCCTCACTGGGCTATTTTTCCCTATTGGAGCCTTTGGGCTTAAAGCATCTTGCTTTTCCAACTAGGGTTGTAGCTTGGCTAGTAATAATAATAATAATAATAATAATAATAAACGAAAGAAATCACTTACTGATATACTGTACTGTATATACAACAACAAATGCAGCCGTTTCTAGTCCACTACAGGACAAAAGCTTTAGACATGTCCTTATACATGTATGGGGTTGGCCATTTTCATCACCACACTGGCCAGTTAGGATTGGTGATGGTGGGATATTTTAGTCTGATCGCTCACATAAAACCAACCTAGTATGGATGGCCGTGACTAGTACAGCTTTGCTGATCATGAAGATACAAAAACACTTTCACAAAGTTATATATAATATACAATATATATAATATATACGATATATATATCATACATTATACATTATGCATTATACATTATATATTATACATTATATATTATATACTATATAATATAATTATATGTTATATATTATATAATATACATATATAATATATAAATAAATATATATACACATACATATATATATACATATAAATATATATATATATATAATAAATATATATACACATATATATATGTATATATATACACATGTAAAAATACATACACATATATAAAATATATATACATATATATATACACATATATTAAATTTATATATATATACATATATATGTATATATATGATTTATATATATATATATATATATATATATATTATATATATATATATATATATACACACACATATATAATATATATATATATATATACATACATAATATATATAAATAAATAAATATATATATATATATATATATATATATATATATATATATATGCACATATATATATTATATATAAAATATATGTATATATATATATATATATATATATATATATATATATATATATATATATAATGTGTGTGTATATATTGTATATATAAAAACAAGGACGAGTACGTATAAAACTTGTTTTCTAAGAACTAGCGTCATATTATTATTATTATTATTATTATTATTATTATTATTATTATTATTATTATTATTATTCAAAACAAAATGCAGGTGTGTGTGCACGTCTATTAATAACACGATTTTCCGTACTCAGTTTCTGATAAACCTTGAGCTAAATTATCCCTTTTCTCTCGCACATCTGCCAGATACCCTTCTAAGGATGTATGTCTTCATCCGTTGGCGACGATATTTCAAACTAAATCATTTTCCCGGCTGCATTTAATCAGAGAGAGGCCGGTCACTGAAACCAGGTCCCTGAAACTGGCACCAAGATTTGGTAATATGTTTACAAATCAATATCCTGAGGATTTAGAGGCTAATCCACGGATGTATGCAGATAACTAGAGGATGGATTTGTTTCTTGTGTATATTCCCGTATGTATGTATGAATGTATGAATGTATGAATGTATGAATGTATATGTATATATATCATCAGCCTTTGCTAGTCCACTGCAGGACAATGCCCTTAGACAGACAGGTCCTTTCACTCCTGTCTGCTTCTATATCCGAAAATTTCTTGGCTCGTTATTCCAATCTTCTCTTGCTTAGCCTGCTTTATTTGCAATCTCTAAGGACCCATTCTATTATTCTTAATATCCATCTATTATTTGCCATTCTCATTGTATGTCCTGCCCATGTCCATTTCCTTTCCTTACATGTTGTTATTAGATCCTCTACGAAAAATCATCAATAGATAAATCGTCAGAAAAAAATGGAGTACCCCTTAAATTAAAAAACGTAACCCCAACACTTAAAAAAACGACAATTTTAATCGGAAATTCTCCGTAAAAATATAGTGTTCTCAGCCGCATTTCAATAAAATACAGGCGACCTTAATTTTACCCTACTTTGATATATTTTACGGGTTGGTGTTCGTAATATAACTCCTTTGCGTCAATATATCCGTTTTTAAAACGGTAAATGTCTGGCAATATTTATTCCAGGATTTTTACCGTTTTCACGGCAAATTTTTAACAGTGAAAGTATGAAAAACCACAGAGCAAAAGCAATCATACAATTCAGGTCTCGAGAACAATATTTACATGGTCGTTACCTAGCGTAAGGTAATTAATATGTAACCTGAGATAACAGAACAGCCTCAGATACCATCATTGACGCTTTAATCTCTGCAGTAGAACATAATTGAAAGGATGTTTAGAACTGAAGAGGAA